>NW_019154105.1:57222288-57575704 GCF_002288905.1 Enhydra lutris kenyoni
CTATTGGGACTTCATCAAGATTGAAAGCTTTTGCACAGCAAAGGAAACAGTTAACAAAACCAAAAGACAACTGACAGAATGGGAGAAGATATTTGCAAACAACATATCAGATAAAGGGCTAGTATCCAAAATCTATAAAGAGCTTATCAAACTCAACACCCAAAGAACAAATAATCCAATCAAGAAATGGGCAGAGTAGGGGCAATCAGTGGCTCAGTGAGCTAAGCCTCTGCCTTCAGCTCAGGTCATGATCTCAGGGTCTCGGGAGAGAGCCCCGCATCAGGCTCTCCACTCAGCAGGGAGCTGGCTTCCCCCTATCTCTCTCCCTGCTGCTCTGCCTACTTGTGACCTCTCTTTCTCTGTCAATTTTTTTTAATTAAAAAAAAAAAAAGAAATGGGCAGAAGACATGAAGAGACACTTCTGCAAAGAAGACATCCAGATGGCCAACAGACATATGAAAAAGTGCTCCACATCACTCGGCATCAGGGAAATACAAATCAAAACCACAATGAGATACCACCTCACACCAGTCAGAATGGCTAAAATTAACAAGTTAGGAAATGACAGATGCTGGCGAGGATGTGGAGAAAGGGGAACCCTCCTACACTGTTGGTGGGAATGCAAGCTGGTGCAACCACTCTGGAAAACAGCATGGAGTTTCCTCAAAAAGTTGAAAATAGAACTACCCTACGACCCAGCGATCGCACTACTGGGTATTTACCCTAAAGATACAAATGTAGTGATCTCAAGGGGTATGTGCAAGTGAATGTTTATAGCAGCAATGTCCACAATAGCCAAACTATGGAAAGAACCTAGATGTCCATCAGCAGATGAATGGATAAAGAAAATGTGGTATATATATACAATGGAATACTATGCAGCCATCAAAAGAAATGAAACCTTACCTTTTGCAACAACGTGGATGGAACTAGAGGGTATTATGCTGAGCAAAATAAGTCAATCGGAGAAATACAATTATCATATGATCTCCCTGAGATGAAGAATTTGAGAGGCAATGTGGGGGATTTGGGGGTAGGGAAGGAAAAAATGAAACAAGAAGGGATGGTGAGGGAGACAAAACAAAAGAGACTTTTAATTTCACAAAACAAACTGAGGGTTGCTGGGGGGGAGGGAGAAGGTGGCTGGGTTATGGATATTGGGGAGAGTATGTGTTATGGTGAGTGCTGTGGAGTGTGTAAACCAGGCGATTCACAGACTTGCACCCCTGGGGCTAACATACACTGTATGTTCATAAAAAATTAAATATTAAAAAAAATTTTTTTGAGGGTGTTTTCTACAGTATTGGTGTAAGGTTGGAAGCTATACCATCTATCAAGATCCTAAAAGAACATGAACCCTTTAATTTAACATACCCCTTCCAGGAACCATGCTTCAGATAAATGTTCACGGGTTCACAGAGGGGTCATAGCCCCATTGTCTTTGGAGCAACAGGCTAGAAACAACTTGACTATTCCTGAGTAGGGGCTGCTAAATAGAAAATGTGAGCTCCCTGACTGGTAGAGACCACTGTCTGTTCATGGCTCTCTCGTTTGTGCCTACATTAAATCCTGGACAGAGCAGGGGCTGAGTAAATATTTGTTAAATGAATGGTTGAATTACAATAATGAGATATTATGCAACTATGACAATGAATGAGAACAACATGTACTGAGCTTGAAAGGTGTCCCCAACTTATCAAATGATAAAAAGAAAAATGCAAACTTTCTGAAAGTGTGCAAAAATATCAACAGTGTTTATAGCTGTGAGAAGATAATTACTTGACACTCTCCTAGGCTTCCTCTTTTCTTTATGACCATATATTACTTTTTCTATTTTTTAGAAATCTAGTTTGTTTTTCAAAAATACACTATCACATTCCAAACAGTCTTAGCCAGAATTCAGAGATAAGGCCTTAACCAACTCAGAATGCCTAGACTCAGGGTTCTAGGATCTTAGTAATTGGAGGAAGAAGCATTTACTGAGCACCTACTATACACCAAGCCCCAAGATCAGCTCTCACCAGCACAACTTCACCTAACTGTGCCAATTCAGTGAGAAGGTTCCATGTCCTTATTTAACAGTTGAAAGCATTGAATAAACTGAGCGTCAGAGGAGTGACCCCATTTGCAATGCAGTATAAATATTTAAGAAGGAGTCTTTTAGCATCTGATAGTTCTGAACTCAGAACTCCCACTGTGTATCTCTCCCACTGTGTAACCTTGAGCAAATAGCTTCACCTCTCTGAGTTTCAGTGTTCTCATCTGTATAATGGGTAAGATACCTAAATCATACAGGTAGGTTTTTTCTCTTTTTTATTGAGATATAATTGACATATAACATTATGGTTTCAGACATACAACATGACTCAATATACATATAAATTGCAAAGTGATCACCACAATTTGTCTGGTTAACATCCATCACCACAATAGTTGCACACTTTTTCTTGTGATGAGAATTTTAAAGATTTACTCTCTTAGCAGCTTTCAAATATGCAATACAGTATTATTAATATAGCTGCCTGCTGCACTTTACATTTCCATTACTTATTTATTTTATACCTTTTGACTACGTTTACCCATTTGGCCCATATACAAGCAAACACTTAACTATCTACTACTAATACACACATACCTATAAGTTTTTATTCTTTTTTGAAACAAATGGTAGACTCCTATATACTTTCGGAGTCTTACTTTTTTTACTTAATATATCTTAGCAATCTTCCTATAAATATACCTGACAAACTTCTTCAATGTGCAGATAAATAAAAATGTATTTAACAGTCCCCTTCTGATGGACATCTAGGTTGTTTCTGATCTGCAATTATAAACAATGATGCAAAGAATAACCTTATATTTACAGCATTTCTCCCCCATAGGAGCATAAATGTTGGATAAATTCCTAGAAGTAGAAGTGCCAGGTCAAAGAATGCATGCATTTGTAAATTTCACAGCTGCTTCCAAATTATCTTTTGTAGAGTTGTGCAAATTTGCTCTGTTGCCAGGTACATATAAAAGTTCTTGTTCTCCTGTGGCTCTAAATATTGGATTTTTGCCAATCTAGTAGGTGAATAATGACATTTCCTGGGTAGTTTTAATTTGCATTTCTCTTTTTATGATAAGTTCAACATTTTTCATATGTTTTATATTTCCATTTATATCTTTTTTTCTATCTGTTCACATCCTTTGCCCATTTGTCTTTGGATTGTGAGTGTGAAATAATAGAACACATATATATATTGGTCTCTGCTCCCAGTTCCTTGCTCAGAGCTCCAAAAACCCTTACAATTTCATAAGTGATAAGAGCACTAGGAGCATCCTTTGTTCTAATACTTGGTTTGATTCTGCTTCCTGCTGCCAAGTTTCTAAATTCTTTTGAATTTCTTGGGTGATAAGGAACGTCTTTTGTTCTAATGAGAGAACGCTTAGTTGGCTTCTGGATGGGAGCTGGTCACCAGAAAGACCAAACCATTATTAGGAGCTTGGAATTTTCAACCTCACCTCCAATTTTTCAGTGAGGGTAGAAGGGGTGAAAATGGAATCAATGATGGATCATGCATATGAGATAAAAATCTCAAAAGTACAGGTTCAGAAAGCTTTCAAGTTGGTGAACCTGTGGAGATGTATGGAGAGTGGCACTCCTGGAGAGGACCTGGAAGCTCCGTGTCCTTCCCACTTACCTTGTCTTATGCATCTCTTCCATCCGGATGCTCATCTGTATCCTTTATCATAGCCTGTTTAAATAAACATAAACAGTTGTCCTGAATTCTGTGAGCTCCTCTAACAAATTAGTCAAACCCAAGAAGGAGGTCATGGGAACCTCTGATTTATAGCTAATGAGTCAGAAGAACAGGTGATTAGCTGGACTTGGGACTAGTGCCCGAAGTGGGATACGATGGTGGTCTCCTGGGGATGAACCTTTACACTGTGGGATCTGACACTATCCCCTAGTAGATTGCATTGGATTTGAGCTAAATTGTAGGACACCCAGTTAGTGTTGCTGAATTGTGACACACCTGGTGTCAGAGTAATATGGGAAACAAAGGCAGAAGGAAATGGAGATAATGTTAAATGTCCTTCTAACCTACAGCCCATTGACAAATACTTGAATACTGGAAACAGTCAGAATATAATGCTCCTCCAGCAATTTCCCAAGGTCTTAATGTTAATGCCTTGTTAGAGCAGAAGCAGCCTTAGTTTGACAATAGCAAAGCCTCCAGTATCCTGTGAGTCTTCCTTAGCATACAAAAGTCCTTTTGGAATTTCCTTTGTGTTTACTTCCCCCAACCCCAAAGTATACAATCCATTGTCCCTCACATTCCTGGGGCAGCAGCTCTTTCTGCCCCAGGGTCTTGTCCTGTACCTCCATAAAATCACCTTTTGCACCAAAAATGTCTCAAGAATTCTTTCTTGGCCATTGGCTCTGGACCCCAACAACACTACTCCAAAAACACATCAAGAGTGCTCCGAGTGTAGTGGTGGTGTCAGAGGAATGGAGAGACATGAAGCAAAGATTTTCTAAGCACCAGCTCTTTCTCTTCGGTTTCCTAATTAACCATTTGTCTGGGACATGAGTTGGAAATGTTTCTCCCAATTTGTCTCGTGCTTCTGAGATTGCACAGTGTTTTCCTTTGCTCTTTTTTTCTGTAGAAAGGGCATGAGGTTGGGTAAGCCACTGCCAGAGCTGTCAAACTCCAGGTTACTGCTGATTAGGTCTCATGATCTTACTAGAAAAAAGACTGCAATTTCTACTAATAATACACAATTACCCAGTTGTATGTTACAGTCTTCTTTTTCCTTAAAATATAAAAATTTACTTTTAAGAAATGATTTGCTCTGAAGTGTGAACTTCATAAGGTTTCCTTGAGATTTGCACATGCTTTTCTCTTTTACTAAAGAGAACGCATTTGGATTAAAGGAAAAAAAAACTTAGAGAAAGATGCTAATCTCTTATCTCAGACAAGAGTGCCTATGATTTTTGCCATAATACTTGGACCATGTGACCTTAAAAAGCTGCCACTAGAGGATTACATTTCATGAGCCAATTTTTTTAAGAGGTGAACAAACCCCTTTGAGTGTTGATTTGAAAAATGAAGGTAGAAAGTGACAACTTTGTGACACCATTTAAGAACGATAGATGGTTTTGATAAATTCAACACTTGTACTAAAGCCCGGCTTGGGATCCCATTTAATCATTCTAAAATCTATCCACAAAGGGTTTCCTGGGCGCTTTTAAGTTGAGGGAGGTTATGACAAGAGATTTTCCAACATCACAGCATGTCACGTGGCAAGTTGGTGTGTGAGAAATATTTGCTGGCTGACTGGTATACTTTGCTATGTATAGTACAGTTTTGAAGAATGCAGAACTTTCTCTGATGAAATGAAGAAAAGAGTTATTTCCTGACCTTGATTTGTTAGTATGAGACTTGTATATAGGCAATGCTAGCATCCTTCTTTCCCCTCAAACACTAATGGGGTGAACTCTGAATCACTTACACTGATCATTTCACATAAGGAACCATAGCAGACTCTTCCAGTGACTTTACCTTTACTAGAGATGGTCGCTGGGTCCTCCATCTTCATCCAGAGATGGTTGCTGAAGCGATCTGTCTTGTGTTTCATTGCAGCTGGATGACAGCTGGATATATGGCTCACACATCATGCCGGGCCTCCCTCCCAGATTCCATGGATTCCCACATAGCCTCAACCAGGAGACTGTGAGCCAAACTGGCAAAAATACAAAAGCCATCATACTCTCTCCACCTCTCACAACTCTAAAGTTGGTGCAATTAAGACATTAAACTGATCATAGCAAAGTGTGCACAGAAGAGGTTAATTCTGTGAAAAGTATAAATTACTGTTTTACACTGACATAGATGTTGAGCTTTTGCTATATGCCAGGCAGTCTCCAAGTTTAGAAGGTCCAGCAGTGAATGAGACACACAAGATCCCAACTTTCATGGGAGAGACAGAAAATATATATAACATACACACAAACAGGGTAATTTGGGGGACAGGACAGCTTAGACCAGCTAGCCCAGGAAGGCTTCTCTGAGGGGGTAACTTTTGAGCTGGGAGTTTTACCAAGTGAAAATGAGCCAGCTATGGAAAGAGTCAGGGAAATAAGAATATAGGAGCAGGGGCCAATGAGGGCAAATCCCCATGCTGGAAAGGATTCATGGAAAGAATCAAAGAAAGGGAGAGGACATTTCAACCCTTTTATATTAAAGAACTGAGGCAGCTTAACCTTCCCATTATATAGATTCATAAACAGAGATTCAGGAAAATTATTTTCGAAAGGCCACCCAGCTTGGGCAACATGAGTAAAGGTCACCTTCTTGATGGCTGTCCAGCTAGCTCTTCCTACACCATGACACTTTTTATATACACTCCTACATATCTGATGTTAAACTTCATAGATATTCCTAATCTGTGACATGACTCTAGCAAGGAGGAAGATAACCTGATTTAGCTATGGAATTGGAAAGAACAGAGAAAAGCACTCAAATGCATATTAACCCATCTTCCATTTAGAGAGCTACCTACCCAGGCACTCAGGATTCTCAAGCATCGTAAAAGCAATTCTAAATGATACTTAAAAAAAAGAAAAAGAAAAAAGAAAGTGTCACTCAAAAGTCCCAAAAGAATGATGGAAAAGAGAATGTTGGCTAGGAGGCTAGGATGGCTGTAAAAGGGTCACTTCAATCCCATTAAAAGATTTCAAAGGAAATTGTATGAATAACATTGCACTGGGGGAAAAAAAGAAAAAAAATATATATATATAATGATCTCCCCACACACCCATATGTATTATATATAGTTGTATATGCAATATATATAATTCATTATATATATTATATAAAAGTATATGAAAGGCTGCTGTTATGCCCAGCAAAATTCTAGCTGGGCCTCTTGGTGCTGTCCATTAACAGAAAGTACACAGTGTTCCTAATTATAGGAAGCAGGTAAGAAGACTGGCATGTGCTTGCTGATCTTGTGGATTCAGCTTTCCATCCACACACACTCAGGGCTCAGATGCTCATAGGGCAGTTCCCTTCACCCCTGGACTTTTTTTCCCAGACTCTCTAACCTCTTCTGCCTCCCTTCCCCCAGGAAACCCACCCCTCAGAGTCTCAGCTTCAAGTTGCCTGAGTCCAGGATGGCCAAGGCAAAGGTCAGCATTTGGAGAAGGCAAGGCTGACTTGTAGGAGAGTCTTCTAGAACATTCCCCAGGGGTGTGGTGGGAGCGGGAAGGGGGGAATCTTCAAGACAAGAAAATCTCCTGGGTGCTACTATTGTGCCCTCTTACTGAATGCCTTGTTTGCATTTTGCTAAAAGACACTCTTTCCTTTCCACAGAGGATGAGAAACAGAGAGAAGGAAGAGGAGCAAGAATCTCAGCCTGCCTCCTATGCACACTTCAGCCTCTAGAACAGCAAAGGGAAGTTTTCCCCCAAGGCCTACAGTGTTCCAGCTCCCTCAGTCACTGCAGCTTTGGTTTCCATGAAGACTTTCCTCCCTGCTGGTGTGTCTGATGGAGGCCTGATCCCATTTAGGATTCAGCCACCCTGAATCTAACAGCTCATCACCTGGGCCCTAGAGGGAGGAGAAGTTTGGAGAATCCAAAGAGTTAATCTTACGCAATTCTCAGAAATTGGTATTCTCTTTATATGGGACCAGCCTCTTTCTCTCAGGCCAAATTGACAGAAAGGGATCCAAGAAGCAGTCCAAAAAGTAAATTGTTGAGGCTCTCTTTTAAACCACATCCTGCAGTTTGAAAATAAAGCACCTTATTTTTAGAATGCCAGCAGAATTGTTCTGGCTCTGCCCCTGCAGTTTCAATAGTGGCCTTGGGCTCTAAAACCCTGACCTTGAAAAGAAAACGTTTACATTGTAAATTCACTGGCACTCTGAAGACTATTCTATCATGGAATAGCCAATGGAGGCTAAAAGTTCAGAAGCGGCTTTGTCCTTTCTTCTGAAAGGCCTAATCCGCGGGGCTTTCACAGTGACAAAATCAACTCTTAGCAGTAATTGTGCATGGGTTCTAGCTATGAACTTGCATAAAATTTGAAATTTCACACAACCAATCCTGTTCTGGGGATTTTACCACCAATCATCAGGAAATGGAGCTTCTCGAGGGGTTTCGGAGGAAATCAGAGCGTGCAGGCCCTTAGGTGAGGAAACTTGCTAACAAAATGCCTTTAATATCATCCATTCTTTCCAAACACACACAGGACCCTGCTTGGTGGGGCTGGCCCTTGAGGACTGCAGAGGCACCAAGGTTCTGATATGGTGGCTTCAAGAAAACAGACTGTTTATTTCAGATATCTGGAGTCAGCTGACCAAGGCACTCAGATATTCTTACTGTTCCAGAGTTAGGTGGATAAAGAAAAGCCTCACAGTGGCTTGATGGCCATCTCCAGGGTCTCTGCTGGAGTATCAGGGGCTAGGATTCAGTCCACACTGCCAAGTAGGCAAAACCACAGTCAGTGGGTAGAACAAACTGGAGGAAGCTTTCAACTCATATTGGAGGTGGGAGGTGGCTCCCATCTGGTGATTAGGACTGTGAAGCTAGAACAATACAAATCCAAGGGCCATGATCCATTTGTCATTGGAGATGCCCAAGAGCTTAACTACCGATGGCAGTGGGGACTCCTTCATTGATGAGTCCTGATTCTGGTTCTCTCTGTGGTCATGACCAGCATCACAGTGTGGCCCACGTGGCCTCATAAGAACAGCTTTGGAAAACGATACTAAGTGAATGGGGCATGACCAACGCATTCACTTCTTCAGGGTCTCAGACTCCTCAGGAAGTTCACCCTATGTGCCACATTTATTTCATTAACTCATTTAAACTGCATAGCAATCCTCAGGAAGCAGGTACTGTTGTCATTCCTACTTTACATGTAGGAAACTAGGGTTCAGAGGTTAAGTAATTTGTCCAAGGTCACAAAGCAAGCAAGTGACAGAGGAGGAAATCCTGGCTGTCATTCCCCAGAGTTTGCTCTTTTAATCTCTAAACTCTTCTGGCCCAGAATGACCTCTGCAGGCTCATTGATATACAGTACCAGGACCACCACTGTCTGCTGTATCTGCCTTCCTTACTGGGGCTTGTTCCACTGACACATCAGAACTCCTTTGGTGTCAATTTTATAATTGCAAGATCCCCTTCCCTCCCTACTAGGCCGCAAAAAACCTCAAGGTTACCCTTTGGGTTGATAGTAGGCCTTTCCATCATCTTATTTTTCAAATATACCTCTCCCCAACACACACAGCATCTGCCACCAATACACTCAAAGCTAAAGAATGAAAGATTTGGTGTCCGTTGAATTGCCTAGGTGTTATCAAATCAAAAAGAAATGAGGCCAAGGTAAATACATATATTTGTATATGTGTATATACATATAGATTGCTTTTGTGTCTTAATATTTTGTGTTCTAAATAATTCTTGGTTGAAATCGAAAACAAAGGGAATATTAACATAATAGCTAACGCTTACATAGTGCTATGTGCCAGGCACTATCTTAAGCTTTTTTCTATTAACTAATTTAATCCTCACAAAACCCTATGAGGTTAAATAGTATTATTATCCCCATTTTAAAGGATGAGGAAATCAAGGCACAAAGAACTGAGTCACTTTCAGGTTCAGTACTTGAATGAGTACCCAACTAGTATTGCCAGGTGAGAGAGGACAGTAGACCAAACAAAAGTAATCTTAGAAGAGGTACAGAAAACAATTTGAATTCAAGAGACATCACAGAGGAACAAATCAACAGCATCAGAAATGAGTGACAAAGGAGAAACACCAAGATAGTTCCCAAGCTTCTGGTTAGCTCAGCATCTTGCCATAAACAGGAAAAATTCCACCTCCATAGCTCTGTTCAGCCTTTTCCCTTTTATTTGGAATGCCCTTCCATACTCTTCCTTGACTTCCCAAGCTATGAAATCTAATGCTTATAGCCCTTCTATCCACTCTAAATGGACACTCCCAGGTGCGTTTGCTATTTGCATCCAGCTTTTTGTCTTCATCTTTTTTCCTCTATATTTTGAGCTTTGCAGGGATGAAGAAACAGCATCATAAAAAGCAAGATGTCCCAAACTTTAGCCATTTGAGTGTTGATTTTGTGACTCTTGTATAGTCATGACTATGTTACTTTTCACTTTGTTCTTTTATTTGTTTATTTTAGGACTGCTTTAGCTCTACAGAACATTTGTGATGCTAGTACAGAGCGTCCCAATATTTCCCATATCTGGTTTTCCCCATTATTAACATCTTATGTAAGTATGATATCTTTGTCACTATTAATGAACCAATATTGGTATATTATTACTAACTAAATGCCATAAATTTAATCAGATCTTCCTAATCTTTTTAATTAATGCCTTTTCTTCTTGTTCAGGATCCCATCCAGAATACCACATTACAGTTAGTCATCCTGTCTCCATAAGGTTCCTCATGGCCGTGATAGTTTTTCAGACCTTCCTTGTCTTTGATGATCTTGACAGTTGTGAGGAGTACTGGTCAAATATTTTGTAGAATGTCCCTGAATTTAGACTCGTTTGATGGTTTTATGATTAAAATGGGATTATGGGTTTGAAGGAGAAAGATCAAAGAGACAAAGGACCATTCTTATCATATCATATTGAGGGTACATGCTGCCAACATGATTTTTGACTATTGATACTGACCTTGATCAACTGGTGGGAATGTGTGTCAGGATCCTCCATGGCAAAGTTACTCTTTTTCCTCCCTTTCTGTACTACACCCTTTGGAAGGAAGTCACTATGCACAGCCCACACTTAAGGAGTGGGGGGTTATCTTTCACTAATTTGAGGACTGGGTAACCATCTACATAAATTATTTGTAATTCTTCTGCATGAGAGATTTATCTATTCTGTCCCATTTATTTATTCCTTTATTTATTTCAGTAGGGCACACGTATACATAGTCTATTCTTACAACCCAATACTACTAATTGGTTTTTTCTGCTCAAATTATTGCAGCTTTGGTCATTAGGAGTTCTTTCAGCTGGCTCCTATGTTCTTTTGATATGGCCCCATTATTGTGAGTTTTCTCTCTCTTATTTTTTTAAACACTTCCTTACTTTCTGACACTGTAGGAGACTCCAATCTCATCTCGTGTATTTCCTGTCCCATTCATAGAATAAGTCATTTTTCTAATGAGCCTTGGCTCCTTTTTTGAGCATGATATTAGGAAATAAGATCTGTGTTCTAGATATGCTCATTGTTATTGGGTATTGTTTGTAGTCCCTTTCAACTGACAGAGGAAGGAAATATAAATGTGTATGTAAACCTGGGATAAACAGATATCCACAAACATTTCTATATATAACCATTGGTATCAATTTTAAGCTTAATGTGAGTTCATACTGATGTTTTCAATTCTAATTTGTTACCATAGAAACCATTCTAGCCTTTTCCCTCGCCTGTCTGTATCTTGCCACTGCAACCATGAGAAGCCTGGCTCCCACCACCCACCACCTGTTTACTTCATTATTCAATTCCCATATACATGTTAGCAGTATCAGAATCATTAACTACCCCTGTAGGAGATAACTTTATCAACTAAAGTACAGCACTTATGTGCAGGTTCTTCTGCCTGTAGTCTTATAGACGCCACTTTTTTCCAGGTACTAGGATCAGCACCTTTCCCTCCACCTCCTTCAATGAGGTTATTTCAAATACTTGCAATACAGTTAGATTGTTTTATAATATTCTCCATCCCACTCTGGCATGTCCCATATCCCAATCTCTTACATGACTTTTTCTTTTGAGAGAGAGGTAGGGAGAGAGAGGGAGGGAGGGAGGGAGGCTGAAAGACAGAATTCCAAGAGGTTCCATGCCCAGTACAGAGCCTGATGCAGGGCTCAATCTCACAACCCCAAGACTATGACCTGAGCCAAAATCAAATATAATATGCTTAACCAACTGAGCCACCCAGGTGCCCCCCAAATAACCTCATGTTATGAGGTTATGAGGTTAATGTTCACTCTTTAATGTTCATGCTTTAATGTTTTATGGGTTTTGGCAAATACATGGTACAATAACAGTATTATTCAGAATAGTTTCATTTATAAACAAATCACAGGTGCTTCACCTATTCAGCCATCCCTTTCCCTAATCTGGAAGCCACGATTTTGTTTTGTTTTGTTTGTTTTTGTTTTTGTTTTAGGTTTTTTTTCTTTTTTCGCAGACTCTACAGTTTTCTCTTTTTCAGAATGTTATATAAATGGAATCATAAAGTATTTAGGTGTCTCAGGCTGGCTTCTGTCACTTACAGTATGCATTTAAGGTTCATCCATGTATCTATATGACTCGATAGCACATTCCTTTTTGTTGTTGAATATACATTATTTCGTTGTATGGATGTGCCACAGTTTGTTTATTCATTCACCTATTTTAGGACATACCAGTTTGCTTCCAGTTTTTGGCAATTATGAATAAGGCTGCTATACACATTGACATACAATTTTTCTGTTAATATCAATTTTCAAGTCATTTGGGTAAATACCTCAGGATATGACCGCTTGTAATAAACTTCCATCGTCTTCCAAAGTGGCTGTACCATTTTGCATTCTAATCAGAATAAGAGTTCCTATTACTGTGCATGCTAACCAGCAATTAGTATTGCTATTTTTTTTTATTTTGGCTCTCCTGATAGCTATGCAGCAATATCTCATTGTAGTTTTGATTTACATTTCTTCAATGACAAAATTTCTTTGTTTAGTGCTGCAGCAAGTTGCCACACATCAAGTGAATTTAAGAACACAAAAGTGTTACATTTTAATAGAATAGGTTAGAAGTCCAACGCTGGTCTCACTGAGCTAAAATCAAGGTGTCAGCAGGGCTACACTCCTTCTGGAGGTTCTAGGGGACAATCTGTTCCCTTGACTCCCACAGCTTCTAGAAGATGCTAAAGTTCCTTGGCTCCTGGCCTCTTCCTACCTTGTCAAACCCAACAGCAGAGCATCACTGTGATCCTTCTCCTGTCATGCATCTCCTTCTGAGTGCACGAGGACATTTTTCTAGTTTTAAGGACTCACATGATTGGATCCACCAGAATAATTCAGGATAATCTCCCTTCTCAAGTTCTTTAAACATATGTGCAGTCCCTTTGCCATGAAAGGTAATATATACACAGGTTGTGAAGATTAGAATGTGTACATATTTGGAAGGCCATCATGTTGCCTACCACATAAAGATATTGAGCATACTTTCATATGTTTATTTTCCATCTACCTTCTTCGATAATGTCTTTTCAAACATTTTGCCAATTTTTTAAATTGAGTTTCTCATTTCTTATTGTTGAGTTCTAAGAGTCCTTTGCATATTTTGAATACATGTCCTTTAAAGTTATGTTTGCCAGTATTTCCTCCTAGTCTGTGGCTGCTTTTTCATATTCTTAAAAGTGTCTTTTTTCAGTGAAAAAAAAGTTGTTAATTTAACAAAGCTCAGCTTACCTATTTTTTCTTTCATGCATCATGAATCATGCCTTTGGGTTAAAATTTATGATCCATTTTGAGTAAATTTTTGGTAAGGTGTAAGGTGTATGTCTAGGTTTATGTGTTACGTATGGACATCTAATTGTTCCAACACCATTTGTTGAAAAAACTATCCTTTCTCCTTTGTCAAAGATCAGTTGACTATATTTAAGGAGGTTCTGGACTCCCTATTCTGTTCTATTGGTCAATGTGTCCATTCTTTTTCCCATACACTTTAGTTTTAATGTAAGTCTTGAATTTGGTAATGCAAGTCCCTCAGTTTTGTTCTTCAGTATTGTGCTAGCTATTTTACATCTTTGCTTGTCCATGTAAAAATGCAAAGTCTGAATTTTTTAGAGTCAGATGGTTGATATCTACAAAATAGCATGTTGGATTTTGATTGGAATTGCATTGAGTTGATAGATCAAGCTGGGAATAATTGACATCTGAGCAATATTATCTCTTCCAACCTTTAAGCACAGAATACTGTTTCACCTATATAATCTCCTATTATTTCTTTCATCGGTCTTTTGCTCTTTTCCATATACATATCCTGCATAAATATATACATATAATATATATATTCTAGAGAGACAGAGTGGGTAAGCAGGAAGCAGGGGGAAGGGCAGAAGGAGAGAGGGACTCTTAAGCAGGCTCCATGCTTATCATGGAGCCCCAAGCAGGGCCTAACTGCATGAACCTGAGATCATGCTGAGCCTAAATCAAGAATTAGACACTCAATAGCTACCCAGATGCCCCATATTTTGTTATTTTCTTTTCCTCCAAGTTTTTATTTAAATTCCAGTTACTTAACATACTGTGTAATATTAATTTCAGGTATACAATTTAGTGATTCAACACTTCTGTGCAATAGCCAGTGCTCTCCTTAATTCTCATCATCTATTTAACGCATTCCCTACCCACCATCCCTCTGGTAACCATCAGTTTGTTCTCTATAGTTAAGAGTTTGTTTCTTGATTTGTCTCTCTCTCTCTCTTTTTCCTTTGTCTGTTTTGTTTCTTAAATTCCACATATGAGTGAAATCACATGGCATTTGTCTTTCTCTGATTTATTTTGCTTAGCTGAATACTATCTTGCTTGTTGCAAATGGCAAGATATTTTGTTAGATTTATACCTATTACATTTTTATGCAGTTGTAAATGATATTTTCTTTTCATATTTTAGTTGTTCCTTATTGATATATAGAAAGGCCTTTCACTTTTGTACATTGACCTTATATCCACTTAGCTTGTTGTACTTGCTTATTAGTTTCAAGAGTTGCTGGGTTATTTTGTAGATTCTTTGGGATTTTCTACATAGCCAGTCATACCATCTGTATTTTTTTTTTTAAAGATTTTATTTATTTATTTGTCAGAGAGAGAGAGAGAGAGAGAGCGAGCACAGGCAGACAGAGTGGCAGGCAGAGGCAGAGGGAGAAGCAGGCTCCCCACAGAACAAGGAGCCCGATGTGGGACTCGATCCCAGGATGCTGGGATCATGACCTGAGCCGAAGGCAGCTGCTTAACCAACTGAGCCACCCAGGCGTCCCCCATCTGTATTTTTTAATGGCTATATTTGACTAGTCACATTCAAAGTGATTATTGGTATTGTTGGGTTAGTATCTTTCCTGTTTACAACTGCTTTCTACTCACTGCATTTGTTCTTGGTTTCTTTTCCCTCTCTTTTTGCCTTCTCTGCTTTTAATTGAACATTTGATATGATAACATTTTTAATTAAAAGTTTTATTTATTTAAGACAGTTACAGGTTTACAGGAAGATTGGGCAGAAAGTAGTTTCCATAGACTTCCTCCCACCCCCATCATCTTGCATTACTGTGGTATATTTTTTACATTGATTAGCCAACATTGATGCATTATTATTAACTGAAGTCCATACTTCACATTAAGAGTCACTCTGTGTTGCACCTTTTGTGAGTTTCAAGAAATGTATAGTGACATGCATCCACCATTACTGTATCACACAGAGCAGTTTCACTATGGGCATATTCTTTGTGCTCCACTTATTCATCCTGTCCTCTCCCTCTCACAAACTTCTGACAACAACTGATCCTTTTACTGATGTCATAGTTTTGTGCTTTTTCAGAATGTAATATATTGGGTTAATCTAGTACATAACCTTTTCAGATTGGTTTCTTTCACTTAGCAATAAACATTTAAGGCTCTTCCATATATTTTTGTGACCTGATAGCTCCTTTCTTTTCATTACCGTATAATATTTCATTGTATGGGTATCACAGTTTGTTTTACCATTCGCCTTATCAAAGGACATCTTAGTTGCTTCCCAGTTCTGGCATTACAAATGAAGTGGCTGTAAACATTCATGTACAAGTTTTTGTATGGATGCAAGTTTTCAACTCATTTGAATAAATACAAAGGACAATGATTGCTGGATCAGGTGGTAAGAGTATGTTTAGTTTTTTAAGAAATTGTCAAATTATCTTCCAAATTAGCTGTGCCACTTCCCACCAGCAAAAAATGGGAGTTGCACCATGTCATTACCAGAATTCGGTGCTGCCAAGGTTTTGGATTTTAGCCATTTTAAGAGGCATGCAGTGGTGTCACATTGCCATTCTGATTTGCATTTTCCTAATGAGATATGGGGTTCAGCATCTTTTCAGATGTCTGTTCAGGGATTTTACTGATTTTTTAATTTAGTTGTTTTCTTATTGTTGAGTTTTAAAGGTTGTTTATAAAGTTTGATTACCAGTTCTTTATTAGGTATGTGTTTTGCAAAGATTTTTGCCCCGTCTATGACTTGCCCTTCTGTTCTCTTAACAGAGTCCTTCAAAGAGCAGAAGTGTTTAATTTTAATGATGCCCAACTTATCAATTTATCAATTATCACCTTCTCAATTATCTAGGAGACCAAAGCCAAGGTCACCTGGATTTCCTCCTGCATTATCTTCTAGGAGTTTTATAGTTCTGCATTTTACAAGTAGTAGTCTATGACCTCATGATCTTAAAAGTATGATTTCACATTACCTGCTCTCTTAGTAGTCTCTCTTAGTGATAAACGCTTAGCACACAACACTAATCTAAGCCCACAGGACACTTTACGACTTCATGGGCAGTGCAGGTATCTTATAACAGAGTATTAACAATCCCTCCCTCCTGTCCCTTGTGACATTGCTGTCATTCCCTGATGAAATTAGTTTGTATGTTTGCTCCCTTAGTTGGGAAAGGAAGAGTGAAGGGAGAAGGAACTCTCTCTTCCATCTGGAACAGGGCTCTAACAGTGTCTTTTCATAGGGGAGGAGTCCCTTGTCATGAAGAAGGCTCTGGACTTCTTCCACAATTGTTGCCAGAGTCAGATCCCCCCATGAGAACCTGACAGGACTCCTAGAGAGAAAGCCCAGGAAAGTTTGGGGGACCCCTAAGACTGATGATCCTCAGCAGTTTCTCATGGTCACACTAGTCCATATCCCATATCTAGTAATTTGCTAAAATTGCCATTTTGATATTCCTATCATGGCATGGCTCTAGCAGCTTCTCTCTAGGTAAGCAGCTCTCTGTTTCTCTTCACTTTGAGCTGGCAATTTACCCCACATTTATACTTTTCTGATAGGTCCAACCTGAATTTTCTGATGGGTCTGGGATAAGTCATTGATTTTCAATTTATCCAGCCTTTCTTTATTAGGATGAGAGTGATGGCTTCTAAGCTCTTTAAATGTTTAAGCTGCAACTTAAAGTCCCTACTTACTATTTCTTTGTTTTTCAAAACACACTTCATTATTTCAGTGCATTCTACTGGACTTTTCTTATGATCCACAGAAACCTTCTGGGGCCTATATTTTGCTATAGCTACTACTGTGAATATTACAAGTAGTAGACTTCAAGGAGGTCTGCAAAGGAATAAGCACAGAGCACTTGGCCTCCAGCTATAGCACACACTTCCTGTTGCCTAGCCTGGAGCTCTTCTGACACATCCCTCAACTCCCTTCCAAAGCCCATGCAACACTTACATGCAGCATGCAGCCCTGGAGTAAAGGAGGGTGAAGACCAATAGAGGAAAGAAGCCTGTGGATAAATGTTTTTCCCTTTAAATTCCAGGGAGACAGGAATATCAAAAAGCTCTCAGAAGATCCTGGTAAGACAAAACACCAGAGCCTGCAACAATGGTCAATTCAACATTTTGTTCTAGTATCTGCTTCCCTATCTTCTCCCCAGTGTCTACTCCCTGGAATTGCTTTCCAGATGAATAGCCTACAGGCAAGTCTTCATCTCCACCTCTGCTTTTAGGGAACCCAGGCTAAGACATAAATTTATTCAAAAAGAGATTCTGCAATGAATCCGTAAATGGAGAAAAGCAACCATTTGCCATTAAACAGATGGTAATTGCCTTTCCATTGTTTTCTGTGCTCTCCCACCCATCAACACCTACTCCTTTTAGCTGCATCTCTCCTTCCTTCTTCTGTAGTTCACCCACCTCCTTCTATATTTTGAGAAACTAAGGAGAAAAGAGAAGAAAAGAAAAAAGAACACAACAGCATTAATCCCTGTTGCTCACACACCTGTGGTTAAAAAGAGAGATGATCAAAAGTTAGAAAAGCGCTACTAGAAGTATGGTTTGTGGACTGGCTGCTGGTCTGCAAATTGCTTTCTCAATCTGCAAACAGTTAATAGCTTGCTCCAGAATGTAAGTCAACTATATCACTACATGCTATATTATGTTCAGTTGGCTTTTTTTTTAATTAAAAATTATTTTTAATTTACAACTGACTTTTTTTTTTTGTAGCATAACTCCCTAGATGAAGGAATCAATGCATTGATTTATATTCTTGTGTTAACTCCTTACCTCCTGATAAGACTGGCTTTTTAAGTAGCACTGAACTATAAAGGTATAAAAGTACTAATAATGGACATTTCTCAGTGTGTTCTATTTCTGAGCAATGTTCTATGGGCTTACTGATATGATTTACTATTTAATTCTCAAAAAAGGTTGGTAATATTACTCTCATTTTATAGATAAGGAAACTGAGGCACAGTGAAGTTCAATAATTCATCCAGCATTACCCAGTTAATAAGTGGTAATAGTAGATTCCAAAATGGCCTCCAAAGTGATCCTCAGTGATGCTGGCCACTTGGTATTCATACCTTTGTGGAGTTGGCTCCCTTTTTGTATCAACGTTAGCATGTGTGACCAAAGAATACAGAAGTAATGATAATGTGTGATTTTCAAGATGTTATGGACTGAACATTTGTGTTCCCCCAAAATTCATATGTTGAAATCTTACAATGATATTAAGATGTGAGGCCTTTTGGAGATAGTTAAGTCATCAAGGTGGACCCCTCATGCATGGGATTGGTGTCTTATAAAGGACACCTATCCTTTGTGTGTCTGGTCTGGCCAGAGAGCTGGCTGGCCCTCTTCCCGTGATGTGAGGATACAATAGGAAGATGGCCATCTGCAAACAAGAAGAGGGCTCTTACCAAAGACCTTATTGACACCCTGGCCTTGGACTTACAGCCTCCAGAACTGTAAGAAATAAGTTTCGTTTATAAGTCCTCTGGTTTCTGATGTTCTACTATAGCACCCTAAACTGATTAAAACACAAGTCTCCACCTTATCCTCTCAGATTACTTATTCTGGGAAAGGCTGCTTCTATATCATGAGGACACTCAAGCAGCCCTATTGAGAGGGCCAATGGCAAGGAACTGATGCCTCCTGCCAGCAGCCAGCACCAATTTGCCAGCCATGTGAGTGTGCCATCTTGAAAGAGGATCCTTCAGGTGACTGTTGCCCTGGCTGACATCTTGACTGTTACTTCATGAGAGACCCCAAGTCAGAACCACCTAGCTTTCTTGTTCCTGAGTGTCTGACCCACATGATCCATGTAATATAACAAATTTTAATTAGTGTTTTAAGTCTCTAGGTTTGGGGCTAATTTGTTTCACAGCAAAAGATAACTAATACAGTAAAATGGTCTTCTTTCACAGCCTGTTTTCTTCATTGCTATGTGAAACAATGGAAGATGGAAAAGAAAATGACTTCTTCCTTATGTGACGTGATGTTATTTAATGCCAAGGTTGCATACCACCTACCATCATCCCAGCTAACACCAGGGGTAAGCATTCCAAACTTGAGAAATACAGAGGTGGACAAGAGAGCATGTAATTGCAGTAAGATATGTGCATGTGTAGATTCAAATGCTTGAAATTCAGGCACATTTCTCACTTTGGGCATCTCCAAAAATAACAGCTTGTAAGGTCTGATCTCTCTAAGCAAAGCTGAGAGCTGGAGATATATAGAGATGTTTGGAAAGAGTAGAATTCAGAGATCAATGGATTTTTCAGATGGGTGTTCACAGATTGTTTGACTGTGGTCAAAAATTGTTTGACTGTGGATGCCTGTGTGACAGTGTTGCTGATCTAATGACTTTCAGCACTGTGGGTGCTCATGCAAAGTGGTTATTGATCAATTAGGATGGGTTTAAAACTGGGTCTGGCCAAAGAACAATGAGCCCCTTCCTAGGAAGATAGGAACTTTCTATTCCCCCTTAACGTATTTCATGTCAATGTTCTCATTGGCAAAATGAGAAGAATGCAGTAATAGAACAGAAACTATTAACTGCCTACTATGAGCTGGTTGCCATACTTTCTCAGTCATAACTACTCAGCTGAACCACTGTAGAATAACAGCTACCATAAACGATAAGGAAACAGGTAAATGTGGCTACATTCCAATTCAACTCTATTTACAGAAATGGGCCTCAGGCTGGACTGTGGACCTGTGGGCCATAATTTGCTGAGCCTGCCCTAGATGATCTTTAGTGTCAGCTACACTGCTCTTTCTCCTCTCTGAGCTTCTAGATATGCTATTCCCTCTATCTGCCTTATCCTTTCTCTTCTAAATTGCTTTTCTCCTGCTCATCCTTCAGTTCCCAACTAAAGCATCACCTCCCTGGGGAAAATGCTGTCCATACCTTTGTCCACACTCTTCTTCTCAAATGTTCCCAATTTCTTCTTTTATAACCTTCTCTCCCTTTACTGTGGTTTCTGTATGTTTTTTATGTTTCTGTATGTTTTTTCCTGATAAGCTGAGAGCTCTGTGAAGGCAGGGATTTAGATTTGTTTTGTGTACCATTCGATTCACAGGGCTTAGCCAAGTCTTGATGAATATAAGGGGAAAGAACAAATGATCTTCCAGAGGACATCTAAGACAAACTTGAACCATTTCACACTTGTGTCTACATATTTTACAATTTTTCCTAAAGCTACCTTGTTCCCAAGAACTGGATTCTATGCTTGTATATTTTGTTAAGCTCACTGGCAATTTGGTCTCTATTTTACAATGCAAGACTCTCAAAATGAGAAACCATCTGTGAAATTCGTGTTTAAGTCACTTTCATTCTCTTGCCACTATTTCCCCGCAATGGTGACCTTTAAATTTAGCCTGAGTATAAGTGGGGTTGTCAGAACATCAGGTTACATTATGCAACGCAGCTATTTGTGCCTTTTAAAGACCATGTAAGTTCCAACATGGACTCACAGCAGGAAGGTACCCTGATGAAATTCTCAAAAGCACAGCCGCCAGGATAGAATCCAGAAGTGGGTCAGCAGTCAAGAAGACACATGCTTCTTGGAAATCAGTTTCACTGAAAACAAGTCCTCATTTATCCTTCCAGAAAATAAGTAACCCTTGGCTTATGCGTGACCTTGCTTCTTCAGGCAGATTACAGTAATGCTTGTGTTTGAAGGAGAAACATGGAATTGTGCTCAGTAATTATTTTTCTCTTGCAGAGGTAGTGTGTGGATCTGTAGTGAATTGGAGAGTCATTGATTGTCCCACCTTATCTGAGAACCCGAGTTCTCCCTGGGGGTTGCCTGGGGCAGTTACTCCTCCTGGCATGGGCCATCTCCTGCCACTTTTTTCACAACAGTATGATTAGCTGCCCCTCCTCCTTGTTGATAAACAGCTCAAAGGTTCAGCGAAGCAGCTCCCAGAGACAATTCCAGCTCTGGGTCACACAGATTTCTTCAGGGTAGTTTCAGTAGCAGAGCTGAGAGGGCAAGCAGGGAGGGAGGGAGGGGAGAGGGAGAGGGGATCAAGTCCCAAAGGATGAAGCCCAACCTTCTGCATGGGCTGCTGTGTTGATCCCAGTCCCAAGGCATATGCTATAAACCGACATGTGAGAAGAAAGACAAGAAGCAAACAGTACAGATACACAGAGATCATTAAGTGGAAAAGAATGAGCACAATGTTTAGCTCTTTTCTTGGGGAACTTCAATGTGACACCAGTCAAAGGACACCCTCCTGGGCTTTTACTCCCAGTCCAATTTCAATAATAATGTCCCTGCTCAATTTTGGTTTTTAAAAGCTAAAAACTGTAGATGGGCAGGATCATCTAATAATAATGGGAAGTGTCCTTGCACAGTGACTATATTCCAGGCACTGTTCTAAGTGCTATACATGTATAAGATGAAGTCATAGGAAACCACTGTATTTCCAGGCACAAAATAACTAAATACCAGCAATTTGTGTTTCCATCTAATAACAATGTATTTTATTTTGACCACCATCCTCTAAAGACTGTTGTTTTCTGGTGTGATGAGCTCTAGCTGAGTTTGAAACTTACCTCTGCCACTCTGGTCAAATAGTTTCTGGTCCTTAGTTTCCCTGTAAAATGGTACTAATACAACCACTTGCCTTGTAGGATTATCAGAGGATTAAACAAGTAAGTAAATGTAATAGTGCCTGGTATGTAAGCATTCAGTAAATATAGGCAATTAGCATTAGCTCTACATAAAGTGGTGTTTAAGGCCTTCGTTCTAGAAATATTCTATGCAATGACATCAGTTGCTTTTTTTTTTTTTTTTTCCCTGCTGGGTATTTATTTCTTCTTCTAGGACAGTACCCCAATTTCCCCTTCAGGTACCTTGCCCTCACCTGGCAGGGCTGTGTGTCAGCCTTGCTTCCACTTGTTATGGAGTGCACACAGGTTCCAAAGTGGGTCAATCCTGATATCTCCTGCCTCCCGTACTTGCAAAGTCAGGCTTATCTCCTTTTCCTCTGATTCTGCAGCTATTCTGTGTTCTTCCAATAAATTCTGTTTTTGCACAATGGGGGAGGGGGCATGGTTTAACGAGAGGTATTTAGCAGATTATTAGCAAGTTAATTGGTTTCTGTTGTTGCAACCAAAGATCCTTAACATATATATCACTAGAAATAGGCATTTTAACTAATTCTAAATAATGAAACTAGCTAACGTATACTGACTTTCTGACTAGACCTTTACTATGTCTTATGTTTAATACATCTTTGTAACAGTGTCATTAGCTCCTTTCACAGATAAGGAAATTAAAGACCTAGATTTTCATGCCACTTTCCCACTTGGTGGCTGAGTGTCCTTGAGCAAGTCTCTGAAACTCTCTGAGTCACAGCATCCAGATGTGTGAAGTGGGGTTGATTACATGCCCACCCACTAGGTGGTTCTGAGAATTATACAAGATGATGGAGGTATACTAGCACTACATAAACTGGTTGTGTCATTCAATGTAAAATCATATTATGATTTTCTATGGTCAAACAATAAATTTTAATATTTCTTCTTGCTGTCTAATTCAAGCCTTTTGTTCTTTCTGCACAATAATAACAACTTCTAAAACATGGGTTTTAAGTGAAAGTCCCAACAACTATGTACATGAGGATAATGAAATTCTTTTTCTTGAAAGCGACATTGTAGCTTCGTGGATTTCCTGGCTGCTTTACTCCCTTGCCGGGCCAATCATTTTGTGTTCTTTGCTTTTCTGATCAAACTGAGAGCCCTTTCTCTCCTTTTACTCCTATTTCCCTCCTGTCTTTCCCAATCTCAAGGCTCCCCAGGGACCAATAAATGCCAGCAATGACTACACACAGCCTTCTGAGGGTTTTTAGTAAATTAGAGATTAGATCCAACTTCCTGTATTAGAACTGAGATTCAAATTAAGGCTTTCCAAAGTCTACTGATGATTACGTAAAGAGTAAGTGGGAATCGTGAAAATTACGGATATTATTTCCAAATGCCAGTATTTTTAATAGACAAATAATGCAGGGGATCAGGCTGCAGTATATTAGCAAAGGATAAAGAAAAAAGGAGAGGAAGGTAAACAGACTTTATTTGAGGAGGCCCAGGGAATATTCTTATTGGCCCATAGTGCCATCTTGTGGAGCATTTTTAAATAGAGTTTGTTTTTCAGCCGTGATTGCATTAGCTTGATTATTCCTAATCATGTAAAGCACCCATTAAAAGCAGCAAATATTTCCTGGTAACCCAGGAAAGCACAGATGATCACACCTGGGAGAACCAATATGTTTGTTGATCTCTTATCCTCGCTAGGAGTGGTTGACCAGTCATCCCATGCTTCAAGTTATTTTTTTCTCTTGGCCCTCTGTAATAGCAGATGTTCACGGTTCTGACAATTTCCTTCCAGCCTCCTTCACTGAATCCACATTATTTACGTAACTCCAAAGATCCTATCTTTGCCTTCTCCTTCTATGTGCCAAGATTCTTCACCTTTTTGTAGATTATTAATCCATAGAGAATCCATAATGATTACCTATGGACTGTGATCTTTCTCTTCAGAAAATAACACTCATATCACCATTCCTCTCCACACATCTTCCCTCTCCACTCTCTTTCTGTTACACGCGCACACACACACACGCATATACATTTTTGCCCAAAAATTCAGGGGATTCACAAAGTTCCTGACTCCACATTTGGAACATTGGCTTTGCAGCATTACCTTCAGTGACATGATGGAGTCCCAGACTTGGAGCTATCACGTCTATGAAGATGCATCTCAGATATCCATGTCCTCTTCTATTTTCCTTCCTTCGTTTCCAGCTTCCCTTGGTATCCTGATCTAAATGTCTTGCCCTTTAGCTTGACTAACTGCCTCTCAAAAAATGCCTCTGGACACATTCAAATTCAGAACCATTTAATGCCTGGCTCATTTGCCACCATCTTTGGGAAGCCATTTCCTAATCAAAGAGAACTAAACTTTTCCTTTTGTTATCTCTCAGAACTTTTTTCAAATTCTTTGCATAAAATATTTCAGACTTTCCACAGTTTACAAATGACTAAGTAGAGAGTAAGCTCTTGAGAAAAGACACCACATTCTATTTATCTTTTCAGCATCTATCATACCAGAGGGAGGGCTCTACCTTGTAGCTGTTCCTTTAATATCTGTGAAGTTGAAAGACTTGGTTTAATTTTTTACTCTATGCCTTGCAATATGACCATGAGCAAAGTTAAAGTCTCCAAGTCTTGTTTCTTCATCTGTACCCAGTAATCTGATAGATCCTACATGTGAATCCTTGGAAGAATTCAGTAAGGTCATGTATGTAATTCACTTGGTCCAGTTCCTGGCACACAGCTGGGGGTCCAAATATGTTTGCTGGGTTTTTTGTTTGTTTGTTTGGTTTGGTTTGGTTTTTTAATAAAAAGACCCTCAGAGGAGGAAAAGAGTTGAGGTCACTCTCTCCACAAAGTGTCTTCCTGTGATTTTTGGAAGCAAGTGGCTTTTCCTGTCTTTCAATTTAAAAAAATGATTAAGAAGTCCCTAAATTTTAGGAACTGAGCTAGGTACTAGAGACACAAAGATGAATCAGTGTTTTGTTCTAATAAGTCCAATCTTTGACATTTCTCGGTTGATACTGAGATGCCCCTACCCAAGAGGCATTATTGCATTAACAATATTTATCAAAGTAATTTTTTAAAGCATTATTTTGTTTAGGCCTATGAATGGGTTTTCTGTCTGAGCCAACAGTTAGCAAGAGTAATCTGCTGTGGCTGGTTTCAGTCTCATGACAATTGTGATTTTAACAGCACTGGCAAGTTGTCCATGGTGCAGTAGAAAGTGTACTGAAGTTGGAGTAGGTCTAATTCCAGAGGATACATCCTTTCTTCCACACCACATATCCAGAGAAGAATGAGTTTGGACTTCCCCCATTCATGGAGGTGCTCACTACTGTTGATATAAATTCATTGATGTCCTGTAGGGTCATTTGTGCAAAAAAATCCTATTCAGAATTTCATTTTTTAATTAAAATTCTGTTTATTTTATAACTAAAAGCATAATATCTTGCTGAGTTCTGCCATATCACTTGCCAAATCATTCTTTAGAATGTTGATCCAATTAATATAATAGTCCCACCACCTGAAATGTGAAGGCTCCTATTTCCTTACCTCCTTGCCATCCTTGTCAAACTTAATATTCTCTGAAAATCTGATTTTTGTCTACAATGCAGTGTCTTGTTGCTGCTTAAATTGGACATTTCTATGACTATGAGTGAAGTTGAAATCTTTCCCTATACTGTGAGTCACCTGAGTTTCCCATTGTGGCTCCCCTACTCAAGTCTGAAACATTGTGTTGGTATTAATGACTTTTTATTGTTGATTTGCAGGAGTACTTTGTATATCTTAGATACTAATCCCATTAAAAAATTTTCCTATTTTTTTCATTATCTTACAGGTCTTATGTTCCACATTTAAGTCTCAAATTATCTAATTTGTGTATGGTGTGAGGTAGAAATCTCACTTTACCTTTCCCAAGATCAACTACTCAAGAAGCTGCCCTTTCTCTGTTGACTTGTCTTGTCATCTCTATCATATATCAAGTTCCTAGACAGATATGGATCTTCTAAACTTTCCATTTTGTTCCATTGTAATAATACATTATTCCTGTACCAGAACCATTTTTGTTACCATGGCTTCATGGTCTATCTTCATATCTGCTAAGGAATTCCCCTTTATTTACTCACCGCTTCAAAAATTAACGACTTTTGATATTAGCCACAAATATGAGAATTAGTCTTTCAACTCTATCAAAAAATAATGCTGGAATTTTTCTGAATTGTATTTAACTTATAAATTAATTTTAGGAGATTTGATTCCATTACCATTTTAAGTCATTCCATCTGTGAACATATAGTATAGTCTTATATTCAGAAATTTGTCTCTGTCTTCTACTTTACTCACTATAAGTGTCATGCATTCTTTGTCAAGTAAATTCCTAGATGTGCTATGAATTTATTGCTATCATGTTATTTTCCATTATATTTTCTAGTTTTTTTAAATTACTGATAATAGAGGTCTTGAATGGTCTTTGCTAGTATTACTGATATCTCTTATTAGTTCTAATAGTTTATGACACTGTTCGATCTATTATGTGGATTGTTATAACTTTCCTGGGTAATTGGAACCAGGAGGAGAGGCTAAAGTCCAGTCTTAGTTGCTCTCCTGGTGAGTTTAAGGAGGAGAGGGGACCAGACCTTAGAATGCTAAATCTTTGGAATCACACATTGTTCTCAATCTCTCCTATTTGCCACCCTCACCAGGCAACACTGTCCTCTGTATTGGTTTCCTAGGGTTGCTTTAACAAAGTACCACGAATTGGGTGGATTAAACAACAGAATTTTATTGTCTCATGGTTCCGGAAGCTAGAAATCCAAGATCAAGACATGGCAGGACTCTAAGACCCATGAGGAAGAATCTCTTCTGTACCTCTCCTCTAGCTTCTGGTAGTTTCCTGGCAATCTTTGGCATTCCTTGGCTTATAGAAGTGCCCCCCTTCAATAGCTGCCTTCATCTTCACATGGTGTTCTCCCTCTTTGTGCGCCTGTGCCCAAATTCCCCCTTTTTATGAGGACACCAGGGAGGCTGGATTAGGGACTTATTATACTCTAGTATTACTTCATCGTATCTATTTACATCTGTAATAATCCTATTTTCAAATAATGTTGCATTCTGAGAGTAGTGAGGGTTACGACTTCTACATATGAATTTTGAGATACCCATAACCCATCACAGTCTTCAAAGAACCTGTCAGAACCTGTGCCCTGAGTGCTACAATATTATAATCAAATTATGTACTCCTTGATAGGTCTGCTCTCACCTGTTATTTGCTTCCCGCCCCGACTGCTTATAAGTGTCATTTCTCTTTGGTCTCTAGCCAGGGCTGAGCTTATGCTACTGGGTTTCTGATCTACATTGGCAGAAAATATGTGAGAAATAAAGACAAAAGAACTCCCTTCATCTGCAGGGTTTATCCTGTCCATGTGAACTGCCATTTTCCCCCCATATTGTGGCCTAACCACTATTTTCTCTCTGGGAGTTTATTATAGTTTTTATTCACATTCCTAGAGCCATCCCCTTCTCTGTTTCTTCTTCCATTTCAAAGGATGCATTCAATGGAGGAAACATAGTCTGTGCTAATTTGATATCTACACAGTCATCCTCTGCCTGAAATTGTTTTCTAGAACCTCAGCATGCAAGCCAACCCTTAGTTCACCAGCCATTTCCGAATTAGGAAAGGGAAATAAAGGGAGATTTTATAGTCCACCCAAATGGAGGCAGGTGGGTAGGTAATTGAAGCTAAAAGCAAAGTTTTAAAGTATATTTTAAAGATTTTTGCTCAAGAAAGACTAAGCAGCTATAGAAGAGACAGAATATTGATAAATGATGGTTTCCCAGACATTGTTATTGTTGAAAACAAAAAGAAGCTTGTTAATGTGCCATGGAGATAATCATTTTTCTTTTTCGCATTATTCAGTTGACAGCTCTGTTGTGGCTCTTCCTTGTGTTGTGATGCACTTTGAACAGCTGCATGTAATGACAGGATCCCTGGGGTGGGAGACGAGATTCCCAAGTCCCGGCCTTTATCACTAACTGACTCACCTTGAGCAGATCACCAAGCCTCGGTTTTTCTCTGTCAACCAGGGTTCGGACTCATATACAGTTCAATTCTCACCAGATTTAACATGAAGTAGTGTCTGCTTATCATGGTGTGAAGATGAGTGTGCATGGTATCTCTGTTAGTTTCTCAGAGAACTTAAAGGAGCTATATGTTCCCTCGCTGTAGGTATATATGCTCTACCACTCAGATCATATATACCTACAGTGAGGAAAAATATATATAATGGCATTAAAAATGCTTTCTGTTCAGAAATCATGCTTGCTTGGCTATTGTTGTTTTTATTTAATAGACGATTTCTTAGAGCAGTTTTAGGTTCATGGCAAAATTGAGCAGAAAGTAGAGTTTCTATACATAACCTGTCTGCATTGCACACAAAGCACCCACCTCCGATTGTCAACATCCCCTACAGATGGTGCATTTGTTAAAATCGATGAACCTACACTGACAGGTCTCAACTACCCAAAGTCCACAGTTTACATGAAGGATCACTCTGGGTGTCATTTATATTCCATGGGTTTGAACAAACATAGAATGACATGTATCCACCATCACTGTTTCATACAAAATGGTTTCACTGCCTTAAAAATTCTGTGCTCCACCTGTTCATCCATCTCTCCCCTGTCATGCTGCTTTAAAAACAAACAAACCAAAAAACTTAGCATAGCTTTTTATTTTGTAATAACTTGAGCTTTTCAGAAAGGTTGCAAAAATATTACATAGAATTCCTGTATACCCCTCAGCCAGTTTCTCTCATTGTGAACATGCTACATTTTCAGTGTGTATTTGTCAAAACCAAGAGACTGACGTTTGTACATTGCTATTAACTGAACTCCAGACTTAATTTTGATTTCATCATTTTTTTTATTAATATCTTTTATCTGTCCCACTGTCCAATCCAGAAAACCACAGTGCATTTAGCTGTCATATCTTCCGAGTCTCCTCTGGTCTGTGACAGTTTCTCAGTCTTTCATTGGTGGCCATGACCTTGAAAGTCTTGAGGAGGATCATCAGATAGTCTATGAAATGTCCCATAATTTGACTTTGTCTCACATTTTTTCATCATTAGCCTGGGATTACAGGGATTATATTTTTTTGAAAAGGAGGGCTTTATTTTGGAAACTAAAGATGTGAATTACCCTTCTAATTACATCAAATTAGGGGGTACATATTTGCATGACACTTAACACATGACATGGTGATATTAACTTTCACCACCTGGTTAAACTAGTGTTCGCCATGTTTCTCTATTGTTAAGACACTATTTTCCCCTTTCCTTATGCTATTCCTATGAAAGAGTCACTGAGTGTAGCCCATGTTGGATAGGTAGCAAGGAAGGGGAGTAGCAATTAAACTTCAAGTCTTGAAGGGGGACCATCCACATATATTATCTGGAATTCTCTTTTATTACTTGCTCTTTTATGTATATGTTCCATTTTATTTTGTTTGTTTTTACCATATGTCAGTGGTGTGAAACAGTTGGTTCCCATCAGCTTGGGAGAGCCTATTGTTAAATTTTCAGGAATTTTGCAAGCTGGTTGACACATCTTGGCAGCCTGAAATCAACCATGGTAGGAGTATTTACACCACAGATACTGGCAAACACTATAAACCGGGGCTTCCCCACCCACCCCTTTCCCCAGAGAGCTAGTTGTTAAACAGTTACCAGCACACTCCTATATGCCTACATGCCAAATAAACATAAAATGCAAAAAAAAAAAAAATCAAAGAAAGATTAGATTAGTGATTAGATATCACAGCAGGCTCTTTATTTCTTTGCTGATTGAGACAGAAAAAAAAAAAAGTGAGAACATGTCCCTCTTCTGCCATCTCACTCCTACACTAGATATTACACCATTGTGTACAGAGGCTCAGCCATAAGTCTGAGCAACCCATCTGCTCATTGTTCCCTTCAATGAGTAAAATGTCATCTCAGGAGCCCTAACACTTCAGATTACCAGCTGATCAGCTTTTAATATTTATACTTATTTATAAGTATACATATTTAAATATGATAAACATATTATATTTATATTTATTTATATTATCCTGAATGCAAACATGACTTTTCTGGATCAAGACAATCATTATGACTTGCAGCAATAGCTGTTTCCATTCCTCATGCCCCAATACTTCCCCCTTCTGAGGTGGTACAATGAGACCCTCGCCAGCAGGGGAGGAGCCCTGAAAATAGGAAGCTGAGAGCTTAAATACATATTGCCCCCTCCACTCCAGAGAGAAGAGAAACCCAATCTCCTTAATGTCTAAGTATTCCCTTTGGGAAGAGAAGGGGAAAGTTCTTGAGTTTGTACCCTTCAAAATATAAATATTTCCTCAGAGTAGGTTAGACAATTGGAGTTTATAACAAGGTTTTATTCCCCTTTGAGGCATAAAGGCAGAGAAAGACAAGTTTCTAAATCCTTCCTGAGGTCTGTTGGCTACTCAATCAAACTTCCCAGGTTGGTCCTTAAACCAAGTCTCATTTCTTTACTCAGAAAGTCCTAACCATGTAGAAACATAAAAATATCTTTTCTACTGTCGCATACCACCTTCTGGTAGAAAGCAGGAACAGTACAGATTCGGAAGTTTTATTTAACAAGAACTAAAAGAAGAATAAAACTCCTTGACTGTCCTCAGTCTCTGGGGTCTTACACTTTCTTTTATCATCCAAAACAACCAAAGTTATGGTTTAACCAAAAAAGAAGCAGCAGCCCCAATTCATGGAAACCTAAAAGCAAGCCACAAAAGATTTTTGAGGACAGCATTTGGTCTCGTGAAGAAACATAAATAACAAATCCTTTGCTCATGGAGAATGAAAAGTAAACTCATCAGGCAGAATTAGTGATCTGTCTCCCAAAGGCAGCCCCAAGGTTAGAAGCTAGAAGCCCTCTGATGTCAGTGATTCTCAAACATAGCCTATGACCAACAGTATCTCTATCACTGGGACCCACTGCAGAGCTCCTGAAATGGGATCTCTGAGATTCTGGTGCTCAGCAATCCATACTTTTACAGTCTCTCAGGAAATCCCCCCCAAAAGCAAACAGATTTGGCAACCTCTGCTCCAAGTTTTCTCCCAAGCAAAAGGATATGGTTCTGGGAAAGGTGTGCAGTTCCACCTACAGGTGATCCTTGGTATTACAGAAATTCGATATACAGCTCAATATATGAGTTAACCAGAAGTATCCTCTAGGTGGGATATAAAAATAAAAAGATAAAACATTTATTTTTCTACAATTATTGCTTAAATTATACTCTTTAGAATGTATAACTCTTATAACTGAATATTTCAACTCTTTTGAAATATTCAGGTCATCTTGGGCAGAATCCATAACTTTCCAGACATATTTGGTTATTAAAAGTCCAGAGTAGTTTAAAACTTCAGACTTAAACACAATTTAAAATCTCATCTCCTCACCACCAAGCAGCTCAGCCTAGATTGGTGACAAAAGGGATTAGGATAGAAGTTTGGGGCATGAGCTACTCTTTTCTCCTCAATCTAAGAGCCCTTAAAGCAGGAGAGCTGTGGTTAGCCCTGAAACACAAGCTCCCTTTGGCTCCCTTGTTTTGACTTGCTCTCCTGAGGCTGGTGGAAAGCAGAGAAGAGACACACTTACTGTGGGAAGAGATTCCCAGCCCCCTTTCTGAGTGAGGGTCCTCTTACTGACCACCCAGGGAGTCCCTCTGCTCTGCCTTATTCTCTGACATCTGTTTCCCTCACGTGGAGCCAAAAGGGCTATGGGTCCCTCTTCTCAGGGTCATCGTCTGAGGAAACTGGAGTAGGTGTCCCTCTCATTCTTTTCCTCCCAGGTACTTGTCCTGCTGGTATGGTGGGCTCTAGCAAGTCTCCTGCCTTCAGGAATATAGAAGCAAAAAACAATTAACATCCTTCAGAGGACCTGGCATGCTGTCCCAAGAACTCCTTACTACTGTCCACTCCACTCTGATGGCTGTACTGGGGGGCCTGGAGAGTCTGCTGCACTTCAACAAGCTACTGGCAAGGAAGCCACATGGCAGTTCATGCAGATACCTCTGATCCTACAAATGGCTTTCTTGGAGCAAATGGCTTTCTTGGAGCCCTTCACTTGGGTCAAAGGGTGAAGCATGACCAATAGGTTTTTGCCCACCTCTACATAATCCCTGATTGGAAACATCAGATCCAAATCAATGATTGGCAGCTCTTTTTAGAATGGGACATGCTCCATATTTTTTTGTTTTCAGTCTCAGGTCCTAGTTACCAACAACAGAGGGTAAGGAAAAATCCTAATCGGCAGTCTGTTACACAGTTGTATTCCCCTGAAGCTAATTGTAGGAAAGGCATTAAACTCCAACCAGTCTATTCATCACTGTATTTCCCATGTCGAACAAGGTATCTGTGACATGGCAGGTACCCACTAACTTGAATGGATGAATGAGTGATGAATGAATGGACGCATGGATGGATGAATTTGTTTCTATGTTGGGAACCAAATTAGAGAATAGATTCTGTTTTCTTCTCATGTGTGTACTTAGAGATATTGCTGAGAATCAGTAGCCACCTGGTAACTATATAAGTAGTAATAATAAATATAGCTAGTAATAATAATAAGAGTACTAGTAACAATAATATAAAAAAACACACACCAAATGCTATGTAGGGATTATAGTTTTAATACCTCCAACAGCCCTCTGATGTGAGTACTGCTATCTCCATTTTACAGATGAGGAAACCAAGGCTTAGCTACTTTAGTAAAAAGCCTGAGTATTCTCAGGATATATCAAGATTTCTCTCATTGAGCTTCTTTTCTTGACCACATTGAGCTTCTTTTCTTGACTGAAACCCTGCAAATTTTATTTTTTGACCCTTCAGGGTAGGGATGGCAACTTGATGTAATTTCACACAATAATACTTGAATGATAGCAGTTGCCTGCAGCTCCATGTTGATGAAAATACTGGGATTGAAACTGAATAGTTGTGCCTGCCATCAGATGTAAGGGGCAAGTGGTGGGACACACACATGCCATCCTTGATCCAGGCATTCATTCATACCTTTTCTAGCAAAAGTTGGAAGTTGGCAAAATCTATCTCTGGTGTCTCCAGTATTACTCCTTCTACCACCTTCTTACCCTCCTCTTTCTTAGGCTTGGTGTCTGGTCTTTCCCGACTCCCATTTTGTCATGGATCACTTTTACTTCAATCAACACTTTACTTCAAACAACACGTGTCTGTATTGTTCTGACCTTCTCGTGGGTATTTGCATTTAATCTTTAGGTTCATTGGGTGCTCTGGTAGAGTAGAAAGTGCACCTACAATCTAATGGCCTGAGTTTCAGTTCTACCTCCAGTATTTATTTCCTGTGTGATCCTGCTACACTGACTTAATTTCACTCAGCATATCACTTCTGTTGAAACAACTTCCAACGTTGCTTTAAGAATCAAATAAAACCATGAAATTACAAGGCAATATAAACATGGCAATATAGACATGGCAGGATTTGTCTGCAGTTGAAGGAGATTCAGGATCTGGTGAGAAGTTAGAGGAGATATTCTCCCTGATGGGTAAGGTGTCTCAGAACCTCCGGCATTCCCCCATTTGGAAAATGCTGAGCAATTCATAGTAGTTAGGATGGTGGGTTAGAATTTCATTTCCACTCTGTACCAGCTATCTGACCCCTGGAAGTCTGTGTCTCTTTTTTCCTATATAAGAAAAAGAAAGAAAGAAAGAATGAAAGAAAGAAAGAAAGAAGAAAAGAAAAGGAAATGGAATAATGACAATGACGATAGGACAACAATGAGGTCTAATGCTAAGTGTTCAATAAGTGTTAGCTGTTATCTTCTCCCTAATTGTCTCCTTCTCTCTCCTATTCTGACAATTATCATCTTGGATTGCAAAGTTGGTTACTGATAACAGAGACCTGCATGAGGGGCACACACCTCGAAGAGGTGAACACTCCCACCTCAGGTACTTCCTTTGTCTAAACCAGTTCCCACACCTGCTCTTGTAGACCCTTCATGGACAACTCCATCACTGTGACTCCACAGCCAGGGAATGAATGGGTACTAGGGCTTATCTGGTCTATTAATTTCCCCATAAGACACGTCCATGGATTAGGAGGAGAGTCTGACCAGGACTGGCGACTTAGTGAAATCACACACTTTGGAAGCCAGCAGGTGTGCATGTGAATAGCTATATGATATTGTACAAGTTACTGCAGCCCTGGTACACTCTGGCAGACACTCTTATTTGGCCAGTCCAGTATTTACTTTCATCCCCTATCTCCTTTTTTGTCTTGCACAGTATGGTTGGAAGGCTAAATACTCACTCTCTTAACTTTCCTTGCAGCTTGATTTGGTCATGTGACAACGTTCTGGCATGTAAATGAAGTCTTCTGAGGTTTGAGGGAGCTTCTGGAGAATGTTTTGCTCTTCCAATTAAAAACATAATAATAATCTAGTCCGTCCCTTTTTCCTTCTTCTTGCCTTGGTTGCAGACATAATGGTTGACGCTGTAGCAGCCATCTTGCAACTGTTAAGAAAAGCCTGAAAGAATTACCCAGATGTCAACCCTGCCATTGCTGAACTCCTGAGTCAACACCAAACCAGTGTGAGGCAAACAAACTCCTATTCATTGCATTCACCCTTGATAGTTTCTCAGAATTTTTTAGTCAAAAGCCTTTCTACCTGAAATAATCAAGTCCATATCAATCAAAGGAGATTACCTGATTCATAAGGATACTGAAAGAATTAAATGAGAAACTGAATGTAAATCGGTTTGAAGCTAATAGATGTCCAACAAATGTTAGACCCCAAAGACCCATCCCTTGACTTTCCTCTCTCTTCTTCGCCTGTGGATTTAGTGAAGTGCTTCTTAGCCAATAATTGTATCCGCTACCATAGTTCTCCTCACTTCTCCGTGTTTCCTAGAAACTGTTCCAGCAGCAGGAAATGGTTCAGTGGAGTGGTTAAGGGGGGTAGACTTTGAGTCAATGAGATGTGGGTTTAACTCCCAGGTTGGCGACTTATTAGCTATAGTACCTGGGCATGTTGTTTAATCATTTCTGAGTCTTGGTTTCTGCATCTATCAAGTAATACTAATATCAAAGTGCTGTGATGATTATTATAAAAAGTTATTTGTTGAGTATAATGTCTGGCACATGGTAAACAGTAAAGGCTGTTGATAGCAATTGCTGTTCTCACTAATCTATAAGTGCCCAGAGGGCTAGCACCATGTCTGACATTTTCCTTCGATTCCAGGGCCTGGCAAAAACTAAGTACCCAATACAAATTGGCCGAATGAATGAGGCAAGATGCTTCTGGAAAGTAAGTCCCATCCATCTTGTTTGCAGTTGTATCCCTTATCTAAGACTGTTCCGAGCAAATAGTGGAATAACAGTATTTATTGGGTGCATTTTTGGCCTTTAGTCAAGATGAGTCTCCAGTCACGTAATAGAAAGCACTAAAAGATGATATTCAATATAAGAAAATTTATTTTATGGACTTCTTAGAAGTAAACCTATTTCATTAATTTGGATATATTCAACTCTGATGCCCCTTCCCTTTGAAAATTATATATAAATAATTATATATATCAATTCTTTCTTACAAATAAGACAACCAATAGTAAAAGTCATCTTAATGTCACATGACATTTTCTCATCCACTTTGTCTTACACAAATATTTCTGTGATACAGCCTTAATTTTTAGACCTATGTTCAAAAACTTGGATTTTCCCATTTGGTAATATCTCTGTAATTTTTGAAGTTCATGATCCTATATAAAAGATTTTTCAGATTCACTATTATTTCCTTCTGTCTTTTCATTTGTTAATAATATATTCTAATTCCTCTTCAGATTTTTTTTTAGATTTTCTGTATCTGAAATGTTAGCAGGACATGAAGGGTGATATGACCTATCACTAACATCATTGTTCTTTATTTATTTGAGCTGAATTATTGCCAATGGCTTTTATAGTGTATTGTCTTTTATAATGCTTAATTTTCTACATATTTCTGTAATTTTCTACTTGTTCTAACATGACTGATTTTTCTTTCTCTTTCATTTTCCAGGACCCAGCCTAGAATTTTTCACTTTCTTTCAATTGTTCTGAATGAAAAATCATATTAGTGATTCTCATCAATATTTTAGGATACTAAGAAGAAACTATTTATTTATGGTTTTTAGTGCTCACATTCTGCCTGAAGGAGTAACCATTTTTTATTTAAGGAAGAAAGACTGCTGTCATCATTACCTCTCAGTAATAATTCAAGATGCTTGTTATTAAAGGGTATAAAATTAAATTTGACCTAGAACTCACTGTTTACGCCAAGAACTTTTCAATAGTCAAAATTGTTATAATCATAACTCATATATGTATAATTTTGGGGGGTTACCAAAACATTTTCACATTCATTATCAAATTTACTCAGCAATACATCTCTTTGAGGTGGGAATGGTCTTACCAATTTGAAGGTAAGGAAACTGAGGCTCAGAGCAGTTATCCAAGATTAAAGTAGAAAGAATCAATCTGACAGCATTACTGGAACTCACTCCATTATTATTTGATAGTTGTCCCAAGAAAACCAAAGAATGAAGGGAATTTAGAGACAAGTGATCGAGGACAACATGGCAGTTGAAGCAGATAGACCCAGAATTGAAGTATCCCACAAGAATTAGTTGAGGACATACTATGTTCCACTGTTGTTCAGTGGTTGGGATAAAATGGTGAACAAGACAGATGTGACCTCTGCCCTCCATGAACATACTGTCTAACAACAAAAAAGGAAGTAAATAAAGAGGTATTGGGAATCACAAAGGGTATCCAAGATCTCCTCTTACAATTCATTCAGTTTGCAGGTAAAGAAACTGAGGTCCTGAATGGTGACAAGATTTGTCTAAGATCTCACAGGCAAATTGTCAGAAATCCAGGACAGGAAGCTAAGATTCCATACTTTTGGTGTAATGATTTCCCAATATGTAAATACCATCTTCAACATTATTATTGAATAATAGGCCAAAGAAAACAGGGAGATTTAGAATCAGAATTCTCTTACTCTTTACTAACTGTGTCCTGGAGATAGTCTAACTTTTTACCTCCATAACATCCATCCCCTGCTTCTTCCAGTAAATCATCAAGGTGAAGGTTTCCCTGGTAAAGTCCTGTGACAAGATTGCTGCATCACTTAAAAGGAGTTTAAGCTCCAGGTAGCTGAAGACTTCTTTAAATAACTAGGAAATACAGAACTAAAGTAGAACTGCTTTTCTTTTTTTTAAGGTTTGTTTTATTTATTTATTTGTTTGTTTGTTTGTTTGTTTATTTTAGAGAGCGAGAGCAGAGGAAGGGGCAGAAGGAGAGAGAGAAAATCTCAAATAGACTCCTTCCTGAGCACAGAGCCCAACACAGGTCTTGATCCTGTGGGGTTCATATTCCTGTACCTAAGACTGTTCCCAGCAAGTTGTGGAAAATTAGTACTTGTTGGATGAATCTTTTGAGCAGTAGTTCTTGCCTTAGGTGTAGATGCGGAATGAGTTCTCCAGTTCCCAAATACTGTCATCGCTGCCTTTTCTTTTACATTCTGCTTGTTTCGCTCATTTATGTTCCTTCCCTGTCTCTGACGGGGCATCACAGGTACTAGTGTGGACTCAGATGTGCGGGAAAAGTAACTTCGTTTTGTCTAATGCCTGTCTTCTGCCCCCAAATGGATACAAAACTGCAACTAATGAGTAGTAGCATGAAGTTGAGTTCTCTACATTTCTTCCAGTTTAAAACAATGCCATTTCAGGATAAACAGCCTAAATTTAATAAGCCTGAACCCTTGTGACTCACTCTGCTCATCACTAAATTTAGCCATGGGGCCAGATTAAGAAAAAAGAGAATGAGATGTAGGAAATTTAAAAGACCAATACTGACCATCTCTGGATTGGACATAACAAATGGTGTCCTAAGAGACAAGAAGGGGGGAAAATAAAACATCCACCACCTCCCATTCTGGTCCCATCCAGGAAATAGCTGTCAAAGAGACAGATGTGTCTTCATTTCTCCTCCCTGGGCTCTGGCTGGGAGAGGGGAAGGTGCATCCAAGAAATGAGGAGATAGTAAAAAAGCAGGGTGCATTGCCACACTTACATGTGGGGCTCTAGGAAGAAATCTCCTCCCATGATGCCCCAGAAACACCACTGAAAAAAATAATCCCTGAGTGCCTTTCAGCACATCAGACAGACACTGATCCAATATATCAGGAATAAAACCACATTCCCTCCTCTCATAGGCTTATTTTCCAGTTGAGAGAGACAGATATAAGTGTGATACCTAAGTAAATTATATAGAATGGTCTTCAGTAGGGTTTTTTTTTAAATATGACGCTGGCCGCTATGGGAAGAATAGACTCTAAGGGGGTCTAAGTGTTGGCAGCTACTTTGGTAATCCAGGCAAAAGATACCAGTAGCTCCAACAGAGTGTTGCCGTAAAGTGGGGAGAAGTCATTGAACTTGGAAAACATTTGAAGATAGAGCCAGCCTAAGTTTCTGTCCCACTGGATGTGGAAGTGGCGTCATAGATGACGCCAGTGTTCTTGGCCATAGGCAACTGGAAAGTGATGCTGACAGTATCTGAGGTGGGAAAGATGGGAGTAGAGCAGCTCTAGGGAGAAGATCAGGTGTCCAGGTAAGGTCTGAAATGTTTAGTTGTCATCGAAGTCGAGATATCGAGGAGGAGCAAAGGGGATAAATTTGATACTGTACAGAAAAGCCAAGATGAAAATGTCTTCAGTTTCCATGTAGTGAGAATGGGACACAAGTGTCCCCACGCATCCTCAAAGAAGGATGCAGGAGAGAGCTGTGTTGAGAGCTAATTGTCTGCTATGGGTCCCTTGTGGCAAAGAGCTGGATATGGAAGTGACAAGGGCCTGAGAGTAGAACTCTCTACGGTGCAAATCAAAGCTGAGATGAGGCCCAGTGGTTACTTCATAACCATTGTGAAGTATACCACTCAGTGGTTTTAAGTACCTTTCCACTGACGTGCAGGCATCACCACCATCCACCCACAGTACTATTTTCCTCCTGCAAAATGACAATTCTGTCCCCATGAAGCAACAGCTCCCCACTACCCTTCCTCCAGCACTCAGCAACCACCATCCTACTTTCCGTCTCTATGATTTTGACTACTCCACATACCTTGTATAAGCAGAATCATATACTATTTTTCTTTTTATGACTGGCTGACTTCACTTAGCATAATGTCCACGACATTTCCTTCGCATTGTAACATGTGTCAAGATGTCCTTCCTTTTCAGGGCTGAATAAGTCTCTTGTATGTATACACCAGATTCTGTTTGCCCATCACCCACCAATGGACTGCTTCCACCTCCTGGCCATTGCAAATAGTGCTGTGATGAATATGGGTATGCAAAGGGATGTATTTTGAATATGGACTGCATCAGGCATTGTTATCTCATTGAATTCTCCAAACTACCACAGGGCATGGGGTGGCAGACTCCTAAGCATCCTGCAACATCCATTCTCCCTTCTTCCTTAGTAATAGAGCCATCCCTAGTTTTAAATGAGCATAAAGTGAACGAGGGCTAAGTAAACCAAAAACAACAAAGGAAAGCTGTTGATGCTCAATTTCCCTTGCAGCTAGATATAACTACATCACCAGGTTCTCTCCAGTGGGTGTAAACAGAAGTGGTCTGTGCAACTTCCAGGCAGGCTGTTCAAAACTAGGGATGCTTTTACCTTCCCTCCCTCCCTCCCTTCCTTCCATCCTTCCTTCTTTCCTTCCTCCCACCACTCAGAGATGAGGAACAACAAGATAGAGGGAGCATAAGTTTCTGACTTAAGCTGTTTGTGAGGTGCATGACATCCCTCTATCTTACGTTCTGCTTTGAGGTCTCTGCTACAAGTGTCAAGCTGTATCCCAGCTAATACTGATAGATTATCATTAATGTCATTGTACAGATAAGGAAACTAGGCTCAAATAAATAGAATGACTTACATGGAGTCACAACTGCAGCTGGACCAGCTCTGCCTGGTTCCACACCTGCGTTCTTTCCATTATACCATCTTCCTTCAATATTTAAGTGAGATATATGCATATGGACATGTGTGCACTTGGGGGCACACACATGTATATGGGTGTACATGAATTTAGATTGTTTCACTGACTTAATCTTTCTGAAAAAAATTTTTAAAATTACAAATTAAATGATATTTTAATTGTACGGGGGCACTTAGGATTTGAAAATATTTGTTTAAGTTTTTTTTTTATTTGACAGAGAAAGACACAGTGAGAGAGGGAACACAAGCAGGGGGAGGGGGAGAGGGAGAAGCAGGCTTCCCACTCAGCAGGGAGCCTGATGTGGGGCTCCCTCCCCGGACCCTGGGATTATGACCTGAGCCAACAGCAGACACTTAATGCCTGAGCTACCCAGGTGCCCCTGAAAATATTTTTTGAAGATTTTTTTTTAAAAGAATCCTTTTATAAAGTGAAGTCTACATCTCCAGTTTTGTTTTGTTTGGTTATGCAAGTCCAGGTTTTCCTATACTACATTTAGATTACTTAACACAGAGTATATACACACACACACATGAATAGATAAGTATGTCTCAATTGCCTTAATAGCCTATGATATTTGTTTTCAAGCTTCATTTGTCCTATTGGAGGAGGGAGAAATCTACAAGAGGGGAGGAACAAGATAGGCAATTCACACTCGAATTTTCAAATAAAATTTCTATAGACTTATCACATTTGCAATTTAAATTGTTTTTCCATTGCATGAGTGGTTTAAAAACTAAAAAACAGAGGGAAGACAATGGAGCAAACTGAATCATTGGTTTATAACTTAAAATGACCACGAGTTTAAGTGGGAGTGTATGACTGTACTTCCTTAATTCTGCCATCTGGCAAGGTTTTCCATGTGATTAATGAAAGACCATTGCACAACATTACCAGGAGGGAAACAATTCCAATTACGCATACAGCTAAACCATAATTACTATGCAAATGATTTCAGTAATGCAATAGAATGGGATATCTGGTCATTACAGGGCAGACAATTCACAATGCTAATTGGGGTTAGTCTGTTTTTAGGAGGTAAATAATATTAACAGTAAAATAAATCCAAACTAATATTAGGTTTGATTTTGCCTATAATCAAGGGGCATGGTCTGCTTCAGAAATTACATTTACATTAAAAAGATAAACGATACTTGCTGTGGTCTCTATCATATGTAAAATGATTTTGGATTGAAAACACTGGGAACGAAATGATACTGAGATGAGATTTAGGATTTGAGAGGAGGGGTCAAGAGTTGAGAGTCTTCAGGCCAGAAGATCCACGTGGAAATAGACAAGCTGTAACTCTCAGAGTTGCCCAAAGAGACCTGGGGCGGGAGGTGATGCTCAGAATCTGAAGAACAGGGGAAAACAAAGAAAAAGAAAACTCCTGTTCTGTCATCCTCCTAAACCTTGCTTTTTTTCCCCAGGCTCTCTTCCATTAACCAAGTTTAAGTCCTATACTACCACCTACTTGTTCTCTTACGGTTATTTTCAAATCAGTTTCTTCTGACTCCCTCTTCCTCCCCATTCACGCTCACCTCTCTCCCATTCTGTGCTGTGGTAGCTCATGAGGTCCTTCCCTTACCCTGCAAGTTCCACACTTTTTATCTCCAGTGGAAGTGCCCAAAGCCTTCTTCAGCAAACCTTTCACTCCCCTTTTTGCACAGCCACTGGGAGGACACAGGACCTGAACTTGGAAAATCAGATTTATGCTCCCAAGATTCATACAGAATGGAGCCTGTTATCCCAGCACCCGTGCCTGAATTTTGAGCCATGCCAGCAACTTCCCCAGCCCTTTCCCCCGGTAGACAGGATACCCGTCTGTTGGAATCCCTCCAACGAAATCCCCTTCTAGATGATCATCACCAGCATTTGTTTCTGTGGCTTTCCGAAAAGGAACCCTAACTGATACACTTCTCCTGAGAAATGGAAGATCTACATGGCATTCAGTGGAGGGGGGTGAAGAGAAGCTCATGGTCCTCACCTAAATTGGAGGTGTTTCTAAAGATTGCTTGTATCAATTTGAATTTGGAAATATCCTGTGAGTACATGACATCATCAGAAGCAGTGTAAGTAGTTGATTCAGAACCAAGCTCCCAAAACAGACCATGTGGGTTTGAACCTTACTTTCTCCACTTGGATAGCTGTATGGCATTGGGCAAGTTGCTTACAAGGAAAATGGGGAGAGCAAGAATACATTCCTCCTAGGATTGCTAGCAGAATGAATGAGTTGTATGTGTGGATGTCTTAGAGCATATCCTGATATCAGCAAGCGTTATAAGTAGGTAAAATGTGATTATTAAGATTTCTGAAAAAACAGCCTATGTGGGTAGGCTATTTTAAATAAGATTTAAAACATAATAACTTAATAAACTTTCTTGGCATCTGTGTACAAGGTTTTATGTAGCATCCAAAGTAGTTCCCCTGGGTGTACAAATATCCCCATGATATTGCCATTATTCAAGTTTGGTGGGATTTTTTTTGTTGTTTATTTTTGGTTTTGTTTTATTTGTTTGTTCCAGAATTGCTCCTTTAGAACTTTATTTAAAGCCTACTGTACATAGGTTGTAGCATCCTTGTTCCAGTTGGAAAGGGATTCAGTTACAAAAACACCAAAGGTAAGTGACTATCAGAGTTGGAAGACAATGTGGCACCAATGTTCCCAAGGTCACCCCAAACCCTGCCAAAAAATAAAATTGCAGAAGGGAGGTCATATGGGTCTTTGCTCCCATAGGCCCCAGTGGCACAGGAAACCCAAGTCCTATGGCAAAACTGCAGGTGCTTGCTTGTCTGACAGCAAAGTCTCCAATCCATGACCATAAATGCCCTTGGCCCCTTACAGGGTTTCAGATGACCTCCAAGGAAGCCCAGCCCTGGGACACGTTCCTGCCTTCCCCCCTCCTAGAAGGGATCGATCAGGACCTCTTCTGCTGCTGCTGCCTCTTGGTCTTTCACTCCCAGCCCTGTCCAGAGTCCTTATTAGGCTCTCAAAAGGTGGCCAGAGTTTGATGCATATTACCTTGAACCACATCCCAAGAGCCAGATCCGTGGGATATTTGAGAGCCCACTGGTGTCTTAGTAAATTTAATCCTTTACACAGTCCTGGATTTGAAGATAATGCCACTCTCAGTATTCTGAGTGAAACATTTGAGCTCCCAGCTGGCAATCACAGTAGGAAATGAGTCCACGGGTCTCCCTCCCAGGCTCCAACACACACTGTGTTTTGCATTCAAGACTCCCCAGTGCCCTCAGATGTCTTGGGTCAGGTGTGGCAATGGTGGATATAGTCAAGGCACTGGCATATTTCAATGCATGTCTGATTCAGAGAAACAGTGGTGGTTGAAGAGAAGCTTGTCCGGTCATGTTCTGATCCCAAAAGGTGGTCCAGTCACCAAGTCCTGTGTAGGACACAAGGGGTGGTATCATCTTCTACAATAAGTCATCTTAGGTGGTGGGCAGCTGTTCTTATCTTTGGCACTACCCTCCTCTCTTGCTTTGGGTTTATTCTGCCACTCTTTTTCTAGCTTGTTGAATTAAATAGCTTTATTTGTAATTTTCCTTTCTTCCTCTGTCTAATAAATGTATTAATTACATAAAGTATTACAATCACTAAACCCTATTATCTTTTAGTTGTAGCATTTTTATTGTTATTCAAGTCTAAATATTTTGTAATTTTACTATAATTTGTTCTTGAGGTATACACATCATTAATTATTATTTTTTTCATTTTTAAAACTATAGAGATTATTATAGTATTGATTGCTAACATGACTGCATTTAGTGGAACAACAAAGTCTATAGTGTATTTGTTTCAGGTATTTGCTGAGACCAGGCATTTGTGGCTTTGTATATATTTATTCTTTAACTGATGGTATAAGGGTTTTTTTAATGCCTACTTATTGTATTGTCCAAATCTCCTTAATCCTTAAAAAAATCTGCCTGCCTTATTTATCATTTCTAAAAAGAGATATGTCAAACTCTTCCATGATTAGTAAGAATATTGTCATTTTGCCCTGAAATTCTTTCAATGTTGGTTTAAGTATACTGAAAATGATGCTGGTTGTTGCAGATGATTTCAGAACTATTTTAGTTTCCCAGTGAATTGTTCGATTTGTTGGTCTGTGATGACCTTCTGATTTTACTGCTGTGAAAAGGCTAATATCAATTATTAATCTATTTTAAGCATATATTAACAATCCATAATTACTAGTAATGATTAGGCTAATATTAAATTGCTTTTAACTACTTTTTAAAAAATTTTGGTTTGTATAGAAAAGGGCTTCTCAGGAGTCAATGAGGGTAGTTTGGGCCCAACCCCATTCAAGCAAGCTGTCAGTCTGTGAGCTCAACATCCCTCTGCTGAGGCCAACCCCACTTGTGAGAGATAGCAGATACATGCCCTATAATTTCAGTCATTTCTCTCTTTGCTTTGCATGCCCTAGGTGGAGATGAGGACGGGGACCCACAAGGCTAAGTGGATAAGATGCTGCTATAATACACACTTCTTCATTGACCACAGACTATCCTAGATGCTGCAGAGCTGAGGTCTCCTCTCTGACCAGGGTCATCTCGCTCCTGCTACTGCACTGCATCTCTTTCTCATCCCAGCCCAGCCTTATCAAGCTCTCTTCTCCAAAACAAGGAATACATCCTAGTATCTAGGAGGCTCAGTGGCCATCAAGATATTTCAGCTTAACTCAGCTCAGCTGTGAAGAAGCCTGGAGACCAGGGGAAACCACATGGCCCATTTGGGTGTATGTTTATCCTATAAACCGAGGGAGGTACATTTTGTAAAAGTTTGAGGTCATTTCTTCTAACTGAGGGAAATGCTAGGAGTCTATGAATCTTATTGCATAGGTGACCTGCTTTTCATGTTGGGAACTTCAAATCCTAAGTACTTTGCTGAGAAATTAAACAAACAAATCCCCAGAATGGAACACAGGAATGATGGCAAGTGTATGAATATTAGAAAATTCTAGGGTGGAGCCTGGTGGAACTGGAACACTTTTCTTCAAATAATTACTCAAACTAATGAAGACTTTTTTTCCAGAAACTTCCTCTTTTTTTCAGAACTTCCACATCTCTAACAAATGAAACATACCAGTTTTCAAGACAAAGCAAGCTATGTGTAAGTATAAGACTTTTTTTTTTTTTTTAAGATTTTATTTATTTATTTGACAGAGAGAGATCACAAGTAAGCAGAGAGGCAGGCAGAGAGAGAGGGAAGCAGGCTCCTCGCAGAGCAGAGAGCCCGATGCGGGGCTCGATCCCAGGACCCTGAGATCATGACCTGAGCCGAAGGCAGAGGCTTTAACCCACTGAGCCACCCAGGTGCCCCTAAGTATAAGACTTTTAAAAATATTTAACATGCTTTGAATTTTATTTTAGTCCTCCAAAAATCTAACAAAGTAACTTTCTGTCTGTTAAAAAAAGACTTTAAAATGTCTATTATATAGACCCTCTATTTATAGGAAATCTTTCCTATACCAATGTTTATAGTCTGAAGTTTTCTGTAATTTGGGAGAATCGTAATACTTCACCAAAATTCAGATGCAAAAAGCACAAAATCTGAAATCACCAGCACAGCCATTCTGCTATTTCACTAGAGGGCAGCATGTAATAACAAATAATAGTACTACAAGTTGATGAAGTAAAAAGCTATTTTAATAACAAATGTCAACCTCACAAAGGCTCTAAAACAACATAAAGAACTTAGGAGGTTTTCAGCTTAACTTTAAAGAGTCGTGGATATATTAGAGGCATTATTTTACTCCACACATTCACACATTCTATTTTAAGCACAAATTCTTGAGACTACAGGATAATTCGGCTAGAAGCGTTGGATTCTCTGAGACATCTCTTCTTCATTTACATTTAAACCAAAGGAAAGGAAAACCGACTTCCCAGCCAAGAAAGTTTTCTTCAGATACTAAGAACCAGTTATAATAAAGCCGCTTCCAATGTCAGACCTTGAATTTTATTTGGCGATTAACAATCTAGAGAAGAAACTCGAAACTTTAGGGAAACATACCCACACCACTGAGAAATTTACCTAGCAAACTGTCATTCTGCAAATTCAGGGCATGAGTGTGTTTTGCTTGGCCTTAGTGTGTGTGTGTGTGTGTGTGTGTGTGTGTGTGTGCGCGCTTTCAGAACTGCCTGTATTCACATTCACACTTTTCCCTACAAGAATCCAGATCCCTGGGTTATCTGGAGCATACAGAAAATCTGCCAACATGGAGTCCATATTTTCACATGCAACGTGGGACTGGGATAAAATGGTGGCTACTCCTTTTGGACCAAGCAAGAGCTCTTCATGTGTTTTTCCTTTCCTCTGACTCTGCTATCTAGATTTCCTAGCTACATTTGTTTTTTATTGTCATGAAACAAATCACCACAAATTTAGAAGCTTAAAACAACACCCACACGTTAGCTCACAGTTCTGTGGGTCAGAAGTCCAGTCCGGGCATGACTGCATTTTCTGCTCAGGGTCTTACAAAGCCAACATCAATATGTCAGCCAGGCTGCATTCCCATTTGGAACTTAGAATCCTCTTCCAAGCATATGGTTGTGGCAGAATCATTTCTTTGTGGTTTTGGGCCTGAGCTCTCCATTTTCTTCCTGGTTCTGAGCAGGGTTTCCCTCAGTTCTTATTGGCTTTCTGCACCTCTCACCACGTGATCTCCTACCTCTTCAAAGCCAGAAAAGGAGAATTTACCGCACACTAAATCCCACTCATGCCTCTGATCTCCCTCCAAAGTAGTTCAGTCCCCTTTAAGAACTCACCTAGTTAGTTCAGCCCCACCCAGGTTACTTTCCCTTCCTTAAAGTCAAGTGTGCTGTATGACATAACCTAATCATGAGAGTGATGACCTATCATAATCACAGTCCCAGAGATGATCCAGATGGTGTAATACAAGGCAGAAACCAGAATCTTGTACAGTGCACTTGGCTGAGAGTCAGTTCGTCATTTATTATCAAGCATAACACCCTACTTTTTCAGAAGAGAGTTTAAAGGAAATTGAACTATTTCTATGCAAATATTTCCATTAAAAATTGAGAAAACAATCAGAAGAAAGGCCACATAGTTGGAGAAAAACAAGAAAAATATTCCTACACATTTCAAATGAAAATAAAGAGGACTATTTTTAGACACATTTATGCATTTTTGTTACCCATCTGGCTGCTTAGAGGGTTTTAGTCTGTGACCTGGGATTTAAAGCATCTCCTGACATCTACCTCCATTGAAAACCTCTGAGTGCCTTTCAAAATTCATCCCATGCTCCTCTTGGCTCTTCACTCCTACTTCTCCCTTTTCTCTTGACTTTGGTAGCTTAAATCTTAGGGGTCCCCTAAGATGAAAGAGTTTTCCTACACCACTGTTTCCCAGACTATCCAGTGGTAGAGGAAATTTCTTTCCCCAGTTTACCACAGGCCGATACTTCTGTAAATCAAAATGATACAATTGAAATAAAATGAGCTCCCTAATTATGTTATTGGATGTTGGAGCAATATTAAATTGATATAAAAGTTTCAAAATTTTATCTTGTTCAAGACTGGTGATCAACATCATGGACAGCCACCATTCCACTGACCACACAGTGCTAACAATGACCTTTCATCAAACAAATTTTCAGTGCAAATCTTATGTGGTATGAAATGACATCTATTACTATGGCTATAATAGCTAACTTTTTTTGTGGAATTATTAGGTGCTGCTATCAATTAATTTTCTAGTACTTTATACATGTGATCTCCTTAGTCCCCAAAATCTACTCATTAAATAGATTCTGTTATCTTATAGGTATGCAAACGAGGCACAGATAATGTAAATAACTTGCCCACATTCACACAAATAGTCTGTGTTCTCAAATCCCACACTCAGCAGCCATTCCTGTGGTCACAAGGAGTGTTAGAAATCATACCCAATTTGGTGTCAGGAAGCAGGGCTCAAACTACAAGTCCTCTACCTCCCGGATACATGACATGGGTTGAATTACTGAACTTCTCTGCGGCTCATTGTCTTCAGTGAAGGGCAGCACTCGAATATACAGCTCCCTCAGATAAATAGGGAGAGATCATTACATGATATAATTTGTACTAGCACTTTACAAATTGTAAAACTCTCTTCAAGCATTAATTATATACCCACATCAGGGTTGTTGTTGTTGTTTTTTTTTTTTTCAAAAGTTTTATTTATTTATTTGAAAGAGAGAGACCTAGCACGGGTGAAGAGGGAGAGGCAAAGGAAAAGGGAGAAGCAGATTCCCCGCTGAGCAGGGAGCCTGACTTGGGGCCCAGCACCCGGAGATATGACCAGAGTTGAAGGCTTAACCAACTGAGCTACCCAGGTGCTCCACCCCCCTCAATTTTTTAAAGCAATATCAGCATAGACTCTAACCAATGTCCTTTAAAAAGTTTCTTTCAAATATGCTGTACCCATGAGGGCTCAGCAGAGGAAGAAAACCTACTCTTCCATACAGAAGGAACTGAATATAGGGAACCAATTACAGAGTTGATGGAAGAGCTGAAAATCCAGAGGGTGGAGAAATATTAGTGGGGGTTCGGCCAGAGAAAAAGAAACAGAATATACATATGTATATGAATATATGATAAAATACCTATGATCTATATAGATTCAATACAAATAGCAAAGAATTCTCAGTCTCTCCACCTACAAATGCTTCACATTTTAATCTTTTGTTCTCAGCTTTGTTCATGTTTTTCTTTCTGTCATTCTAATAGCTGCCCTAGTCCGAACATACCAATGTAGCTTTCATAAATACATAGATATCAATCATCCGAATTACATAAAAGCCCTGTCAGCCCTAAACTTAGCAGAGCAGACCCTGGGACCAAAAAGCCTAATTGCCATAAAATAGTAAATGCAGAAAACATCATGTATTTATTTTCACCAAATAAGCAAGGACCTGGAGAAGGTGGCAAACATAGGATCAGGCATCTAAGCAGGAAAACTGGCCTTGGGAAAAATCCAGGAAACTAATTCATAGAAAAGAGGGAAGAAAAAGGGCTGAACCTAGAGGTGTTTTGAGAGGGTGTTACAGAGTTAGTGGTCTTTTGTCTCTACATAGCCAGGTAAGGTGGATGGGGCTGGATTGTGGCTCCAAGGAAAAGCTTACAATGGGTGCTGTGAGGAGCTGAAAGCAAGCTCTCCAGAGATGCTGACCAATCAGAAGAGAGGCCAACACTAACTCCAAAGTAGGGCTCTGAGGACCTCCACTCTACTGAAACATTATTGTGGGAAGGCCTCAAGAGCAGCTCCAAGTAGGGACCAGAGAAGAGGAAGAGGTGGTATGGGGTGGCAGGATTCTCTTCAGGTAACAGGTGTTTTCCAGCAAACCCAAAGCAATTTTGCTATTTTAAAATCTGGGTTGACAGGTGCCTATGATCTGAAGCAGCTCTGTCCCCAAACTAAGCCTTACATAAACTAGACTTGAAAGGAGAGAAAGAATACTGCCAACATGTACTCTTCTCCTATTCACTTCTCATCCTAACCAAGGGTTGTTTGCCTGAGAGTAATGCTGTCTGTGAACTGGGTCAAAGAGAAGACCCAGAGAGTTCCACATCAGAAGAGTGATAGTATTACATCACGGATCTAAACAAGGCAGTTTGTTTTTGGAAATACGTGGGTGACTTGCCAATTGCATCAGCCTTAGCTGTTGCTGCTCTTGATAATACATTATTAGTCATCTTTATTCCAACAGAATCCTCACCATTCTCTGCAGATTTGATGCTGAATTTCAAATCCACTTTAGTAATAATATTTATAACTGGTAGGTTAGAAAACCTGCATTATTTGAATAAAAGCAACTTATTTGAAGATCAGAGAGAAAGTTGGGGAATAAACAAGTTCCTGGTCACTAATTATTTTTTTTACAGGTGCTATTAATGAATTGAGGCTTAGCATATCTTTGTGTAACTCTTTTAAGATCTATATTGACATACCAGATATCAGGAAAAGTCAGTGGCTGCTATGGGGTTTGGAGTTTGGAAATTAATGAAGAGAAGTGGAAGAGGGATCACAAATGTTTATGTCCTTTTCAAGTGAAAGAAGTTTGAAAAGGATGTATGAGTTGATTGGCACAAAAGACTTTCATAATCCACCTACTGCATAGCCTATATGAAAGTGCTTTTCATAAAATATATTAGCCAAGGCTTTCTGGAGAAATAGAACCAATGAGTTGTCTCTGTCTCTGTCTCAGTCTCTGTCTCTGAGTCTATTATCTGTCTCTCTCTAATCATCATAATCTATCTTTAAATCTATTTATCTACTCATCCATCTATTGCTGTATTTTAAGGAGTTGACTCATATAATGGTGGAGGCTTGGTGAGCCCAAAATTTGATGGGGAAGGCCAATAGTCTGGAAACCTAGGGAAGAGTTACAGCTCAAAGCCAAAGATGATCTGTTGGCAGAATCCCTTCTTGCATGGGTAAGGTCAATCTTCTTCTATTAAAGCCATCAACTGATTGGATGTGACCCACCCACATCAAGAAGAGCAATCTGCTTTACCCAGAGTCCACTATTTCCATGTTAATCTTTTCCAAGAAAAATACCTCCTAGAAACATTGAGAATAATGTTTGACCAAATATCTGGGCACTGTGGCACAGCCAGGTTGACACATAAAATTAACCATCACATATGGTAACGTGAAGGAGTACCAGTTCTTGTTAGTTATCTATTTCCAAGGAAAAGCTGCAAAGGTGGCAAAATGACTGCCAGCTGAGGAGTAACTGTGGGTTGAGATGTTAAACTAGCAAGGAGAAGACTTCGGGACAAATAGTAACACAAAGATAGTAACAACTCTGTATTCTCACCACGTGTGGATATATAATGTGTGTGTAAAATACATATTTTCAAAACACTCAATGCCTATCCTATGAAAGGTAGGGGGCAGAGCCAGGACTCTCAGAGGAGACAAATTTTGCCTCAAGACTGATCGGAAGCATCAGGAACAGATGACTTCTGGCCACACCTGGTTCTGAACAAACCTGCACCCTACTGATTAGTAAATATGCTAAATATCATACCTGGTTGGCAGGGAAAGTTTTGAGCATCTTTTTTATTTTTTCATACAAATATTTTAAACTAATTTATTTTTGTTGAAAAATAATAAAGTAAGAATCAAAAGTATTTTTACAACAATCTGCACTTTGTAGCTTTTCCAATACATTAGCTTATCCAACAACTCTTGACAGACTCTTACTGTTCCAAACACCACAGTAGATATTCACACATATACACAGACAAACATCAATCACTCCTCATGACAACCTTGTGATGTCGATGGTACTGTAATTTCCCCCCAGTCATATCAACATTAGCTAACATTATTCTGTGTGCTAGATGGCAGGCACTATGCTAAACATTTTCTATGGATTAACTAATTTAATCTACAACAATGTCATGAGATATACACTTTTTTAAAATCCCCAATATCTAGATGAGTCAACTGGCACTGAAAAGGTTAAGTAACATCCTCAAGGCTAATGAGTTGGTAGGAACAGAGTAAGGGCACTCATCAAGGTTTCCCAACCACACTGCTCTCCATTCTTGAATGTCCCCTCGCTTTACAAGTTGATATTGGCAAAAGTATTGCGTAACAGGGCTGTTATCATTTCTAAATGGCTAAGTGTATTAAGCTCTAACATTTAGCCTTAACACTGGCAACTTATACATTTCACGTGAGGAAAGTTAGCATCCCAACAGCTAACTGATCTCTAGCTGAAACTCTGCTCCAATTTCTCATTGTTAATTCTTATCTTTAAAGAATGGGAATTTTGCTATTCCTCAAAGATTCTTTTTATGCTTTTATTATGCATTTTATTTAAGATGAAAAAAACTGGGCATCTTGTAGATATTGTAAAGCAGAGAGGTTACTGAAGATTTACTCCAATTCCTACCCCCACCCCAATTATCTTTACTCCTGCCCAGAGAGGAATGCTTCACCAAAGTTTTGGAACAGGAAATGTGCCTATTTCATTTTATCCCCAGCCATTAACCTAGTGCCTAAAACATGAGAAAATAGAAAACATTGCTTGAATATAGGAACAAGGATGGGTGATATGTGGTACCTTTTAAGTATCTCCAAAAGTGGCAGTCCGCTTAGTTATGATAACTATCATACTTTCCACAGTATACTTTCCAACCTTCTCTGGTTACAAAGTCACCATATCCAGAATATGACATCTGACACCTGGTTCTCTCTTTATTCTTTTATATAAAAAGCATTTACTGAAATATTAATTCATTTATTTAACACATATTTGCTGAGCACCTTTTATATACTAGGCAATGTGCTCGATTCTGGGAATACAGTGATGCACAAGAAGGTAAGTAAGGTCCCTTTCTCGGGCAGCTTATGTTCTAGTTGGGGGAAGAAAGTGGAAATGAATGCATCCAAAAAACAACTCAAAAAATAATATACAAGATACTTACAATTGTTTGAAGGGCTATGAAAAAAAGGCAACAAGGGAAGAGATAAAGAAACTAAGAGTAGCAATGAGAAGGTGACCTTGAGCAGAGATCTAAAGGATGAGGATAATGTCGCCATGCAAAATGGTGGGAAAGAGCATTCTAGGCAGAGAGAAGAGTAAGTGCTAGGGCTCCTGAGGAACAGAAAGGAGGCTGGCACTGCTCACAACCAGTGAGAAATGGGGGGAGACATGGGAGGGGAGGAGAAAACAGGCCTTGCAAGGCTTCATGGTATGGAGTTTGCCTTTTATTCTCAGAGAAATGTAAGACAAATGGAGGGGAATGAAAAGAATTTTATATCTACTGCAGAGAGGACTGAAGAGGGAAGAATAAAGGCAAGGAGGTAAAGGTGCCATGAACAAAGGAGTTAGCAGTAGAAATGAAAAGAAATCAATGGGTTCAAGGCCTACATGAATGGGGTGTATGGGATAGGGACGATCTGGATTAAGTATAGGGAGGACAGAAATGGGAATAGTTTAATATCAAGAACTTTCAATTCCTATATATTAGCTTTCCATTGTCTTTTAAAGACCCAGATATGGATATCAAGTAAGGAGCTGGATATACATGACTTGAGTTAAAGAGAGTGGGGAGAGCAGAGCTGAAAGTAATAAATTTGTGTATTGTCAATAGGTAGATGGTGTTGAAGCCAAAGAAGTATATACAAGGATTTGCCTCCTTAAACACCAGTTATAAACAGTGCCAATCCTATGATCTTGGGCAAACAAACAGCTTCTTCATGCCTCTATTTTCTCATCTGTAAAATGGAAATGAAAGTACCACTTTTAGGATCATTGGGAAAATGAGTAAAATAATCCATGTACCCTCCCTAGTCCTGGACAAGCCCTGCATGAGTATTAATGTAATTTTTCTCCCACAAGTGCCTTCACATCCACTCTAAGTATGATTGTATTAAGACCACTCAAGTCTGAGTGCCTTCACTGGGGTCACTTGGATGTGCTTGCTCTATCAAATTCTAGAAGTCCTGGCCAGTCCCCCTATTACCCTAAGTCCTCATCTGCCATCTCAGGCAGCTTTGGCCACATGTTCACAATTCTTTAGGTAAGAAGAAGACACCAATCTCAGGGGTGAGAAGTCAATATTCCCTCCTGGCAGACATTCTCCCTTACGAGGTTTGTTTTGAGGACCATCCTAACTGGGCTTCAGGCAAGAAGCCCTTCCCCCTTTCCCCAGACTTGGGAAGAGCAGGAAAATGCCATGATGCTCTTATACCTGTGAATCCCATTTTAAGCATCTTCCCAAGTTCTTCCTTATATAGTTGAAGGTGGTCAATGGAACTGATAGTCAGAGGACCCTTTTGTTCATCTCAAAGTAAGTCCCCCAGAAATGTGTCCAGTGTTGCTCTTTACAGTGGAAGGAATTTGTCATAAAATATAATTTGTCATTATAGCTAGCTTTCATCATTAGCCAAAATTCCAACAGCAAACTGCCCATTTCTCATCATTTATACTTTATTTTTTTAGTATCAAATTTATTACCTCATTACGACCTCCTTGCAAATAAATTCTGGCCATGAATCTGAAGTCAAAAGAGATTTAGGAAGAATAACAGTATATGATACTGTCTTTCTTTCCATATGCTTATGGTATTGGGTTACAAATCTGAATAAGACATTATAAATATCTGTACTATAAAGGAGTTCATAAATACCTGTACTAAAAAGGGTCATGTGGGTGATGTTTGAATTTAAGGGAGGGTAATAATTAATTGCTTCTTCTCCTCAGAGTTCAGAGCTAATTAAGAAGTACAGTCAGATACATGGAGACCAAAACATAAGCCTTATAATTCAGAAAGGCTAGATTGGAGAATGTCATTTATCCTGTAGCAAATGTAGGCTTTCCAAGCCACCCCTCACCCCTGCCAACTCAGAAAGGCAAGATGACAACCTGTCTTCAGAACCTACCATATGCAACAGGAGCCATGAGCTATTGTTGGCAAGCAGATTCCCAAAGAAGGAATCATATGGCCTGTTTTTGAAGGAAGGGACAGTCAGAGAAGCTTGGACAAATGGAGATCAGACCCTCCCTGCCTTCCAAATCAGGCTGGTAAAAGAGGAGAGAGATGCCACAAGTGTTCCTTGCATCATTTTCCCTCCTTCCTCCTTTAAGGCAAAGTAGGAGGAAGGATAAGAATGGCCCCTTCAGAGATAAATGAAAAAGGTAAATGCTGTGAATATGCAGATAGTGGAGAAAGATTACCGTGGAAGTGGAAAACCCCAAGGAGGGCAGCATCATGATGTTCTTATGCTCTGGGGCTGCAACGGGTGAATTTTTCAGGGGAAGGTGTGCAGGCAGCTTTCCTTTCCAACGGAGGGAGAGTGTGAGTGGAGAAGAGAGGAAAAGTGAGTGGTCTAGAGGGACTTGAAAACCAAAGCTTCATTGGGGACTGGAGGCAGACAGTAAAGAGGCCGTCTGGTGCCAGGTTGTGGAGGATCTTGATTACAAGCCAAAGAGTTTCTCTTTTATTTGGTCAGGAATTGGAAAGCAGTCAAAGTTTTTGAGTAAGAGAAGAACATAATTATAGCAATGCTTTAAGAAGATTAAGTGGGCAGCAGGGTTCAGAATATATTATCTAGGGAGTGTTTGGAAGAAGGAAGATCAGTCAGATGCTCCTGTATGGGTTGGAAATGGAAGTAACATTAATTAGTATCATGGCAGTGCGACTGGAAGGCAAATGGCTTGTGTCATGCTTTAGAGTTTACAACATTCTTAGTGCATTAATTACCTCATATGATCCAGCAACTGTGAAAAATAAATAGCTCAATGATAGGCATACTCTAAGATAGACACTTCACACCATCAATAAATATTAATTGAATAAGTTCAAGGAAAACTCTAAAGGCCTTGGTGACTACAAACAGGAAGGAAGGCAAGTGGACAGTTAGAGATGACCTGAAGTCCTCAAGAACAACGATGATTAATTTATTCAATAAATATTTACTGAGGTTCTACTATAATGCCAGGAATTGTTCCAGATGCTGGCTGTAGCACAGAACCTAATAAACAAATAGTTTATCCTCAGGGAGCATATATAGTAGGGAAAAGAAATCATCAATAGATATTTGAAGAAACATAAAGTTTCAGGGAGGAAAGGGAAAAAATCAAGTTAAGAGGATAGAGGGTCAGGCAGGTGTTTTTATAGATAATGCTATCAGAGAAGTCTTTTTTCTGAAAGCGACTTCTCAGCAAAGACCAGACAGGAGTGAGTAGGAGAGCCACACAAAGTTCTGGAAGAAGAGTATTTGAGGCAGAAAGAATGGTAAAGGAAAATCCTCAAAGCAGACACCTGCTTTGAGGTGTTCAAGAAGCAGCAAGGAGGCCTGTGCAGGCAAAGCAGAGACCACAAGGTAGGAGTGGTAGGAAATGAGTAGAGAGAGAGAGCCAAAGGCCAAATCCCAAGGGATTTTGTAAGCCAGGCTAAGGGCCTCTGGTCTTTGCGGACAATCATTGTAGAGGAGCAAGCATGAACTTGCAGGAGTCCAGGCACGAGATGATAGTCACTTGAACTAATGTGATATTGTTAGAGAAGATGAAAAATAGTCAGAATCTCTTTATGGTAAGATAAACCTTAGAGGACTTTTCATTGGATTTGATGTGGAGTGGAAAAAAAAAGTTAAGGATGTTTCCAAGGTCTGTTCCCTGAGCATTTGGGTAAATAGCGGTGTCCTTCCTGAGATGGGGAATGGTAGACAAAGGAAACAAGAACTTTGCTTAGAGCTTGTTGTCTTTGATAAACCTGGAGATGTTGCAAAGGAAAGCTATGATCCTGTACTTTGGGAGAGCAGTCAACATTAGAGACATAAATTTGAGAAGGCTTTACCATCATCAAAAATAGAAAAGCCAGGTAAGAGAAACTAGTTCTTCTATATATCCAGTGTTTATTAAGTATGCAGTATCCATGAAACACTTTTTTAGGCCCTATGGGTGCAGAGCTCAAAGGTCTCACCGTTTACAAGCAAGGAAAAAATGAAATACAGTGTAATGGGATAAGGACTATATCAACAGATTCTAGGACAGATTATGGGAGACAGAAATGAGGCACTGGATCCAAGAATTCAAGCAAGTCTTCCTAAAGAAGGTGACAGCTGAAAGAAGTTTGGAGGATTAAAAAGGGTTGTTTGGGAGAAAAATCCAGGCCCAGGGAAAGGGCATTTCAGGTGGAGGGAGCATAGTTATCAGCATAGAGGCATTTGGTAGCATGACATCTGAGCAATGGCAGTTCTGTAGGTAGGACTGTAGGTGGGCTTGTGGGAGAGTGGCAGGAGATGGGACTGGAAAGGTAAGCAGGGATAGACCATGAAGGACCCTTGGAACCACACTAAGGGGTTGGGGGTGGGGTGAGAAAAGATCAAGTTCCATTTTGGAGATGTGAGTTTGTGATACAAATGGCACATGTCTAGAAGGTAACAGAAAACAGATCAGAACTCCAAGGAAGGTCAAGACCAGATTCATATTCTTATATCTCTCCGCATCTATAATATCTGAGTGTGCCTCATAGGGTTGATCATTGAAGCCACAGATGCAGATTCATGTTTCATGACAGAGAAATTACAGAGAAAGGAAAAGCAGGAAAATAACAGAGTTGTAGGGGGAGCCCACAGTTCAAGAAATAGAAGAGGAGGCATCAGGATGGACGTCAGGGACATTTAAGAACTGGAAGAATACATTGTCACTGTTGCCAAGGAAAGGGGATGATTTGTGAAGGCCACTGTGGTTGGCAGTGTCAAACGCTGAGCGAGGTTAAGGAGGGTGAAAATGGAGGAAAGGTCATCAAACGTGGTGACCAAAGGATCCCTTTGTGACCTTTGGGTGAATAAATAAAAGGCAGGGGGTAAAACTCAGCAGCTGGGGTGAGGGTGACAAGGAGTCCAGCAAGAGTGAAGGCAGAGCAAGTGGACTTCCAAGCCTCCCTTCCCAAGCCTGTCCTATTTTCATGCCTGGCGTCTGCCTTTTGTGCTCAACCTTCACGTGACCCTTTTCTCCTGGCTCTCTGTCCTGTCTCCTTTATTCTCACTGACAACTGTCCCAATGTGACGGCTTCTCTTGCCAACGGCAATTCTAGAATTCAGCCCTGGAGTAAGCTAGGACCTGAATCATCAAGGACACTTTATCAGAAGAGGAAATAGGTCAAAGTTTACCTTGATGAAGGATGTGCTGCAGTCTTAGATTCTGTGAAATGAACAGAATCTCTCATCTCATTTTGTTTTGCCTACTCGCAGATTCTGAATGCAGAATTAGTAATAGATTTTACCCATTGATTTTTTTCTGAACCCATTGAAATCACTGTGTGTGTTTTCCTTTATTTTGTCAATTTAAATGTTTGGTTTTTATTTATTTAAAATGTTTTTAAATTGAAGTGTAATTGACCTGTAACATTATATTAATGCCGGGTGTACAACATAATGATTCCGTATTTCTATATATTGTGAAATGAGTATAGTAAGTTTAGTTAACATTCATCACTGTATATAGTTATCAAAATTTTTTTCTTGGGATGGCGACTTTTAAGATCTATTCTTTTAGCAACTTTCAAACAGTTAATACAGCATTATTAACTATAGTCACTATGCTGTATATTCATCCCCAGAACTTATTTTATAATGGTAAATCTTTAACTTTGACCATTTTCATCCTTTTTATCCACCCCCTGCTCCCACCCTCTGGCAACCACCAATCTTTTCTCTGTATCTATGAGGTTGGGGTTTTGTTGTTGTTGTTTAATTCCACATATAAATGAGACTGTACGGTGTTTGTCTTTCTCCTTCTGACTTACTTCACTGAGGGTGAAGCCCTTAAAGTCCATTCATGCTGTTGCAAATGGCATGATTTCATTCTTTTTTATAGCTGAATAGTATTCCAGTGTGTGTGTCTGTGTGTGTGTGTGTCACACACACATGTGCATGTGCACCACATCTTTTTTTATCCATTCATCCATTGATAGACACTTAGGCTGTTTCCATAACTTTGCTATTGTAAATAATGCTAATATGAACATGAAGTGCATATATCTTTTCAAATTAGTGTTTTCATTTTCTTTGAATAAATACTCAAGTGGAATTGCTAGATCATATGATAGTTCTATTTTTAGTTCTTTGAGAAACCTCCATACTGTTTACCATAAGTAAGTGGCTGCACCAATTTACATTCCCACTGGCAGTGCATAGGAGTTTCCCATCTCCATGTTCTTATCAGCTCTTATTATCTCTTATCTTACTGATAACCATTTTCACAGGTGTGAGGTGACATCTCATTGTTTTTGATCTGTATTTCCCTGATGATGAGTGATGCTGAGCAAATTTTCATGTACCTGTTGGCCATCTATATGTCCTCTTTGGAAAAATGCCTATTCAGATCCTCTGCCCATTTTTTAATTGAATTGTTTGGGCTTTTGCCATTGAATTGTATGAGCTTTTAAAAAAAATACATTTTGGATATTGACCCCTATCATATATATGATATTTGCAAATATTTTCTCCCATTCAGTAGGTTACCTTTTCATTGTGTTGGTGACCTCCTTTGCTGCACAGAAGGTTTTTAGTTGGATGTTTATTTTTGCCTTTGTTGCCTTTGTCTTTGAAGTCAGAGCCAAAAAATCATCGCCAAGACTGATGGTCAAGAGCTTACCCCCTGTGTGATCTTCTAAGAGTTTAATGGTTTCAGGTCTTCATTTTTGTCTTTAATCCACTTTGAGTTTTTGTGTGTCGTATAAGGTAGTAGTCTAGTTTCATTCTTTTGCATGTGGCTGTCCAGTTTTCCCAACACCATTTATTAAAGAGATAGTCCTTTCCCTGTTGTATACTCCTGGCTCCAGAATCTCTTTAAGAACACTTTCTACTAGGAAGAATACCCACCTACCTGTTAACAGTAGTTACCCACCCAGGTCCTGGCTGGTTGTGGTGAAGGATACCTTTTAGTTTTTACAATATACATCATTTTAATGTTTTAGGTTATTGTTGTTGTTACTGTTTTATAACAAAAAACTTGTTGGTTATCTAATTTTAAGCACTTTGTTAAAAACAAAACAACAACAACAAAAAAGATATACCCTTTGTTCTTCTAATCTGTATAGGTACCATTTCGCTAAGACCATCTATACTTTTCTTTGTGTCTCCCTTCCATCAATCTTTGGCAGCCGGGATTAACTCAATGGAAATGTTGGCAGACTCTCGAGTCAGACATTCGTTCCCTTTAATGTCATGGCCATATCTAGATAATTGTTCTCTTACATCAATTGATACCTAGCTTTTAATGCAATTGGATTTTTGCATATCCAAATGCCACTTATGCAAATTAAAACAATGACTCCATTCAATAAGCTGGAAATGATAACCATAGTCATTATGAAAGTAAGTGGAACTAATCAAAGCCCCATCTTCATCATTTTCTTTTTAGAGACCAACAACTGAAACAAATGATCAGGAAGGGAATAATTGGCCATTTATTCCAATCCCCACTTTTTCTAATAGTAATAAAGAGTACAAATAGCAAACAAATTAAGCACTGCTCCCCCTGAGCCAATCAATTACCAAGTCAAGACAGCTTTACATCCTCCTACTTGAATCTTTTCCTTTTATCACTGGCTCATACAGACCCTCTTCTTTTCCTTTGAACCATGCATGTCAACAGCCTCCCAGATTCTATTCCTGCTTTTCTTAAATACAGCCTCCACATCGATCTCTGAAATGAGCTCTCTACTGCAAAAACTAAGCCACTGTCTTGCTTAAAACTCTTCGGTGGCCTTGGCACAACATGGAATGTTTAAACTCTTTGTCATGGCATGCAAGTTCTCTGGTTTGATGGCTCTTACCTGTGAATCTTCTGAACTCACTTTCTTAATATGCCAGATGGAGCTCTTCCCCATGACTTGGGGGTACTGTGTGGAACTCACATCATTGCCAGACCCTACTTTTCTTGTGGTGCATTTCCCTTTGGGGTAACCCTGTGCTCTTTGGTCACCACAGCTTGGTCAGGATGACCACAGTCCACTGTGGCAGGTTTTCCTAATTTTAACATTTGGTCGAATGGGTGGATGACTTCCTTTCTTCACTTTTAGGATCCTATGCACAGATATCCATTTCTTTCCTAAACCTCTTTAAACCAAGAAGTTTTTTGCAACATTTTTTTTAAGTTTATTGTGTATCATTTTCCAAAGTCAAGACATGCCTCAATTCTTACATTTGTGTGAAAGATGCAGCTCCAAATTGACTTTCAATGTTCACTTTTAAATAAAAATTCCACCATACCAGGTACCCTATCACACATATATAACTGATTTATATAAAGTTCATCTCACTGTAGTTATAAGTGCATACATATGTTATTACATCATTATATCTGCTTAAAAAATTACTTCTCTGATAATACTTATAAATAATACTATTGTTGTTTCATGGGTGGTCTAGAAGATCATTTCCTGGGGTCCATAGCATTAAGATTAGAACCATCTGACTTTAACCAGAACCCAAATGAATGAACCTTCTCAATTAACTGTTTATTCTTTCTTCTGCACCAGACTTCTAAAGGAAGAAAAGCTAATAATTACAGATTTGTCAAAGACTATTTTAAGGAGCTGTTGAAACTTCTGAATCTATAGACTTCAATCATACATGCACACATAAAATATAATACCAGAGTGAAAAGTGTTCAAGCTTGGCCCATGCAAGCCCTTTCACCATGTATAATGCTATTCTTGGAAGATCTTACTCACACATTCAGAAAATGATGACTGCAGAGATAGGAATATCCACTGATGCCCAGATAGGAGAACACTTTAGAAACATAATACTGGGCCCTCCGATGGCAATAAAAATATCTACAGGACCCATAAATATCCAGTCAACTAACAAGCCATGGTCTTTTAAAAACCCTTAAATACGTAAAAATACAAAGTTGGCCATATGTACGTCTTCAAGTCCTCCAGCTTTCTGGGGCCATCTGTTCTTAAAAGGAACTTACTTAAGGAGCTCTAGAATCTCTGGGAGGGCCAAGGAGTCATGTTTGGAGATTTCTAGTTACGTACACCACCCAAGTTATGCAAGGAGTCCCATCCACGTAGTTTGAGATTAATGGGAGAGATTATTAAAACTTTGTGTCATTCTTCAAATTGTATTTCACTTTTTTCTTTTTCAAATAAGAATAAGAACTTTCTAGCCCAACACTCACCCCATTTTTGTCTAGCTCACAGGGAAGACAGCACTCAATTCAGAGCTTCCTGTAGTAACTCCCCTCTTCCCTTTGGGAATAGCCTAATTTATATGTGTTAAACTTAATAAAACCAGGGTGGAAATTCCAAATAAAATAATTAAATTAGGTAGAAAGCATAATATGCAGCCACAGCCAATTGCTGCTAGATCCAGATATGAACATAGGCCTTTAAATAGTCCCTACATTATCAAAAATAAGTATCTTCTGCTAAGTCCTTGTGTCTTCTGAGGTCACCATCCCTTAAATATTCTTATAATACTGTCTGGGCCCCAATACCATATAATTTGGGAAACTCTGTGGCCACCCTCCCCTGACACAAGCGTACATAGACAGATACAACACACACACACACTTTCCTCATCCTCGTGTCACTCTCTCTAGGGTACTCCAGTGAAGTCATTTCTGGTGCTCAGCACATCCTCTGAGCTGTCCTCTGTCCAAGATTGTTGGCAACATGGATGCTGTTGGTGCTCAACCAAAAGGGAGCTACTTCATCCAGGAGATTAAGCTTCTACCATCCCTCCTTCAGAGAAGACAGAGAACAATGACTCACAGACACAAGGGCTTAGAAAACCACAATCCTTGTCTCAAAAGGGGACCAGCTCTATGGGGCAGTTCAGGCTCCAGATCTGCCCAGGGAATCAGTCCCAAATTAGTCCCTGGCAAGGCCATCTCCACACAGGGCTTTCTTCTCTCACTCCCCTCTCCTGAGGGCATTCCTTCAATATATCACATTTCCAGCAATCCCTGTCTGAGACTCTGTTTCTGGGGAACCCAACCTGACACAGTTCAGTTTAGTAGATTTCCTCCTGTAGGAGAATGATGACTCAACATAGAACAGCAGTGATTTAGATTTGAATCCAGGGCTGTGTTGCTAAAACAAGCAGCATCAGAGTGGACAACTGCAGGGCATGTTCCCCTCTTCTCTATACAGGACAGAATAAAAATATATCTATTTAGTGGTTTTATAATATTTCATCCTGTCCTCTCTTCACTGCTTCCCCGGGAAGGAAATAAGCACTAAAGGAAAAAGACAGCAAATCCTGGGTGCAGGAACCTCCCAGAGTTTGACAGTGGATTATTTAAAATGTTTCTGAAAACTCTTAAAGCAAAGACAAAGCACAGGAACCAGATAATTCAACTCTTGAAAATCTGCCCTTCTTCAGACTCATTTCTTTCATTTTCTTTCTTAAGCACTTTTGTTTTTAAAGATTTTAGTTTTATTTATTCGAGAGAGAGACAGTGAGAGAGAGCATGAGAGGGGAGAAGGTCAGAGGGAGAAGCAGACTCCCCGTGGAGCCAGGAGCCCAATGCAGGACTCGATCCCAGGACTCAGGGATCATGACCTGAGCGAAAGGCGGTGGCTTAACCGACTGAGCCACCCAGGTGCCCTCTTAAGCACTTTCATCCGTAAACAAAGAACTTTTCCCTCAATTCTTTTAGGGGCCAGAACAAGTGCTGCACACAGGAATGTGTGATGCCGTGAGGGAAGGCATGTTAAAAAAACAAAATGCAACTGAGTAAATTTGAAGATCAAATTGGCATTATTCAGCAATTCATGTATCATGCGGCATCCCATCCAGGGAGCAAAAGGAGCTCCGAGAAAGTGTACAAAATGGAAGACTTTTACGGGCAGAACAGGGTAGAAAAGGAAGGTTTTTTGTTTTTGTTTTTGTTTTTTTAAAGATTTTTTTATTTATTTATTTGACAGAGAAAGATCACAAGTAGGCAGAGAGGCAGGCAGAGAGAGGAGGAAGCAGGCTCCCCGCTGAGCAGAGAGCCTGATGCGGGGCTCAATCCCAGGACTCAGGGATCATGACCTGAGCGAAAGGCAGAGGCTTAACCCACTGAGCCACCCAGGCGCCCCGAAAAGGAAGTTTTAATAGATTGGACCATTTGGGGCAAGCTTCCTTTGGGGGAAGGGCAGGGGTCTATCGTGTGGATCACCTCACTAAGGCTGACCAGGTAAGTCCAGGTTGACTGAGTAAGGATCACATTCCTGGGAGAAGCTGGAATTGCAGTTAGAGTAGGTATTAAGCCTTGATTTGCTGACATTGGCAAATGTCAAGTAACTCCATTTTTGGCCTATTGTCTCTTTTTCTCTAACAGGTATACAGATATCCCATCATGAGGAAATCCTGTGGAAACCAAGGTATGCATGATAGGATGACTTCTCCTTCATGGGGCACGGGTGGTGTGGGGTGCACATTCACACTGAGAGTGCAGCTGGGTTAAGTTGGAGGGATGTGCAAATTGTCATGGGACTACAGAAGGTGAAACAACCAACATGACTTGGTGCTGAGGAGGGGGAGGTCGGGAAAGTTTTCACAGCATATATGACATCATACCTGTGTCTGGAAGGATGGGAGATGGATTACCAAGGAGGAAAAGAGAAAGAAGGAAATCCCAGGGGAAGAGCCCCCAAGACACAGAGATGGGGACCCAGATGGCCGTGCAAGGACCAGGTGAGCAGACTGCTGCAGAGACACGGCAGGAGGTGACACTGGGCAGATAACCTGGAGTCTTGAGGAGGTCCAAAGCATCATGAACAGTGTTCTGGGGGGAAGTGCCTTGTTCGTATGGATTATAGAGAGCAATCTGCCCAGCATGTGGAGAATAGTGAAACTGAGAGAGAAAGGGAAAGAGAGAGAAATGAGAAGGTAGTGAAACCAGTTAGGAGGCTTTTGAAATTTCTCTAATGCTTATTGTGTATTTGTGACATGCTAGGCACTGTTCCAAGCATTTTCCACATTTGATTTCACTTAATCCTCACTATGACTAAAGGTCACAAATGCTATTGTACATCTCAAGTGGCAGGAGGAGACAGAAGCTCAGGGGGTTAAGGCACTTGCCAGGGGGTCAAAGCTAGTAAATACAAAGTGAGGAAGGAAACCCAGGGAGTCTGACTCCAGAGTCCACATGCCTTTCTGCCCCACTCTGCTGAAATCTTCCAGGAGGGACACGTAGAAGGACTCTCCTAGGGCGATAGTAGCTGGGATAGCTGGGGTACAAAACAAAGGATGTCTTCAGGGTCAGTACAGGTGAGGCAAAGAGATAAGGACAACTAACCATGTTTTGTAGTGTCAGTGAACCAAGGAGAAGGGATTGGAATTCATAAGAGAGGGTGCAACAGCTTCAGGGGTGAAGGTATGCCACATTTGTTTAGAGAGCTTGGGAGACATCTAGTGAACCACTGGGAAATGTGTGACAAGCTCTCAGTCTCTCCTTCCTCCCTCCCACATTAAGATATCCTCTCCATCTTCTGCAACTGGGTATCATCACTCTTGCACTGTCCTCCGTTCTATCAAAGTGTCTTCTCCAGGAAGATGTGCAACATTATGATTCCATAAAAAAAAAAAAAAAAAAAGATATGTGGTCTTCACCTGGTTCCTAGCACAGAGTTCCTAAAACTGTTGTTTTCCTAAGTGATGAGAATATTAAAGGTGTCTTTTTACATATGAATTAGGTGTCTTTTGGAAAGTGCCTAAAGATGGGGGCTGGTTGGGAGGGGGACAAAAAACATATGATTAGAGGGTTGGGACTTTCAGTCCTACTCCCCACCCCTGACTGCCAGGGAGGGGAGAGGGGCTAAAGGTGAGTCAGTCACCAATGGCCAATGGATTAATCAACTACGCCTATGTAATGAAGCAGCCATAAAAACCCAAAAGGAGTCGGGTGGCTCAGTCAGTTGACTGTCAAGCGTCTCTCTCTCTCTCTTTTCATCTCTCCCTTTTACCCTCTCTCCCTGCCCTTCTGCCCGCACTATTTGTTTTTATTAAAACAAAGTCAGCGACAGATAAAGAAGACTATTCAGTGTGCCATTATTTATAACAGCAGGATAGAAACAATCCAAATTTTTATCAGTAAGAGACTTATGAACTATGATATGTTCCCACGATTCTGTATATTCAGCCTTTAAGACATGAGGAAGTTTCCTATGCACCTATCTACAGTTACAAAGATGAATTGTTATTTGAAAAAGCGAGGTACAAACTGCTAAGTCATATGCCACCTTTCATATATGTATTCTTATATTTACAAAAAGAAGTGCTAGAAGAGTAAACCAGAAACAAAATTAATTCCGTGTAGACAGCTGAGGCGAACAGGGTGGAGGGCACAAGGATGGACACTAGAGTGCCCCGCGTATAACAATATAATTCTGACTTTAGAATCACATAAATGTTATACATATTCAAAGCATAAAATTACATGCAAAAAAAGGCAATGAAAATATTTCATACAGAAATTAGGAGGAGCTACTTTCCAGAAGCAATCCCCCAGGAGAAATCAAACCACAGTGTTCGGCCCTCTGAATAAACTCCCAAAGTCGGGGAACCTATGAGTGCCTGGTCAAGCCTCTAACTGGCTTTCCCACAAGATGGGTGTCATATGGGAGGGAAGGACAGCAGCAGGGAAAAGATGGAGAATGGACAGAGAAGGAGACACAGTTTGACTCGGGGTGAGAATGGCCAAGAGGAAGGGCCAAGAGGACAGGAAGGGAGGAACCCTGTAGAAAAGACACTGCTTCCCCAAACCACCCCTCCCCCAGCCTGCAAAATCTTCTCCCTCAGTCTTGCCTGAAACCTTTGTTATTCACTGATACTTTCTTCAGTTAAAAATATTTTTTCTAAATATTTGGGAGAGGCTATTTAGCAGTTTTGCTTCTGTGGCAGGATGCTGTTTTATCACACTGAACGGTGTCTTTTTCCTCTGGGTATGGGTGTGCTCCTCCCTCTCACCCCGCTCCCCGCCCCCACTGGAACAGGAGGCAGCTGCTTGTTCACTGGGGAGCAGATGTGGAGGGGTAGATGATAAGAGCCTGTCTAGCTAACGTTCACGACCCCACACCCACCCCACCCTAGGAAAGGGTGAGGAAGAAGTAGGAAATGACATCTGGGGTCCTGAGAACGAGAAGGTCTAGCTATCCTTCCAGGCAGGGACAGGAAGACTTGTGCCAGGAATGGTTAAATGGCTGGGACCCTCTGGGAAGGGGGGACAGGAGCAACCCAGCCCGAGTCCTGTGCTCCAGGCAAGATACAGAAACAGAGTGTGACCTACTATGTGTAAGCACTGTGCAGAAGGAGCTTCAGGGACAGTGAACAAAGATTAAATGAGCGCCCACACATTCTTTGGCAGAGGACAAGATCCAGGAACTACAACACACATCACAGAGAGAAAGAGAATGGTGGCCGCGGGGGTGGGGTGGGGTGGGGGGGTAGGCAGAGTGAGGGATTCCTCCCCTTTTCTTTTTCCAACACTCTGCCATAATGTGATGTAAACTTAGTCGTATATTGGCTTACAGATCATTTTACTGTACTGTTTACTTCACACTTCAATTTGGGAGATGAAATGTATGCCCAGTACCTCTGATTCTTTCTCCACCTAATTAGACATGCTTAGACCCCCATGAGAATAGCAGCTTGGTGCACAGAAACAAAAGCAGGGTATCTCTGGCTTTCCCAGGGCTCCCCCAGACCCTGGCTGACCCACTTGAGTGTCCCATCCACAATCAAGGTGCCGGTGCTGGGACCCAAAGGCAGCATCCTGTCAGTGGGTCAGAAAACAGCCAAGCAAGCCAAGTCAGAAGCTTGGAGAACTTGTCAGGGAGGGATGCAGACCATGACCACTCAGTCCACCTTTATTTAATTCATGTGCCCAGAACTAAATTCCACAGAGGTCAGACAAATACACTTGACTCAAGAACAGCCAACAAAATTGTCCTGCACTTTGTCCTAAAGGCAAACAATAAAAGTAGGGGTCAGCACAGGAGGATGGGGACAGGGTGGAAGGGGATACTAGCTAAAAATAGAAAAAGATTCCAAGAGAATGTGCTTTCTTTAATGTCCTGCAAATTTAGGAGCTGATCTTGGTTGCTACGTAAGGAGATGGGTTTTCTTTATGGTAATCACAGGCTTGGAACCTAACCACCTTCATAAACAAAGTTAACCTTCAGAGCTGTGTGAATTGGCAGGTGAAACAACTGCATTGGGATAAGAAGTGCACTTTTCATATGTCGAATACCTCATAAGATTGCTATAGAGTCTACAAAAAAAAAAAAAAAATTAAGGCACTCTACCAGTCCCTGCTTACCTAGATGAACCGGTTTTTTACCTTGCCCACCTTTCACACAGTATTGCAACAACAACTAACTCACCTGCTGGATTGTGAGCTCTGAGGATGCTGGGACATTGTCTTTTCATATTGTAACCTCACTGCTTACCATAGTGCCTGGTGCTAATAAGTGCCCAACAAATTCGAAGGGAAGAGGTGGATGAATGGCTAGATGGGAGCTCAATAGATGGAAAGAGGGTGTGTGCATTGGCTACTGCCCCATTATTTGGGAGGTAACCCAAGTTTTGCCATAATACATGCTGACAAATGAAAGGAGCAGGGAATGGGTGGGGTCATTGTAGAGCATCGTTTTTTCTGTTTTATTTGCCTATTTATTGCCTGTAATTTATTTATTACAGATGTAAGTAGATGTGGTAAAAACCCCCACCTCATAACTGTAGAGCAAGGACATCACAGCATCTCTTATGTCGTGGGCCATATGCAGCAGCAGAACATTCTCAAAAGTAGTAGTATTCAAGGGTCAGGGCAGGTGATCTTATTGTGGACTTAGAAACAATACTTAAGATCCTCCTGACTAAGAACTGTAAGTGGTAAGTAAGTACATAAAATAGTTCATGGTAGAGCTCCGAGTCCAGTCAGAAATCAGGATTAATTAGCACACCAAAGTAGAAGCCCAGTTGGATGGGCCGATTTATGATGGCTATGTCTTGTGGGGCACATAGCTGATGACTCACTGGATATCAGATCCTATCCCCAAAGAGCATGACAGGTGCTAAGATGCTCTTTGGGGATCCCATTCCCATTCTCATGTATGTTCATCCTCTTCCTTCAACAATCAGTGCTTAACCATGCTCGAAGCTCTTTTCTATTAAAAGGAAGTAAATAAACCGGTCAATGAATAAGTAAACAAACTTCCCTTCCTACAGCCAATGTTGGCTGACAATTGTCTCCACTTCTTCATCTCCTTCTCACTCCTCTGTGAGTACATCTAGCTGGGTATTTCTCCACTCATGAGGTGGCTATCACTGAGGACAGTGATGATGTTGTTGATGCTAAATCCAAAGAACATGTTTCAGTATGTATCCTACATGCCCTCTGCTGCATTCATCATCAACTACTCTTACTCCCTGACTTGACTTCCATGACAATGCCTCCTGCAAGCTTCTTCCTACCTCCTACTTCTCCTTCACGGACTCCCCCTCTGGTCATTTCTTTCCCAAATGTTGGTGTTCTGCCAAGTTTTCCTGAGTGCTCTTCTTTCATGCTCTACAACCATCTGGTGAGATGTTACCTATTCCCTTGGCCTCAACACCATTTATATTTATATTTGATCCCTGATTTCTCTCCACATCACCAAAGCTGTATGGGTATATCCCATTTCCCAGACATCTCTACTTGGCTGTCAATGGGCTGAAGTATGCCATTTTGATCCTGTCATTTTGAGGCAACTCGATCTTAAGGATCAAAAAAACTGACAAGGGCCAAACTGATACACAGTAAAATTTGTTACAGATGAAAAGCTGACTTGAGAATCACACATCATTGGTAAACTTAAAAACGGCAAAATTTACTCCAGGAAAATTTTAGCTTGATAAAAAGAAATGTAAACTATAGCTGACAAGAGCAAAACCAAAAAATTATAGAAATTATTGCTCACAAATTAATGAAAAATTTAAAAAGAACTGATAAAAGCTTTACATGTATGTGTACAATCTGACATGGTAAAAACAGTAGAGATAAAAGAAAATATACCATGGAAAAGCTATAATCAGTACAAATTTCACAACGATTATGAAAAAGAAGTTGAAAAATCAACACACTTCTTTGTAAATTGTACACAAGAAAGATTTTATCCTGATGGAATTAATGTTGGTAAAATAAACATCAGAGTGGAAACAGTTTAAATATGCTATTTAGAACATGGACCAAGGAATTAAATTGCCTTAATGGAATTCACCCTGGAATAAATCTTTGCCACAAAATTCATCCGTGTTGGTATCATCCTAACAGAAATGTTTATGTTCAAGAATAAAAAACCAGCAGGGGCAAAAATATATAGGAGCCCCAAATGATGAAGTCAAAATGTCCCATACTCCCCATGGGTCCTTAAAACTCGTTTCCAAACTGGACTCACTTTTCCTTCCTCATACACCACACACCTCTCCTCTGTTTCCTCTCCCTGACTCCTCTCCCTCTTACCACCTTTGTCCTAACACATCTGACCACATCCTGCCTTTTCTTTTTTTTTTTTAATTTAATTTTACTTATTTGACAGAGATCACAAGGAGGCAGAGAGACAGGCAGAGAGAGAGGGGGAAGCAGGCTCCCCGCTGAGCAGAGCCCGATGTGGGGCTCGATCCCAGGACCCTGAGACCATGACCTGAGCCGAAGGCAGAGGCTTAACCCACTGAGCCACCCAGGCGCCCCCACATCCTGCCTTTTCTTGCTCCTAAGGATCTCTCAATGTATTTATCTCCCCATTCCCACTCTTAATTCCTGCTGTGAGAGGCCAACATCACCGCTAAGCAACAGCCTCTTAATGGTCATACTGATTGCCTTGACTATCTCAAACCACTCCACAGGCTGCCTAGGAAGGAGGTCTTTCAGGAAGGCAAATCTGATCCTATGTTCTTTATAGGTTCCCTCCACCCCGTGCCTGGCTAGCAAGCCTCCTCGTGGTATATACATTTCCTGCCTCAACCCCATAGCTGCTACTATATTAAGCCTCTCTCTGTGTCTTGACTTGCCAGACTTTCTCTGGCTCAAACACAATGCATATCCTTTCCCTTCCACACCAGATCCTGCTACCTTCACCCCAACCCCTAGAAGCCCTGTGCTAATGAATTTCTGTTCATCCTTCAAGAATTAAATTGCAATTGTCTGTTTTCTCGTCTGTCTCTTCCACTAAATTATGAAGTTGTCAGGGCAGGATCATGTCTCATTCATTATTATATTCTTAGTACCAAGTACAGTGGCTGACATGTAATAGAATCTCTCTATCTGCTAAACTGATGAGTGGATCTTATTTAAGCTGCACAACGATCCTGCACAGCAGGTATCGCTACCCTTATTTAAAGAAGCTCCAAGAAGTTAAATAACTTGTCCAAGTTCCTACAGCAAGTAAGAAGCAGTCAAGATTTAACCCATGAATTTAACTCTAAAGTGTGTGTTCTTTTTATTCCACAATGAGGTGCTTTTTAATTGCTTGCAACCAAAATGCAGATATGGGGAAACAGTTCCTACAAATATGGCATTGATAGCCAACAGGTGAGAATAATGCATTAAAAAACCATTGGAACAGAGTGTTGGACTATGGGTATATAAAGAAAAAGAGAACGGCCATGGGGGAAATGGAGGAGGGGATCAGGAAAGACTGTGAGGGGGTATTAGAACTAGGGTTTAAAGGATGAGTCAGAGCTTGACTGGCAAAGCTGGGAAGTGAATTCTGGGCAGATGCAGAAAATGAGTTCAGTTTTCTTATATATCAGTTGCTGCATCGAATAAGCTTAAAAAATTAATATTCTCTTTGCGTGTAGTATAGATGGCAAAGCTGCCAATGTCAATTTTTCAAGATTTCAAACACTGAAGTGATTAAATGTTTAAGAGTTGAAGTGCCAGTGAGATGATTTCTCAGAAGCGGCGAGCATGATGCTGCGTCTCTCCCGGGCTCTGCCAGAGTTCTAGGGCAGGCCCTCAGGAACGTACTTCTCCATGTCTTGTACCTCACCAACCTATTCCGCCGTGTTCCAAGTGCTAATTAAAATTGTACGCTTTCTGCCAAAGCAAAAGCACTTACATTAAAATAATAAGTGTCTAAATTAAATGGCTCAAATCACAGTCTGATTCCAAGTTGACACACAGTTCTTACCCCACCCCGTAATTGTGGGGGGAGAGGGATGAGACTCAGACATAAGATTTAATAAATAGCGCTTTCTTTCTGACATTTATAATTATTCAAACAACCTACCGTGTAAAGTTTCTGAGAAGTAGCTTCCAACTCATCATCCCAGTTTATGCCTTCAATACATTGAAATGACTTAATCTGGAATTTTGAGGTGAAATGGGATATTCTACATGTGGAGAATACCTTGAGTATCATTACAATATATCTGTAATTCCCTGTCAAAAAAAAAAAAAAAAAGATTTCTTTGCCTTATAGCCACACCAAACAAATTAAAAAAAAAAAAAAATGCTTGTTCTGCGGTCTTGTTTTTGGCTCAGGTTCTAATCTCAGGTTCATGAGACTGAGTCCCATGACAGCTCCCTGCTCAGGGGGGAGTTTGCTTGAGTTTCTCTCTCTCCCTCTCTTTCTGCCCCTCCCACCCCTGCTCATGTGCACTCTCTCTCACTCTCTCTCTTTCTCTCTCTCTCAAATAAAAAAATAAAATCTTTTTAAAAATGTTTGTTCTGCAAATGTTACATTTAAGATACATTTTCAGAAAAAAACAATGTTGATAATACTTCTTAACTAGATATTGGAATTGGACATTGGGAAAAAGACAATACATAATAAATGCCCAATAGATACAGACTAACATTCTAATTGTTCTACTCAACAATTATGAGTAGTAGTGAAAGCAAATCTCACTATATATGAGGCTCAAAAAAAATTTTTTTTGGGTTATTCTTCAACTTGTAAACAAGGCCCAGAGGTATTGATATCAACTTTTTCATCCCCTAATTCCTCATTCTACTTCAACCATTCTTGCACATTCTTCCATCTATTCAATGCCCTGCCTCCCCCATTTGTTCCCTATGATTCAGCCCTAGAATCTGAATCAGTCTAGAAGTTCCACTCAAACACGGATCCTCCTCCCTTTTCACTCTATATATGCTCCTCCATCTGTCTGTGAGGCCCTTTTGTTACCTCCCTCAGCCCCATTTCTCACCTGGCAAACACATCTTCCAAGACCCATTCAATGCCACTTCTTTCTAAGCTCTCCTGGTTGCCCCCAAAGCAGAATTGCCCAGTCTCTTCTTTGAATGACTCTGGCACCTCATTCGTTTACTGTGGTCCTTCCCACACTGCAGTATCGTTACTTGTGGACTGGAAACACATCTCATTTATCTTCGCTGCTCTAGGGCTTTGCACGGTACCTGGCACATTAAAAAAAAAAAAAATCAACAAATATTTGTTGAATAAGCAGTAAGAAAGTATGTTGATGAAAGGTAAGCGACTTAGGGTAAACAATGCAATTTAGAACAGGATGCTGGAATTCATCCAAAGAAAAATATTACAAACTTAAATCAAGTCCACATTCAACTTTAGCCTAAAATAATGAAGTACCTAAAATCTCATCATCTTAGAAGTGAAAGGAAACTTTGAGACAGTCTAGCCCGCTGTCTGCTGTATGGATCAAGAAACTAAGACCTGGATCTCATCTCAGGTTTCACACTCTTAAGCAGCAGCACAGAATCCTAACTCCGGCCCCTAGGCTCCAAATTTACAGCTTTCTCCATTTTACTCTGCTGTCTTTCTACCGAAGACTTTTGCTAGTCTATTGGCATCAGTTGGGACTAAATTCTAGGGTCTAGACCCAGACGAAAATTTTACCTACTTTGATGCAGACACGCAAAAACAGATTATTTTGAGAAAACCATCCGTTAGCTAGAAACAAATGTTTGCATGGGTGAATCCACCTGTGTGTTTCTATAGGTCCCTGAAGGATTAACAGACACTGCCTGTCTGGATATTTGGTTTTAAAAATTACAGACTCAGAAGAAAAATCCTTGTTGATACGTTATTTTAAAAAATATATAACTTTAATACAAAGAAAATTATTAGCTTTCAAGAAAGAACCCATTTATACTCTCCATAAAACAGAACACTGTCTGTAAAATACCAGTGAAGAGATTGCATCACACCAATTAGGCTTTCTCTGTAAAACATGATTAAAATGTTAGAAGTAAAAAAATAGCAGAAGATTTAGAATGGACGTTAAGTTACCCAAAGTCAATAATATCAATTTATTTTTGTACCTTTAATTACTTAATATGAGATCGATTTTATTGTCCATGTTGATAAACTAGAAACTGTGAAAGAGCATATAAAGCTTGTAAAAATAAAATAAAATTGCATGAAACTTCATATTGTTTAGAAAAAGGATATCTAACCATGTCAGACCATAAGTTCCAGCATAATGAACAATAAAATTGAATATTTAAAAATCGTTCATAGCACTAGAGAATAATTTTTATACAATCGATGTGTTGACATATCTAAGTATATGGATGAAAGATCAGAGTGAAAATAGAGAGATGATTTGGGGCACCTTGGTGGCTCAGTCATTGGGCGTCTGCCTGGTCATGATCCTGGGGTCCTGGGATCGAGCTCTGCTTGATGGGAAGACTGCTTTTCCCTCTCCCACTCCCCCTGCTTGTGTTCCCACTGTCACTGTCTCTTTCTCTCTCTCTCTGTCGAATAAATAAATATAAATAAACTCTTCTAAAAAAATCTTTAAAAAAGAAAATAAAGAAATGATAAATAATGATCAGTGCCTGGATTAGTCTCACTTTTCTTAGCAATCAGATATTTCTGTATGAATTATACATGTCAGATTTTTAACTGCAGCATATATCTGTCATCAGTGGACGCATACTCAGGGGAATGTGAATTAATGTTAGTACCAGCCTCGACAAAGCATAATTAGGAGGACAGAACTGTCCCAAGAAAATAATGTTTGCTAAAGCCAAAATATATGTTTTCTTTTTATTGCTATTTTGAAAAATTAGCCACATTATTGTTCGCCTTCACAAAACTGTTCACCTAAGTTATAGCAACCATATTGAAGGTAAGAGGTAAAAGTTGTTCATTATTTGAAATTGATACTAAATTAGAAAATGTCAGAAACAACAGAAGGATTTTGCATATAAACATAAACTTATTTACGAATATTGAAAAGGTTAATAGTAGATATATATTGAATATATATATTCAATATATATCTACTATAACCTTTTCAATATTCGTAAATAAGTTATATATATATATAAATATATATATATTCATAATATATATAGAATATTGAAAAGGTTATAGTAGATATATATAAAAGAGCAATCTGAAAACCCAAGGCTCTGAACTCAGATAAACACATTTCTAAAACCTAGAAACCAGAAACCCTTGAGGATAATTTTGAGAATCTGAAAACCTATTATGCATTTGTAATACATTTTGGTAACAAAGATGAAACAGAGAGAAATACTTAGGTTTGCATAAGAAACAATAAAATTTAAAAAACAGATGTTTAGTGGTTCCTGGGTGGCTCAGTCAGTTAAGCATCTGCTTTCAGCTCAGGTCATGATCCCAGGATTCTGGGCTTGAGTCCCTTCTTGGGCTACTTGCTCAGGGGGGAGTTTGCTTCTCCCTCTCCTTTTGCCTCTCTCTTTGCTTGTGCTCCCTGCCCACCCCCCACACACATCAATCAACCTTAAAAAAGATATATATATATATATATATGTTTATGAGACTCAGAGAGTCCACTTGCTTTTAAATATCTTAGAAACAGAAAGGAGAAAGAAGTAGACAAAATATGAGGATGGAAACCCTGATGAATGAGCAGAACGAAAGCAAACTGCAAGAGCAGGAATGAATGATCACAGCCCAAAGGAACTTACTGGACATCCAAGTAAAGAGAAAAGTTACTCTTATCTTGATCCATGAGAATTCAACCCGAAACACTAGAAAAAAGTAAAAATGTATCCTAAATATTTTGTAAAATCTTCTAATTATCAAAAACTATTTGATAAGTGGCCAAAAGAAGCAATTAATAACTCACCACCAGGGAACAATGAAAACAGGACAATAAAAATTCTGAAAGGCAAAATCCAACATGAACTCAATGATAAATAAAATCACCTTTACTGGGTGAATTCTAAAAATAAAGGCTTTGCCAGCCAGAATTATAAAAAAGGATTTTAACAGTTATCAAAAAAATTTCTGGAAAGTCCAAGTTCACTCTACAAATAGATTTTGTCAATTAACTGACTAATGATTAAAAAAATTCTAAACACAGCATGTCTACTTTTTTATGGGTATAATGAAAAATGAACAATGTGCTTTCTCTTCAAAGAGAAAAATCTGGAATGGAAAGCTTGCTAAGTCATCACTATGGTCCTTTCAGCAGTATTTTGGGATTTTCCAGAAATTTAAAATCTAATCCTTTTATCTGATCATGAATAAAAGGTCCCATTAGCCGATATAGTATGGATTTGTGTTCACACAACTTTATTACATAAATATAACCTACTTTTAGGTCTCTAGGACAGAATATTTTTTATAAAACATGCCTCTTACCAAAATAACACTTTTGAATAGGGCCTATTTCAAATGGTTTCAGTCCTGTATTCTCCTGCTACATAAATGCTTTCAGAAATAAGGTTTTGCTCATGACTGTTTTAGTTATCTTCTAACAGGTACATTAGAATCAAAGGTATATTATTCAATTTGTGCTACATCTTCCAGAAACAAACTGCATTGGTGTCCTTTAGAAATGCATGGAATAAATCCCAGACAGGATAAAACTTAATGAATAGCAGTCCAAAAGTGACTGCTGAAGATAGGAAATCTTAGTACTCAAACTCAGAGATTCAATAACCTCACATAAGTTTGCTGCAAGCCTTGCTCTGTGCCCAGCACTCTATTTTATTTCTTTAGAACATCAGTTGTAAAGCTGCTCTGATTTTTTTTTAAATCCACTCTTTCTTTTCTCTTTGAATAAAAAATGATGAATTAAATTCAGCAAGACATTTTGCAAATTTGACACGTGACATTTATGATTTAGAAAAAGTCATGTACTACTGAAATACATTTTTGACTGAGAAATACAAAATTAATTTAAACTGTTATCTATCCAGTGGTTAAATCTATACTATCAAAATTAACTGTATGACTAATCATCTCAAATAATATTTCGGTTGCTGTTAAGTGCCACCTTAACGCAGTGTTCTTAAACTGAGGTATGCATGGGTACAATATGAGAAACTTGTTTAAAGTGGGTTTCTACTCTGAGGCCTGTAGTGAGGACTGGAAAGGTCAGTGAGAGACTATGGGTTCTCATAAAGGGATGCAGAACTAATGCATGGATCATAAAGAAGGTACATGAAAGACTTACATGTCTTTGATGTGTTATCAATAAAATTACTGCATTTTATTCCCTGCATTCAGATTTTAGGCCAAAATATAAAGTCATTCTGTAAATAAGGGTTTCATACTTCCCTATAAATCTTCATAAAATAGGTATATCGAACTATTTTTAATCCAAGAGTCCAAGAGTCTGAAAAAGGGTTTGCAAGGATGTTATCCCAACATTTTGGAAGAGGCCACCAGGGTATTCTAGTCCAGTACGCTGTAGTGGGGAAAATGAAGTATAGAGAGGTCATTTGTGTTACCTTAGGTCAAAAGACTCTTTAACTGGAGAGTCAGAGAGAGTATAGGCCTTCTCTTGATTCAGGATCTTTGTAAGTCATCAAAATACGTGATATTTTTGGTACTCAGGAAAAGTATATAGAATTAATTTCAAACATACTCATGGGGATATATACGATGCGCTATTGAACTGAAATGCTTTATAGTTGAAAAATAAAACCTACTAAGTTTAAATGAAAGGAAACATTCAAAGCACCAAGGAGAAAGAAAAGGGGAAATTGTTTGTTTGTTTGATTTTCTCTTACTATAGAACAGATAGATATTGCCCCATTTACCAATGAAAGGCACTGAGAACCAGTTTACAGACTTCATAAGATAGTTTTCTGGAGTTGGAATCCATGGCTCATGAACAATGGGTTCAATTTACTTTGTTTAGTCACAAAATCAAAATTATTATCTTTTAGTACTAAAATATGGAGTAATGCAATTTATTTTTTTAAACTGTGTATATTGGGATGCCTGGGTGGCTCAGTGAGTTAAAGCCTCTGCTTTCGGCTCAGGTCATGATCTCAGGGTCCTGGGATCTAGCCCCACACAGGGCTCTCTGCTCAGCAGGGAGCCTGCTTCCTCCTTTCCCTTTGCCTGCCTCTCTGCCTACTTGTGATCTCTGTTTGTCAAATAAATAAATAAAATCTTAAAAAAAAAATAAACTGTGTATATTGGGGCACCTGGGTGGCTCAGTTGCTTGAGCCTCTGACTCTTGGTCTCTGCTCAGGTCATGATCTCATGGGTTGTGGGATTGAGCAGACACCCCCCACAACCCCTTCCATATGCACACTCAGGAACTCTGCCTGAGTTTCTGCCTTCCTCTCCCTCTGCCCCTCCCTCCTCATAAATAAATCTTTAAAAAATAGAATAAAATTGTGCATACTCCTCACCAAATTTCCATTCTTTTTAAAAATGGTATTTTGTGCTTGGCTATCTTTAAAACACAATAGCCACATGATAGATATTACAACCAGAAAGTAGAAGAATACACACTTAAATAAAAATGTGCAGCAATTTTACAAGCTCTTAATTAACTTTATATTATCAATTATGCATGCATATTAAAGTATAACTTTAAATACATAAATTCCTTTTTCTTTCTTTTTTTTTTTTTTTTAGATTTTTTATTTATTTATTTATTTGTCAGAGAGAGAGAGGGAGAGAGAGCAAGCACAGGCAGACAGAATGGCAGGCAGAGGCAGAGGGAGAAGCAGGCTCCCCGATGAGCAAGGAGCCCGATGTGGGACTCGATCCCAGGACGCTGGGATCATGACCTGAGCCGAAGGCAGCTGCTTAACCAACTGAGCCACCCAGGCGTCCCCATAAATTCCTTTCTTAAGAAAGTTTTCTTAGCTTATTGAATTTTTCCCTTCTCTTTTACATGTAAGATTCTCCCTAACTTCTTGTTCTTGCTCCTCACTTTCCTCCATTCAAAGTATTTCCCGTTAGTAAAGTTATTTATTTGAGCAGCAGCTGGGACAGTGACATGTGAACAGCACACCAGCTCACTGTTGGCTGAATGGTTTAAATTACTGTACCTCATTGTCATCCAAATCCTGTTTTTCCCTTGTACCTTAATTCAGAATGTAATTGGATGTCTCTTTAAGGGTGAGAGTTGTCAGGTTTTAAAATATTCCTATTGCTTTCTAAAGGTGGTATTATAAATCTAGGCCTTTTTACAACTGATGTAAAAAAACATGATAGCTCAACTGCTATCTATTTTCCTTGGAGAACTGGTTCTTCTGTGCTGTGTAACTGTTTCTTATGTGAGATTATTTGTAAGTTAGTACTTTGAAGATTTAGAATACCCATATGAAAACACCCTTTCCTGAATACTGAATTAAGTTGCAGAAGGTTGAATTAACCCAAAGAAAATAAATTTTTGTATTAAAGTGGGAGATTTGATTATCTAATCATCAAAATCGATACAAGGGAAGAATAGTGTTAAGTGAAAAAAAATTCAATATTGTTTTCAAAATGCTTTGTACAATGTTGACTTCATAATGGGTTTGAAATTATGCTGTTTCACAAAGTATTAGATCAAACAATACAGCTCCAGTGAAAAGATCCAACTGATCAGAGCCACAAGTCCCTCAGTCTTCCCATCTTCATTTTGCTCCTCAGTGTGTGACACCTTCGCACCTAGACCGTACACAGCGGCTCCCTTCCTCTTTGCTGACTACTTAAAAAAGACAGGCAGCCTTTGGATGGTGTTTTTCCTTTGGCCTGATATAGAAAATCCATTCCTACGACTGGCTGCTTTAGGAAACAGAATTTCAGATTCCTTCCTTTCCAGCTCCTATTGAGTTAAATGCAGGGGCAATAAGCCAATCAATACAGTGAGGCAGTAAATGACAACTGACATAAACAAGCAATAAAAGTCTCTTTTCTTCTTGAAATCAGTAAGCAATGGAATGGAGATGGTATTATACTATAAAAAATCAGAGACTAACAGAATTTGAACTATAAGGAATCTTAAAGGCCATAAAATTTTCAGTACCTTTTGATTTTCAAAATGATTCTGAAGATTTTTCCAGAGCATTTGTTTTTGTTAGATTAAGGCTCAGTTTTTACTATAACACAACAGCATTACAGAGAGGACAGTCACAGGAAATGTTTGGAATTGTATTCCTGTGAACTGCTTTTATGAAGGGAAGTAAAGATGTTCCAAAGATTGATTCCTCCTTTTCCAGGGCGGGTGAGGGGTCAGATCCCACCTCTGGGGCCTTTTATTCCATTTGGTCCCTTATCTGGGCTCTTACCCTGCTGTCAGACTGACAGGTGGCTGCTTTCCGCATGCTGCCCCCAACGGCCCTACTGTTAAATTTGCTGATTCTTCAAATGTAGGTACTCAACTAGTGACAGCAGAACCCTCAAGGTTCTCTGATGAATCAACAAGAGCTCAATTTTGCTGTATTCATACCTGTTTATATCTGGCTGTCAAGTTTAGGTCTAGGGGAAATTCGGAGAGTTTAATGTTAGAGGAAGAATTACAACTCCCTTTTTGCTAATCAAGAGGGTAACAGGCACAGGTTGGTTCTGAAGTTGGCAAATCGGCCTGCCACAGTCACCCTAAATAAAGCATGCAGCAACCACGTGGGAAGCAGGTGGCAAAGGCCCTTGGCCCCTTCACTGGAGCATCTTCACTTGCACCATTCCTGTCGCGGGTGGTCTTGACACCGCGCTTCGTGCGCAGTTAACTCCCCAGAGAGCCGCAAAGGACGGGCCAAGTAAAGCGGCCACCCAGGTGATGGAGCAGGGGCACCGGTGCGGCCAAGAGCTGTACCCCAACCCTAATTCCGAAAACAGCCCACTACGTCCGGGGGTGCCTGAAGCGCATGAGGCACCCGGCTCCTCGGGCTTCCCCTCCGCGCCCCCACCTGTAGGGCGGCATCCCCAAAGCTCCTTCTTGCCCGAGTGTTTTGGAAACCGTCAACGGAAACTCAGAGGCCAAAGAATGTGACGGGCGATCATAAATATGCAGAAGAGATGGAGCACAAATAGCAGACGCATGGAACCAGGGCTCGCCGGGATCGGGGATCTGGAGCCGGGCTCTCGCTGCCGCGGCCGCGCGGGCGGTGCCAAGACCGGGCAGGCGGCGCCGGCGCACTTCGGGAACCGAGCCTGCAAAAGAGGCCCCGGGCAGGCGGCCGGACACCTCGCAGACGGCGGGCAGCGGGTGCAGCGACCGTCGCCTCGGGGCTCCTCTGCCGACCCTCCGTCCGCCTCCGCGCCCAGCCCGCTACCTCCCGGCCCCCGACCCCAGCCCCGGAGGCGGCCGCTCTGCCCGGCCGCGCGGCCTGGCTGCATGGAGCCCGGCGCGGTGTCCCGGACAGCCGAGCCCGCCGCGGCGCGGGAAGGAACCGCGCGCCACGCTGAGGGCAGGAAGAAGATGGCGGCGGCCGTGGCGACGGCGGCGGCGGCGGCCTCCCACGCGCCGCTGACGCCAATGGTGCGCGCCGGCCGGCGAGCCGCGGATGGCGGCGGCGGCGGCGGTAGCGGCAGCGGCCCGGGCTCCGGCGAGGGGCGGGGCGAGGTTGGGAGGGGGCCGGCCGGAGGCGGAGGCCGGGTCGGAGGCTGGAGGGAGGCGGTGGGGACAGTTTGTTGTGCTCGGAACATGGCGGGCGTCCGCGATGCGGCCGCCCCGGGAGAAGGCAGCGGTGGCGGCGGCGCGGACGGCCGGGAGCTGGACGGCCGCGGTGAGGCGGAGCAGCCGGGAGGCGGCGGCGGCGGCCACGGGCCCCCGCCGGCCCCTCAGCACACGGAGACGCTGGGCTTTTATGAGAGCGACCGGCGGCGGGAGCGGCGCCGCAGCCGCGCAGGTGAGGCGAGCGGGCGGGCGGCGCTAGGCCGCGCAGAGGGCGCCGAGGGTGGTGGGGAGCGTCGTGCGATCCCGTGCCCCTGCCCCGCGGCTGCAGCTGCCTCCGGGGCCACCTGGGCTGTGGGTGCGCGAGCCGCCGCGGCTCCTGGAACTCCATGGCTCGGCAGCCGCTGACAGCTCGTCGGGCGGGGTCGACGCGCGGCACCGGGGTCCCCGCGGCACACGCCGGGCCAGGTGTGTCCGAGAGACCGCGAGGCGGTCCGGGAAGTTCGTCCCGGGTCGGCTGACCGCTTTTGAAGGGTCCTTCAGAAAGACCCCCGCGCTCTGCTCACGCCCGGTATCGTTGGCGAGCACCTCCTACGTCGCAGGGAGCCCCAGACTGGGAAGCTCAAGGCTGATTTCTTAATTACTTTCGTGCCAAGGTGACTTTTTCATTGTGTATTTTAAGCGAACTTGAGCCATAGAAACCTGTTAACTTGCCCTCCAAATATATGTTCCTCAGCCGCAGCTATCAATGTGCTAATGACCGTGAAGTTCAGTACTTTGCCCAGAACAGAAACACGTAGAAACATCACTTCAAAACGTTACCTGTGAACTTTTCCTAAACGGAAACGTAAGCCTCTTAAAAAAAGAAAAAAATAAATAAATAAAAAACGGTTGTATAGGAAAAGATGCCTTTGTGAATCCTACTCTCAACGACCAATTTTAAGCATGTTGTTAGAATATTATTTTTTTACATGTGGGGATCCCCTTTTAAAAATTTAGGTTGCATTTGTATTCGTACTGTAGTTGTATATTAGGCTTAAAAAGATTTTGAAATACATGTTTCATTGAGTATAGTGATCACATTTACATTTTTATGTAATTCTGTTTTAAACGGCAGCTGAGCTATAACTCCATTAAATTTCTTCCCCCAAAATTGCTTCTGGTGGGCAGTAGGGGCTCCACTAGCTGTTATTTCCTTCAGTTCCTGCAAATGAACGTTAACTCCTAAGGTTTACAGTATCATTGATTGTACTTGAATATTGAAAATGTAGGAGTACCTAAACACCAGAAGGTTGATCATGTGAGATCCTGTGACTTGCTAATTCTCAGAAATAGACACAGGTTAGATTTTGAAGAGGTCTGTATCTCTGAAAAATTAAGTACAGTCTGTGCCTTGTTCAGTCTGTTTCAATTAACCACTTAAAAATGCTCAACTCTGTTTGGTTTACTTGTCAGTTAAATACTTGCTTTCAAGAGTATTTACTTTTTTAACTGGCAGGATCTAAGTAAGACAGTATTAAATCTCTCAGCCGACTGTTTACTGACTTAGACTTCAACCTTAAAGACACTCTGATGCAAATGGAAACAAGGGTGGCCAGGTTTCACTACAATGGCTTTAAAATATTTCTGAGTTTCAGGAAAGCCAATATTATAAAAGCCTTTTTGGTTGTTGTTTGCATACACAGAAAATGAAGTAGTCAGGAGCCTTTTGATGAGCACAAATGTTAGGTTTTTGGAATAACCCCAGCACCCCTTGCCCGGCCCTTCCCGAGATGGGTCTGAGTATCTGGTACCATGGACCTCCTCAGACTTCACACCACGCACGCATTCTTCTTGAACATGAGTTTGTGAGCATGGTTTACTTAACCTGTTGGAAGTTGGACTTTTAACCTAGTTGCAGAAAGTCTTTATCTGGGAGACACTTCCAGCTTTAGTTGTTGGGGTGGCTCTCAGTGTTTCCCTAATTCCATCAGTCTTGTGTGAGGAGAGATGACCATGGCAGCTCTTGGGTATCAAGACTTAGGTAAGAATCCCAGGAATATTTCAGCGGGGGTCACCAGCCAGTGTTGTACCATGTGGGCCCCAGGTATGTCTGCTAGTCACAAAGCTCTTGCCCCTGCTGGTATCCACCCTCTAACTCTGATGCCACATTGGTTGGAGATTAGAACTCTTTCAGCCATTCTTAAACACGCAAGCTGCTAAGCGGCTCTGCTTCACCTTGCTGTTCTAGCATTTCCCCTTTCTACGGCTCTGTAACCTTTTCCTCCTCCCTAGAGCAGAGTTTAGAAAACTGTTCCCTAGGGGCTGGCCTGGGCAGGAGGGCCTTTAAGTGGCACCACCTAGTGTTATGTGGGAAGCATTTCTCCCTGAATCAAATGTCTTCCAAGGCTCTGTGCTTATACTTAAGGTATTAATTGTCCATTAAAAAAATTCTTTGTGTGTATATGTGTGTGTGTGTGTGTGTGTGTGTGTGTGTGTGTAGTTGACACACAGTGTTGCATTAGTTTCAGGTGTACAGCAGAGTGATTCAACATCTCTAGGTTATGCTATGCTCACCAAAGTGTGGCTACCATCATCACCATACATACCTGTACATTTTTTTAATTCTCGTGCCACCTCTGATACTTTAGTCCTCCTCTCCAGTTTAGGGCAACCTTTGTTTTTCCCTTTGAAAGTCATAATCTTAGCATCTTGGTGACCTAACCATCAGTTAGTTCAAAAGTCCTGTTATCCTTTCTCCCGAGGAATTTAGGGGTCTTATAGATGTTTGTTGGCCTGTCCCGACAACCTAGGATTCCATGAATGAATATACAAACCAGGTGCTTCTCCACACTTTCCCCATCTAAGTAAAATAATTCAAAACATAGTATTTGAGGTTAATATTTTTTATACTTATTTTTGTCCATTTATATGTTTAGAAGATACATATAAATATTCATTTGGGTATGAGCCATTACATATACCATGTACGTGTATCTACATCAAGTGTAAGCTTTCGTTTTGTTTCTCATTTCAAACTCTTTGAATCACTTGCTTCTCTAAACTCTGACTTTGACTTACATGTAGCCTGGCGGTGGGTTGAAACTGTGGTACAAGTACTTACACCTTGACATAGTGCGAACGGATACACCACTCATCATACCTGTTCTCTTCCTGTCTGTCAGAGCGTTCGTTGTATATTCCACTGTTGCCTTATGTGGTCAGTGTTCTTGGACTTTGGGTAGAGTGCAGAACTACAGATCCATCTCTTCTATCTTCTTTTGTTACTACTTTTAAAAATACTACCATAAAATCTTTAAAAAAAAAAAAAATAGGGTGCCTGAGTGGCTCAGTTGGTTAAGCAACTGCTTTTGGCTCAGGTCATGATCCCGGAGTCCCAGGATCGAGTTCCGCATCGGGCTCCCAGCTCCACGGGGAGTCTGCTTCTCCATCTGACCTTCTCCCCTCTCATGCTCTCTCTCTCACTCGTTCTTTCCCTCTCTCAAATAAATAAATAAAATCTTTTAAAAAAAAAATACTACCAACTTCTATTGTCCTTTTTGACGTGAGCGCAGATCATAAGTATGTATTACCATAGTTTTGTACTCGTTCCCCACTCTACTTATCTATAAAAGTTCTAAGGGGGAGAGTTCCTGTATTACCATGTTCCCATTTAGGAATCTACATCTAGCAGGTCAACTTTGAACTAAGAATTAGGCAATCTGTTCTTGGCTTGGTTTGGTTGTTAAATTGCTCTTAGACTCTGTGCTTGCTTAGACCACTTGCCTAATTCCTTTGGCTCTGTTGTGACTCCACTACTAAATGGTTCAGTATCTGAGTACCTAAGTTGACTCTAGTACCCGTGAAGACTTAACAGTAGAAGAATTGGTGTAAAATAAGCATCGTACCTACCAGTGAGGATAAAACAATACCTATATGTAGATGTTGGAATATGCATAGGGATAGGTGTTGCTTGTGAAACAAAAGAGCTTAAAGTAAGGTTGTGGGTGAACAGTGTTGTGTCTGATTTCATCAGTGCTGTGGGGCCTGTGCTTTTCCTTTTGTTTAAATGGTGACTCTCCACTTCTAGAGCTTACACTTGTTATCCATCTCTTTTGCTGCTTTTCTCTTTCTTTACCCATTTTAGACGTCTTGCTTTACCTCTATGAGGGAATGAGCAGAGGCAAGAGGAAAGCCTAAACCCCAAAAAGCCAACTGAGCTCCTTTTTATAGTTCCCACAACACTTCGAGCGGGACAAAGGTTTTAACTGTTCATATTGTCTACACCCTATTTTTTGTGTAATTGAAGTTTTAAGTTCTTACTACAATTAATTTATTTTTATTAGAATACTTTTTCATTTAATTGGTCCTTATCCTACATAGAATATGTTACATGGTGGGGCGCCGGGGTGGCTCAGTGGGTTGAAGCCTCTGCCTTCGGCCCAGGTCATGATCCCGGGGTCCTGGGATCGAGCCCCGTGTCGGGCTCTCTGCTCAGTGGGGAGCCTGCTTCCTCCTCTCTCTCTGCCTGCCTCTCTGCCTACTTGTGATCTCTGTCTGTCAAATAAATAAATAAAATATAAAAAAAAAAAAAAAGAATATGTTACATGGTTAGCCCTGTGGCCCCAAACTTACCCTATGGATGATTAAAGGCTGCTATTCTGAAATTATACTCTAGTCAATTAATTTCTCACTTACAATGGGAAGTAACAACTGTAAAACTGACTGGGAAGTTACTTGGAGTAACCACAACCCTGATATAGGTAAGGTAAAACTACCTTCTCTTTGACACACTATTGCTCTGCTCTTAAAACTCTCACTTGCTTTATTTAACTAGTACATGTAAATTAAACAAGCGGTGAAGTTATTCATTTTGGTCTTTGACCGGGCAGTATTTTGGCTTTTTAAAATGTTTAACTTCATCCTAGTTTACCCTCCAAAATTCATCCCTGGCTGCTCTTTTGCGGCCCAGTTTGAAGAATGCTTGGGTGAAACAGGTCTTTGGAAAGACTATAGCATTGACTGTTAGATTATTGACATTCTGATCCCATTTTTAGTCCTTAACCCTGTAACCTTGCGACCTTTGAAAGAGTGGCTACTCCTTGTGTCCCTGTTTCCCATCTATAAATGTATAAATTCATGAATATTCTACCTACCTACATGAGACTATTTAGAAGCATTTTGAGGGTGTTAAAACCTTGAGTGGTACCTTTACCATTATTTGACTTAGGAAGATAGAATCACTATTGTATTGATTTCTAATTTGCCTTGTACAGAGATGTACCTCTATGTTTGTGTAACAAACTTATATGTAATATTTTTACATAACGTTAGTAAAGTTTATTACCATTTTACATTACTTAAGACTGGAGAGTTACATGTTTTATAATATTTTCCCAGCAGTTAACCAGTATTACTTTCCAATTTTTTAATGATCAGTGCTATCTTAAGAAAGATATATTTAGACATATTACTTAACATTTAAACATATTTATGGTTACTCATTACTTTTAATTAATACTTTTATATCCTGGCTTCTTATTTCTAAACCAAACTATCCCAGAAGATAGTTAAACATAATCTCCTTTTAAGGATGAGAAGGAAGCAATTTATACTGTACTTTTCTCAATTTAAGATACCGGAACACAGAGCATTTCTGCAGTAAAAGATGAATATCGATTAAAAATACTCTGGAGGAACTGATTTGGATGTATGATTGGTATTATTTTCCTTATGTGAAATATTCACAAGTGGCAAAACTTAGTTCTTCTAATGTAGAAGCACTTGTTTGTGTTATAAATATTTTTAAAAGACACGCTGACATTTCTTCTTGGTAAGAACTAGATAAATGAGCTAAAATTGGTTGACATCTGAAAAGTTAAGTCAGTGTTTGGAAAATAAACATTTGGATTATTTTATTTGGAAAATAGTCTGCTTTTAATATATAAGGACAGATGTTTGGCATAACAATTGAGAGCCACTTTTACGAAGAAGGAATAAAATTCCACCACAGTATGGAAGAAGTTGAAGTGGACTTAGCAGAATGCTTGAGGGGTGGCATCCACAGGTGAAAGAACAATATATCCTTCTTAGGTAATTAGCCAGGCAGCTATACCCAAATATCACAGGACAAGTAAGTTCAGACAAACCTGTAGAATGTTAGAGAACAATGTCTAAAACAGCAAGAACAAAAACAGTGAACCACAGCTATACTTCGGAACAGAAGATTAAATAGCATCCTACAAAGTGTATCTGTGGCTGGGGAAGGTGGGAGCAGCCGACAGAGCAGCAAGGCTAACTTACTAGCTCAGGCTGCAGGGCAATGTAAGCCCCTTCACCTTCAGTCTGAGTCAAAGGGTTCTTTCTGGTCTGCTGAAGTCAGATTAGGGCTAGGTTATCTCCTCTTGTGTGATTGTTGGGTAGATGCATACTAATTATGGTGTAGGGGAGAAAGCACTCTGGACTTGGAGGTCAGAGATCCAGATTCTGTTCCCAATTTGCATCTTGACCTTTCAGTGACTTTGGACAAGTGTCTTAACCTCCACGATCCTCAGTTTCTTCATTTGTAAAATATGAACGCCATTATCTGCTTTCTTTAGCTCTCAGAATTGTGAGAATTTTATGAGGTACTATGTGCAAGAACTTTTTAAGTTGTCTCTTGGAATAAAGTGGAAGTATCCTAATCCTTTAAGCGGGGCCAGTTTTACAGGAGTGGGGGAGAAGGTAAGATAAAGTTTCCGAAATACTTTGTCCCTGAAGCTTGGTTCTTTCGTTAATATTGCTTTAATGTATCTTTAAAAAAACCCATTCCCTAGCCCATCAGTATGGTGTTAATTGTATGCAGGCACTTCTCTCAGATTCAGGCCTCATTGGGGGCTGGACATTGTGAAGATCAGAATTTGTGGGGCCTGCTTTCAAACAGCTGGTACGGGAGCCAACCAGTTAACAATGTTAACTTCATAGAAGTAAACCCAGGGTGCTATATGTGAAATACAGAAAGAGGAGGATAGGGGGTGGTGGTGATCCTAGTTTTCTAGAAAGTACATAGTGACCTGTTTACAAAAGCAGTTGAGACAATGATAGGCAAAATAATCTAGTGCCACGTGCACCCCAGTGTTTATAGCAGCAGTGTCCACAATAGCCAAAGTGTGGAAGGAGCCCAGATGTCCATTGACAGATGAATAGATAAAGGTGTGTGTGAGAGAGAGAGAATATGAGAGAGAGAGAGATGGAATATTGCTCAGCCACCAAAAAGAGCAAAATCTTGCCATTTGCCATGATGTGGATGAAACTAGAGGGTATTATGCTAATTGAAATGAATCAGAGATAGACAAATACCATATGATTTCACTCATATGTGGAACTTAAGAAGCAAAACAGGTGAACACAGGGGAAGGGAAGGAAAAATAAAATAAGATAAAAACAAGAGAGAGAGGCAAACCATAAGAGACTCTTAACTCTAGGAAACAAACAGGGTTGCTGGAGGGGAGGTGGGTGGGAGGATGGGGTAATTGGGTGATAGGCAGTAAGGAGGACAAGTGATGTAATTAGCACTGGGTTTTATATGCAACTGATGAATCACTAAATTCTGGCCCTGAGACCAATAATACAATATATGTTAACTAACTTAAATTTAATTGAAAAAATAATCCAGTGCCAGATCCAGTGCTTTGAGGATAGACTGCTTGATTTTGAATCATGGCTCTACTGCTTTCTTCCTGTGTGACCTTGGCAACCTCCTTAACCTCTCTGTCCCTTGGTTTTTTCATCTGCAAAGTAGACCTAACAGTAGAATATGCCTCATAGTTATGAGAGCTGTGCACAAAAAGCATGTCTTTATCATTTTGATTTTTTAAGTGCATACTTTTAAATTTTCCATTGTGGAATTTAAGTGGATGTTTATAACTAAAATTCTTGCATTTCTAGAAATAGAGTCTTCACATACCACGTTCTATATTTGTATTATAGTTAAGAAACTTTTGTAGGTTTGTATTATATGACTTATTTACAGAAAATTAGTTATTAGGTTGGATAGTTTGTTGATTATACTTATTTTGCCACATTACTGTTTATTTATGAAAACAGAATTGCAGAAGCAGCATCAGTAAACACTAGGGAACCCTCAAAGTAGAATTAATACCTCAGATCCTCTGAAATTACTAGTAAGGAGTTAAGACCTTGTGTCCTGCTTTGCAGTTGTCTTGTGCTTTCATACATATCCTCTCCCTTGGCCATCCTGCGTGGACCCTGGGCAGCTTTTTAAAACTGCTCCAAGCCTCAGTTTTCTCTCCCATGAAACTGAGATCTATGACTTGAGCAGGATCACAGGACTCACGTGTGATAGAGAGGATGCCAGAACCCCATTCTTCTGATTACTAATCCCTGCTTTTCTGATGGATCATAACAAAACTCTTATTATGGTAAAACTCAGTCAACTGCGTCATCAGGGAAGATGCCACTGTGAAGGATAATTTCTAAGTAAACAGGGTATAGCTGTCTCAATCTTTTGATTTAATTCGCTGCCTTAAATTTAAAATTCTATGAAAACCTGTTTCTGTATTTCCTTAACACAGTTGACATACTAGCAGGCTGCCTAGCTTCCCTCCCTGCCCTTACTGTGGATAACGCCAGCATCCTTGTCCCATACCCCAGGGCACTCACTGGCTGTGCCTGTCAGCATGGCACCCCCCCACCCCGTGCTTTTAGTGTGGACGTTCAGATATCTGTTGCGTGACCCTTTACAGTCACTTAGACATACACACAGCCTAGAGGCTCCTTATCTTCAGGGGGAGCTGCATCCATTGAGGCGCCATAGTTTGTCACTCTTTTGCTACTCACTCCCAGTCTCAGTCACAGGCTGTTTTCTCAAGAATCTGATGTTCTCTCTGCTTTTGCCACTTCTGATTTCTGATCCTGTTTTTGTTCCCTCTGCTGCTCTCCTCTCTGTGACTTTTTCCTCCTTCTCTGATCCATATAGTCTTTTAGCAAGCGTTTGTTGAACACGTATGACGTGCTGTACCCTGAGGATGCAAAGTAAAGGACAAAACCAGGCCCAAAAAAGTGTGGTGGGTAGAAGTGCCAGAATAGGTAGACACTATGCCAACCGAGTGGGGAGAGGCTGCATTCTGTCCCGAAGACCGTGGGATAGCTTCACAGAGCAGGCACCTGTGTGTGGTCTCCTAAGGGAAACTGGAAGGAAATTTTTGGGCCAATGAACCGTGTCACCCAACTGTCCTGTTTGCAAGAAATGTAAAGTAGTGTAACTAGAGAATTGTGACCTTAAGATTCAGCAGAGGCAGGTGTGAGGCATGACTGAAAACATAGCCAGGGGCCAAGTTGTAAGGGATCTGGTGTCACCACCAGGACGGTGTAGGGTCTGGCCTGCAGGTGGCAGAAAGCATTCAAGGGGACCTGCAGCTGGTCTGTGAGCATGTTGGTTCTGGCTGCCTGGCAGGGTTAGGACTGAAAGGAGGAAAGACTGGAAAAAAGGGCATGAGTCAGGAAGCTTAGGTGGGAACTAGAGGGGGGTGAGAAGGACCAAACTAGGGTGACATACAGAGAGGGGGTAAGTGAATAAATGTCACAGACAACAAGTCAGTGGGGCTTCGTGAGAGGAGGAGGGTAGCCCCAAGCTTCTAACATAGAGCTGTGTCACTGGTGGTGCACATGCTAAAGTCAGGGCTGCAGAGGGTAGATTGTGGGTGAAGATCCTGAGCTCCGTTTGCTAATTCAAGGTAGGGGTAGGGGGCCAGGTGGAGTTGCCCAGGAGGCAGCTGGAAATATGGGTCCAGGTTCCCAGGATCAGATATGGTAACTTCAGGGTTCAGATGATGGCTTTAACCTTAGACTGTCCAAGGAGAATAAGAAAAAGAAGAGGACACACCAGCAAATAACAGCTTTCAGGGATGGCCGGTGTTTCACTGTAACTGGTGCTTTGTTAGGACACAGTGACTGGAACACCAAACCGGCAAACACTTACAGGTCCAGTGGAGGTGGAGGAGCTGCCAAAGACACCCAGGTCTGAAAAGTCGGGCAGTTAGAGGAGTGCCTGTGATGGAGGGTGGAACAGGAATCATGGTGAAGTGACCTTTGGGGCTCGCTGGTGTCGGTGAGAAGTAGTGTAAGTCAGTCAGTGAAAAGTAGTGTGAGTATGTAAGTAAGAAGTCTCTCCTGCCTTCAGAGACACCTGCTACTTCTTAAGTTTTACATGAAAGGATTGATATTTATGATATCTATATTGATATATATCAGCTAATCAGAACTTCCTTTGCTTTCTGGGGTACCTATGTGGCTCAGTCAGTTAAGCTTCTGCCTTTGACTCTGGTCATGATCCCAGGGTCCTGGGATGGAGCCCCATACTGGGCTCCCTGCTCAGCGGGGAGTCTGCTTCTCCCTTTGCCTCTGTGCTCAACGCACTCATGCTCTGGCTCATGTAAATAAACAAAATCTTACACACACACACACACACACACACACCCTTTGCTTTCTAATTAGAAGACTAAACTGAGTAAGAGTGTGTGTGTATATATATATACGTTTTTTAAAAAGTTTTATTTATTTGCGAAAGAGAGAACACAAGCAGGGACATGGGCAGAGGGGGAGGAAGAGGGACAGGTGGACTCCACGCTGAGCAGGGAGTTCTGTGTGGAGCTCCATCCCAGGATCCCGAGATCATGACCTGACCCGACGTCAGACACTTAACCAACTGAGCCACCCAGGTGCCGCAAGAGTATGATTTTTGTCTTTCATTGGTTTGGCTCTTCTTGTTTGCAGCTCAGAAGGCTTTCTTTTTCTCCCCTTCATACAGCAGATCATGTTCTGGATCTAGCCAGCCTACAATATATTAGAAATTTCCCAATCAAAAATTGTACTCTGTATGGATTTGGTGATACTGAGGCCTTCTAATCGGAATATCTATTAATATGTAAACAATACAGTTCACCTCTGGTGTCCATGACTTCAACTATAAATGCACCGAGAGCATGATGCTTTCAGTGCGTTTGATAATTTGGCCTGCCCAGCATGAGGCTGGAGTGGGTGGAAGTCTGCTTTTCTCTCCGTCTGTTTCAATCCTTAGATAACTCTCATGGTATCACTAACTCTCCAGAGAGATGACAAATCTGGAATTTAAAGAAATGTATGCACGCATGTGTGTATTTTTTTTTGTGTAATATAACCTCTCTATATGAGTAGACCATTTGGCCTGATGCTCAGAGAACTAGCCATCTGTTCAGTGCTGGAGGAAGTAAGCTGTTTTAGGCCCACCAGGAGGTAGTAAGTCTCCTTCCAGGTCTCCCTGAGGGCTTTTCAAGGGTGTTTCTGACACTAGACTCTTCCCCATACCTGCAGACTTTAAATCCTGGCACTCACATAAGATGCCCTCCATGAGTCAGTACTCATAAATGAAGTCCACTTTCCCTCTTGGTCATTTTTTGGAGGGAACACCAACACTATTTAGTAAAAGGACTACAAGGGCCAGCTCAGAGCAGAGGACAAATTGAGACCTTTGGTATCCTGACTTCTGGAAGAGGGCTTGACCTCTTGGGGAGTAAAAATAGGAAGGTAATGGGAATCAGGGGTCCAGAAAAGTCAGTTAGGTGATGGGCTCTCAGGGAAGTGTGACATTTTGGAAGGGGTTGGAACTTTAGCTTCTTATCCCTAAGACTCCAGTTATAGCCAAGGGGAAAGTACTCAACCTCCTTTGGCCTTATTTTCATTTGAGACAAGATGATTCTGGGTGAATTTGTTTTGGAGGAACAGAGAAAAGAGGGGGACAAATCCAAGGAAAGGGAAGTCTTTCAGATCTTGTTGAGGTTCTACTTTGTATGATTTAGTATGATGATTATCCTGTTGGTAAGCCTTCACCTAGGGAACTGTCATTATTTAGATACTTATGCAGGATCTCTGAGGCTGAAGAAAGAAGTATATCAGTATAGTTCACCCAGGTTGGTTTTTGGACCTGAGCAATGCCTATTTAGGTGACTTGTCTCTCTTTTAGCATATGTAGAATCATATATATAGGTACAGACATATACATTTATCCATTTTATATATACCTGATCTTTATTCCCTCTTATATCTACCAGTCCAGCTCCTATATCACCTATAAGACCCAGGACTGGGATCTTGCACAGTTTTGTAACTATTCTGGCTCATGGTAATCATTCCTTTTATATCCCTGTGTCATTTTCCCTTTATACCACACAGAGTAGCAATTTTGTCAATAACATTTGCTGATCATTTGTATGTAGCTGTTTAGTTCTCGGCACAGAATTATAGATTGCTTTGTTTTATATATGTGTTATCTACAGCCCCAGCTAGCATGTAAGTTTCTTGATAAATACTGTTCTTTTTGTTTTGTGTCATTTTCTTTTCCTGTAGAGCTTTCATTGTTGAGGTTCCTCAGTGCTGAACTAACCAGAGGGTACTTCCTTGAACATAATGAGGCGAAGTATACAGAAAGAAGAGAAAGAGTATACACTTGTATGCGAATACCAAGAGAATTGGAAAAGGTACTATTTTTTTCCTATTACCAGACATTATTTTGAAAGTTATGTTAACATGTTAATTATATGAAAATAAATTGTCAATAGCTTGAGTTGAGTTTTTAAAATATTGGAAATAGGGGCACCTGGGTGGCTCATGGGTTAAAGCCTCTGCCTTCGGCTCTGGTCATGATTTCAAGGTCCTGGGATCGAGCCCTGCATCGGGCTCTCTGCTCAGCAGGGAGCCTGCTTCTGCCTCCCTCTCTCTCTGCCTGCCTCTCTGCCTACTTGTGACCTCTCTGTCTGTGTCAAATAAATAAATAAAATCTTAAAAAAAAAAAATGGTGTATTAAGGGACCACTGATGGGATGAGTAACCAATGAGGTAGGTTGCTGTCAATTAGGAAGTTTTTTTTTTTTTTCAAAGAAAAAAATGGAAAATTATCAGAGTGCATTTCTTGTACGAGAGGAAGTATTTAGTCCTAAAACTTTGGTTTTATTTTTGTGTATTTAAGAGGTATAACATCAGAAAAGTTGAATTAACAGTGCTCATGCATAATTGTAATAATTTTCTAATCCTGTTTCCTATTACAGAGGCTTTTGCTTTGGGCCTATTTAGGGAAATTTAATTTATTCTCTTAGAACAACACTTCAGAAGCTTTATTGCTTAAAATGTACAGAAAGGTGTCGCATTTTTCAGTTTAGAGCGATTTCTTCTTACTATCTCAGAGTAAGTGAAATGTAGAGAAAAGCAGAGTTCGATTTCAGTTTAATTACAGCTGTAAATATCTCCTAACAGGGTGAGTTCCCCCTGGTTTCTCCCAGACCTTTATGTGATGAGTAGGGTTTCACCAGGCTTTTATTACAAGAGTTGGGGAGCTATCTAGATGTTCATGTCAGTAAATTTGCTGTCTGATTGATGATACCTAATATATTAATACCTTTCCCTGATGTAGAATATAGCATACTTCTAATGTATAACACTGTATTCTTTTTTGTTGTTGTTTTTTGGTAAATGCTATGATATTTTAATGTAACCTTTTCAGGAGGAGAAACTTGACGATTAAAGAGCATTTTGCTTCTACAAAGGTTGCACATGCTATAAAACACATAATTAGTGTTTATACTTTCAGGTCAAGAGAGTGGTCAACTGAGTATCTTTTACTGAACCTGTTTACTAATGTAAAAAAAATTCCAGAATTTTTGTGTAATTTTCTTAGTGGAAAAACACATACTTGGCATTCAAAACAGGTAAATTGCTTATATATTCAAAATAATATTTCCAGTACTAGTAGTGCCAGAGGAAATACCATTATTTAGAGGAAATACTATTATTTGGAGAAAATAATAGTATTTCCTCTGCCACTTTTTTCATATTTGAACTTCTCATTCTGATGTGAAGGGATAAAATTTTGGAGTGTTTTGTTGACCTTGGGGAGCATTTCTTTTTTTCCGTCACAAATCCCTTTCTGCCTGCACCCACACCCCCCTTGGGTTCTCTTCCTGGATCTGTTACTCACTGTGTGTGATCCGTGTGGGGGCTATATTGTTTTCTTTGTACAGTGGAGGATTCTGAACTACACTTTCTCTGCAGTCTAAACGGAGACACAGGATAGTGCAGTGGTCAAGGACATGAACTCTAAAGCCATTCTGCCCAGATTTGCACCTCCACTCCACCATTTATTAGCTGCAAGGCCTTGAGCCGTTCACTTCTTTCCATTTGCCTCAGTTTTTTCATCTGTATGTTAATTATGGGGTAAGCCCTTTATAAATGTTTTAAAATATTTTATAGTCATCACCTCAGCAACTTGGGGAATGCCCTGCCCTAGGAGAACATAAGAAATTTGGAAAGGTTTCTTGTCTCCAGGTTGCATTCCAGAGGATGTCTCCTCATAGAAGGGGTAGCTGTCATCTGAAGCCTCCCTGTACAGCAAGGGGTGACTGGGAGAGTTCTGGTTCCCATGGCTCCCCTATGTCCCACTTTGATCTAATGTTAGACTTTTAATTTTCCTGCTTCACTTGCTGCTAAATTTGACTTTTCTAACCCAGCAATGGATGTGCTTTTCTGACTCTCTGCCTTCTTGGGTTGTTGACCACAGGCATTTTGGGGGAGAACTCTTGTCTTCCCTCTGTCTTTGTAACCATGCTGTCTTAGAGTAAACTGTGTGTCTTTCATGAAGGATTCGCTGATGGTCAAAAGAGATAGCACACCCTATCACCCTGACATTTTCTGTCAGGCCCTCTAGAGCCTGATCTCAGCAGGCACATGACTTGGAACATATGATTAGGTCAGACAACAGCAATTTAGAAACTTTGTGAACTCAGGAAAGGATCACCAGTTTCTTAGAAAATTCCTGTAAGTGCTCACTGGCCCCTAGCCTAATTTGACTTGTCCATTTACATCCAAGCTATTGAAATATTTATTTACATCACAGGCACTTTAAATGAGTTAGCATTCCATTTCCCTCCAAGCCTCATGCGATACCTGTTCTCGTCGAGGCCCCATTTTCTCCATCTGCCCCGACATGGCAGTCATGTTGGTGTTTGTGCTGCATTTTGACCTGATGGGAACAATTTATCCTGCACCCCATGGGAACAATACCCTTATTAAGAGCTAATTTTGTCATCTGTGTGAATCCCAGACTGCAGGAAATAGTAAGGAAATGCTTGCCAAAGTAGTCTTTAAAATTCCCACCAATTTGGAGAGCTACAGGTCACTTACTCACTTATTTTTTATTTTTCTCAGTCGGTTTTGAGTACCATCTGTACTCCAGGCACTTCGGCAGTGTGCAAGTGCAGAGCTTACCTCCAGAATTGTGAAGGTAATGCATTGCAAGGTAACGAGTAAAGGAGGTTGATTTTGCACCCGCATTTTTAGGGCTTGGGGGTGTGCTAGGAAGATCCAGAGATGGGAAACTGTTAGGGACAGGAAAGGGCAGGTACACTGGGAGGAGAGGCCGAGTCCAGGTAACTGTGAGTGGTCAGACTAAGCAGTGCAAACTAACTTTGGGAGGATTTCTTAGGAATGCTTTTACCTGCATCTGTGACAGACTACCTAACAGTGGCTTAAACAGGTTTGAAAAGTTTTTTGACAAGTCTAGAGAAAGGAGATCACTTTTGTTCCAGCTGATTAATGAAGCCAGTCTGGACTCAGTGTCCTTATGTTTCCATTTCGCCATCGTTGGTAAATTGGCTTTCAGTCCTCTTGCTTGTTGCCTTTTAATAGAAAGATGACAGCTGCGACCTCAGGCGATGCCTCTGCATTATCACCCAAAAGAAGAGGAGACAGTGCCACCACTTGAGTGTCCCTTTTATAAAGAATTAGAAGCTTTCCCAGATGTGCTCCTGCACACTTCCTTTTGTGTGTGTCTTATTGGCGAGAGTGAGTTCCACAGGCATCCCCAGCTGCCTAGGAGACTAAGGACAGTGGATGTGATACTTCTCCAATAAAGGAAGTGACAGATTGAGAATGGTGATTGGGTTAGTCACCCCTCACAGCTCTGCTTCTGAAAAATTCAAATAGCGATGATCAACATAGATTAGCAATAAGAGAAGCAAAAAAGGCTCAAGATCTTTCCATGTGCCTAATCTTTCTTTGGATTAAAATAAATTGATTAATTTATTTTACCTCTTAAGGAAAAAGTGTGCTAGATACATGTCAGGGGTAGGTTGTGATTATTAGGAAGACTTTTATAAAAATTCCTTCCTTTCCATTACTTCCATATGTTTATGTAACTGCTTGTCATAAAAGGTAGAACTAAAACAAAAATATATTTTTGACTTCTCCTTACCTTGTAATTTTCTGCTTTTTGGCATTTTTTTAAATTTTGTTATTACCAGAGTTATTTAATACATTTTTTTTCAAAAATGGAACTCAACCTCTTAGTCTTCAGTGGAACTGCTTTGTTGTCTTAAGAATCTAATAAATTTTGGGACGCCTGGGTGGTTCAGTTGGTTGGGCGTCTGCCTTCAGCTCAGATCATGATCCCAGAGTCCTGGGATCGGGTCCCACATCGGGCTCCCTGCTTGGCAGGGACCTGCTTCTCCTTCTGCGTGCTGCTCCTCCTGTTTGTGCACTCTTCTCTCTCTCTCTCTCTCTCTCTCTCTCTCTCTCTGACAAATAAAATGAATAAAATCTTAAAAAAAAAAATCTAGTAAATTTTCCTAAGCTTTAAATTTGTTGGGTGTAAGTATTGCTGTGGGTATAGAATGTTGTTATTTTTCCACATAGACTATTGCTGTTATTGAAATGGACAAAGTTTACCATGATACAGGAAATTGGGGGTCAAGATTCAGTAATGTTAACTTTTCTTCTCAGCTCTGCAGGTGATAGGCTAGTAGCCCGATCAAGGCATTGAACTTCCCTGGGCTTTGACTTTCTTTGTCAGAGACTATGTGGTTGGACTGGGACATCTTGAGAGAGTTGATAGTCCTTGACTCTGAATGAGTTTGCATGTGAGGAGCAGAGGAAACAGGAGCAAATGGAAAGCTTTACAGAAAGGGAAATTGTACTTACCTAGGGGAGGAACTTAGAGTTGCTTTCTTGAGGGTTCAGGGTGGGGGTAGAGGAGGTAGTATTTGGAAAAAATAATTCACAAGTCATTTTCAAAACAATGAACTTACTCAAAATATCACAGAAAGCCTTTTCATTGTTTCTCAGTGTGAGTGTGTGTTAACAAAATATAGTCACAGCCATCATTTCACCTTTATTTCAGGAAAAACAGTCCTGGGATTTCATGGTGAAACTGTATTGAGAACTTACCCAGACACACGTGTATGGCAGCCATTTCTTGGGCACCCTGCTCAGTTGCTAATTTCAAGGAAGTGAGTTTGGGGAATCATTCCCCTCAGTTCTTCTTACGATGCAACTCTTGTCTGTGACAATCCCTGACTCAGAAGTCCTACCACAAGCCTGCTCAGAAGCCAGAAAATCATGGGGATCTGCATTTCTCAGAATCTAGCATCTGGGCAGCCTAGGCTGATATTCCTGCGGTTCTGAGGCTTGTTGCCCTCCTGCTTGGAGTCAGAGGCCTGACTCTGCAGCAGTCTTAGCCTTTCTTAACTCTCTTGGAGGACAGGGCCCATTTAACAATGGCACCAGCAGCCCCCTCCAGAAGCGGGGCTTGGAGGTGATGGGGGGGCAGCCCGGCATCCAGGGCCTCATGGCCTGGGACCCTGCTACCTGTTGGACATATAGGACCCATGCGACAGTTTTAGGACAACCAGCCAAAGACTTCAGGCTCTACCCCATTCACTGATGTAGTTAAAACATAGCTTGTGAAGTTGGCACCATGAGCCTGTGTTTATTTTTTTGAATCAGTAACTTACTTCTCTTGTGTTAGCTTTGGAAAGAGTTTTAAATCTCTTTTCTTCCCTCTTTCTGGTGTGCTGTAGCAGACCATTGTGATCTCTCACTCAGACCATTATCCTTCTCTGTCCTCGCTGCTTATTCAGCCTGCTGTAGTGTGCTCATCACTCCCTAAAAAATGAGGTTTGAGCTGAGAAGGGGTGTGGTGGTGTGATCATGGCCGGCCGCAGCTGCCACACCTCATGTTCCTCAGCATGACTCTCAGATGTGCCTTAGGTCCTCAGGGTACACGCAGCCCACTGCAGCGCTGTTTGCTTTTTGCAAATGTCAAGTAATGGTCCCTGCCTCAAGGTTTGATGGGAGTAGTCAAGAAATTAATTTTGGGCAAGTGCTTACAGTATAATGGTATTTGACATGACTGTAAAAGAAGCAAGAAAATCCAAGGACCTTTCCGTGTATGTACAAATTTCTACAAATTAAAATCTTTAATTTATTTCTTTTTTTGCCTCTTAAGAAATCTATTCCTTATGTTAAAATACATGTCAGGTGTAGATTGTGATTATTATGAAGGCTTTCATCCACATTACTTTGTTTTCTGCGGTTACATACTTCTACGCAGTGTTGCTTGTTATAAAGGTCCCTGGGTCCCGGTAATCATTGTTGGCCTCTTCCTGGAGTGCAGACTTCCTGAGGGTATGAATTTTTGTATTCAGGTGAATAAAACTTATTATAGGGATGACCTTGAAGCAGTAATTGCTTTCAAAGTCAGTCATTTGTATACTTTAAATTTATAAAGTATTCTCCTAAGAATGATAATCCTTTCTTCTAATAATGGATCTCTGCATGTGGGTTTGTTAAGAACTCCTGGAACACAGGATAAAGGTATATGTTCCTTAGTAATTACTGAAGATGGTTTCTGTCCCTCTTCTATGTAATGATCACTTTCTGGCCACACAGCCTCCCGCTCACGCTGCACATGGGCATGCTCTTCTCTTTGTTTGAATTTCTGTTCCTTCTTACTGCCTGCCAAAATCTAGTGCCCCTCTTATCTCCTCTGTGGGAGATCCTTGCTAATAACTCTGTTCCTCCTCCCCTGGGTGCATGGTCCCTAGTTCTACCCCTGTTCCTTCCCACCCTGCCCAGACTTCATTTCTTCTCCAGTGTCTCTGGAGCACATTCACCAGCACTTACTACACAGTCTATGTCCAGCTCACTAGATTATAAATTCTTGGGGGAAGATGTCCTTCCTAATGACCTTTAATCCCCAGTATAGAATTGAGCCAGATGTGGTCTCTGGCTTTCAGGAGACCTGAGCTTTGTAAATTATGAGACCAGATTAAAAAAGGGAAACACTGCTTCCTGCTTTGCTCCAGGTCAGCCAGCCCCCACCAGTGGGTGCTGTGTGGTGGTCATGGTGGAGGAGATGGTATTCAGAATTGCCGGGAGATGGTTTGTGTAATTCATAGAGGCATATTCCACAATTGTGCTATTTTAATTTTAGCCATAAAATTTTATTTTGAGATCTCAAAAGGAAAACAGGTATTTTGTTTAAAAGGGACAGATTTTTAAAAGGTTAAGAAACCCTGCTCCATTCTCCAGGGAGAGATGTTGGTGTTTTTATTTATTTCTTTTGAGGTGAGTCACTTTCAAATGATGAAGAGTCGTAATAGTACGTCCAAAATGAATGTGGGAAGAGTTGGTTGTGGAAATGTTCACTAGCCTGTGATGTTTTGTGGACCAGTGTAATAGAATCAGTGCCATTTTGTAGTTTTCTTAACATTGAAGTTCAGATGTTTAAACCTATGTTAAATCTTTTTTTTTTTTCTTCCTTTTTTTTTTTTTTTTTTTTTAATATGTATAAGGGGCACCTGGGTGGCTCAGTGGGTTAAGCCTCTGTCTTCGGTTCAGGTCATGATCTCAGGATCCTGGGAACGAGCCCCACATTGGGCTCTCTGCTCAGCGGGGAGCCTGCTTCCCCCTCCCTCTCTGTCTGCCTCTCTGCCTACTTGTGATCTCTCACTCTGTCAAATAAATAAATAAAATCTTTAAAAAAATATATGTATAAGGCCAAATCGAGTAGCAGAGTTGAGGCTGGAAGGATGAGTAACAGGTGTCATAATAGAAACAGTGCTTCCATTTTCAGAGTTGTGTCTTTTGCAGGCTGAAGTCTGGCCCTGCCTCTGCTGCTCACAAACCAGGCAGGCTCTTGAATCTCACTGCAGAGCATGGGTGAGAGGGTGCTTCTCACCTCTCAGAGTGGAGGGGAGGATGGACTGAGACCGTGGGCACAGTGCCCAGGTGCACTGCGCAGTACCTGTACAACTTGCGAAGTCCTTCTGCACGAGAGCTCCTGCAAGATAGAAAGGCCAGCTGACATTTCTGTCCTTTTGGTGTTTCTAATTACAGATTTTTTTATTCTAAAGAGTCACAAGTGCTGTCTTATTAATTAAGCAGATTATTTTGAAATAATTATTTGCCCATGTAAATTGTAAGAAATCCCTACTCTGAGAATGAATTTTAAGAGAAGTATTCTCAAATTGAATATCTGTAATTTGTGTCTCGGTGTTTTTCGTTCATTTTTGTACAAAGAGCTTCCTAGTGTGCTCTTATTCTGAAATTCTCTGCAAAGCTCCCTGTAGCCATTTGAACTGTCTTCACTGCCTGTGTGGCTGCCCATGAAGGGAACTGAGTTCCAACCAGTTTGCCTCTCCAGGGACCTGTTTTTTCAGACTGAGTTACCACCCTACATTGGGTTGAGAATTTAGTGAGACCAGCATTGTTTTATAAAGGGGAAGTAGAAAATAATCAACCTGTACTCCACAGACTAAAAGTTAATCTTACTTTGGTGAAATCTTTCTTTTGGGTTTTTGCCTGTATATAAATGTTTTGAGTTTTTTTGAAAGCACAGAGTGTTTTTCTCATGGTGGATCCTGGTTAGAGCTTGAGTCTTCCTAATTGGGAAGTTTGCTTCTTTACAAGACTTTGACTTTTTTTTTTCTTTTCTAAGACTCTGGTTTTCTTAAAATAGTGGTCATACATTTTACTCAGCTATCATAGTCGGCCATATGAGAGCTGCACAATATTTAAGAGAAAAAGAGGAACAACTCAAAGAATGAGTGTTAGCCTTAGGAAGGTTTCCCACAGAAGGGTGTACAGCATTGTGTTGTCTTCTTCCTCCCTGCAAAAATGCACAGACTGGAAGAGCAAAAGCCATAAATTCCAGTGTTTGATTTTTCTTGAAATATTTTCATCATGCTTTGTCATGCAAAGTAACTGAAGGTGTGAAAGTACATACTATGCTCATAATATACACCCAAAGCTTTTAGTTCTTAGTAACTTATTTTCAAAGTTAGCAATAAATCTAAATATGTGAAATTTATTTACCTTTTATAAGTTTGATTCATTAAATGTCTGTTTGCATTTTTTATGACACTAGGCAAATTAGCAAGCGTTAGCACAAAGATAATTGTGTTAACCCCCATGCCTGGTAAAAGTAGGGGTAAGATCTCTTTGCTCTGGGGAAACTGCTTTAGAGAGAGAGTACAGGGCCTGGGGTCAGGCAGACTCTGGCTTGAATGCCAGTTCCTTTACTCTGACCCCCAGCCTTGGGCAGGCAGGCGTTCAGCTTCAGAGCTGTGGTTTCCTCACGTGCCAACTAGGCATGGTAATAACTACCTCAAAGAGCTGTCAGGAGGGTTAAGTAGCAGGCTCTTCCTCCGTGTTGGGAAGATGGAGCACAGAAGCCACTGCTGTCGGGCCCCTCCAAACTTGGGCGGTTTGGGGGTGGCATGGGGTGCACATGAATTAACTGAGAGATGCCCATGCGGTGTCCTGTAGGGTGCCCAGCTCATCCTGCACCTGGTATGGTATCTTTGCCTCCTTCAAGAATGAATGTTTTTACGGTTCCATCTTGTTCACTTTATTAGGAGATTGTCTCACTCTCATCTGTAATGGATTTGCAGGATCCTGTGCCTTAGGATAAAGGACACCATCTGAGCAGCAGACACTCACTCAAGTCCACGATCCCACGTTTCCAAACCCTGAAAGATATTTCTGTTGCTTTTCTTGTGCGTTGTGTGTTCTCACTACACGAGTGCTTTCTCTCTACCCAGCTGCAGTGTCCACAGACCACAGCCACTTGCTTTCCCTCCGGTTTTATGTGGCAATCTATTACACTGATGGCTCCAGGCCATCCATGGTCAGCATCCCATGTGAGATTATTGTTTGCCCACTTAGTTTGCTGGGCTACTTTAAAGTGTGAAGAGAAGGGCCCGGTAGACTTCTGTTACTGTTGTGCACCATGAACAATGCGAATACGAATTCTAAGCCAAAGAAAGGTAGCTGTACTGTTCTTCTTTAAGAGAGAGATTTAGTCTTCATAATTTCTTTCCTCCTCTGTGCTCTTGCTCTGCTGCTTCCTCTGGAAGCCTCTTCCTTCTTCTGCCCAGTCTGCCCTCTCCATGTGGCAGTCGCCCTCATCTTCTCAGATGTCTTTATGGGTCTCCTCTGGAGCTTTTTCTAGATTTCCCCATTTTGGTTTGGCCATTCTTTCTCTAGGGCTCCCCTCTTCCTTGAAAACTTAGTTCTGTCATAGCAGCAGTCTCTGTGTGGGTGGCTCTGTGCTAAAATGTGAATGAGCTTAGTGAGTGCGGAAACCCCATCCTGGTGTCCTGCCTGGCTTTTTGCCTGCTGGGCTGAGCATGTTACTTGGCCCATATTAGCAGCTTTGTAGATGTTGGGTGAATGAGTAATGTGCTCATCCCTAGTGGAAGGTCAGGAGAAAGACAAAACCACTTACTCTCCTTCCCAGTACGTGATCTCTTGTTGCATACACTCTGAGATACATTCTGGGATGTGCAGGGTTCTAGTAGTTTCTGCCTTTGTAGTGCAGCCAGCAGTCCACCAGGAAACAGGGAAAGGCTTCTTGGTGACAGGGGAGTAACAAATATGGGCCACCAGCTTTCTGTGGACCATGCTGTCTTTTACAACACTCCTTTGTATGTAGAACAAGGAATCAGATACAGGACCTTAGCTATGCTGGTGACAGATAGGATGCCTGACTGGCCAGCAGCCTTGGAGGGAAGACTGGAAAGTGGTTTGTAGCATATGACTTGGTACTTTTGTTGGTGTGTGTAGTGAATCCAAATTGTTTTTTAAAAAAAGCTGTTAGGTTCTCTATATTCTGATTGAGAAATCTGGCCCATACATGTACATACTCTTTTGAGACATTCTTGCAAAAAGTTAATAAAATGTGTCCTTTCTTTTAAAGGTTTGCTAGGGCTGCTGTCACAAAGTGCTGCAGACCAGGCAGCTTAAACCACAGAAACTTTTCTCACAGTTCTGGAGGCTGGGAATCGAGATCATGATGCCAACAGGGTTGATTTCTTTCGAGGCCTCTTTCCTTGGGCTTATTATAGATGGTGTCTTCTCTCTGTGTCTTTGTATCATCTTTCCTTTGTCCCTGTCTGTGTCCAGATTTCCTCATCTAATAAGGACACCAGTCACATTCGGTTAGGACTCACTCTAATGACTTCATTTTAATTTAATTACCTCTTTCAAGAACCTTTATCCAAACATGGTCACATTCTGAGGTACTGGTGGTTAGGACTTCAACATAGGAATTTTGGGTGGACACACTTCTGCCCATAACATTGTGGATTTTAACTACTTAATAAATTTGTGTAGGACACTACATTGCCTGAGGTTACATGGAGTGTTTTGTGGGAGGGCACGTAGAACATACCATGTTTGTGTATCAGACATAGAGAAAGTCATTGATCCTGCAGTAGCAGAGTGTGGTAGCCTGGGTGTGGCAACTTCCCCAAGCCATCAAAAGACTCCACCCTCCTGTGAAATACAGTCCTGCATTTAATGGGACAAAGGTATAATGTTACAGGAAAATAGGAAGGACCAGACAAGTGCACAAAAAAGGGGAAGAGGTACAGACGCTAGCAGCTATTCCTCCAATTAATAATGCCTTCTGAGTACAGCAAATTTGAATGTACATGAAATTATGTTAAAATTAGTAATCATTTTATACATTTGTGGCATAAAGACACTATTTTAATCATCTTTCTCAGTCTTTCCTGTCCATGAAGCACTCTGATACATAGAGACAGCAAAGTCCTTGAGAGTCAAGTTAGAGTTAAAGGTTCTAGCTGAAAGATTTTCTACAGTATCTTTACAGTTTGAGGAAGTCCATATGAGGTGTTTCAGAGCTGTGGTTGAGGGCAGATTATCTCTTGAGTAATTGACTTTTCTGGGTGGTAAACCAAAGGCTCTGGGAGAAGAACTACAGACTTGCACTTTGAAGAGGACTTTTCATTAAATGTGGCACATGTACCCACGTCCAGTTACTAACTTGTTATTCACATCGCTAAGTTACAAGGAACGAATCCCCAACATTGTTTAGAAATTCCTCTTTTGAAACCTTCATCAACAGTTATTTAGAGAGTATTTATTTTACGTTTTGTTTTTTTGTTTTCTTCTCTCCTTTTAAAATCCAGCTCATGGTTTTTGGAATCTTTCTGTGCCTGGATGCATTTCTGTATGTGTTCACCCTGCTTCCTTTAAGAGTTTTCCTGGCACTATTCAGGCTCTTCACTCTGCCTTGCTATGGCTTAAGGTAAGTTTAAGATTGTGAGCTATTTCAAATGCTTAAATTATTTTTGCTACTCGTAAAAGTAGTATTTTACTACTTGTAGTTGTTAAAGTAAATAGTCACTTGGATAGATTTTGCAGAATAGGGATAATTTATACAGTTTCATTCATACTTTCGCCTTAATGCATGAACTAATGCTGTTTATCTTTTTAATGAATATTATATAATGTGCTTATATAATATTTGTACTTTTTCCATGCATACTTTTTTTCCAAATGGTTTTGAACTAGAACTTTGCTTTGGCCAGTACAGTAATATTAATAATGCAGGCGGCCACGTAGAAGAGTGGGAAGGCATGGGGACTAAGAGCCAAGGACCCGGTAGCTACTATGCTACTATGCTGCTCACCCAGTATATTTGTGTTCGTGAAGTCCCTTGACCTCCGAGGCATCGTCTTGGGTTCTGGGCTGGGAGTTATCAGAATCTCCTAAGGAGCTCTTACTTCAGGGGCTCCTCTTCCTCTCATTTAAGAATCACTGTCTTAGTGGCCTGGGGAGCCTTAGTTAATGATTCCCGATGAGAATCCCTCCGATTTGTGAACGCAGAACACTCTCGAAGACCATTGGCCTGGTGGGAAGGCTCAGACAGCCCAGCCTCACATTGATTAGCTGGTGAGGTGTGGGCAGCTGCTTAACTTCTCTATTCTCTAAGCCTGTTTCCACATCACAGTAAAAAGGGGATGTTGAGAGCCTAGCCTAGTCTACCACAAAGATGAGAAGTGTAAAAAGAATACCCAACATGGTGCCTGTTCACAGTAGACCAGAACAAATATTAGTTTCCTTCCTTTTCTATCAAAACTAGGAACAGGAAGATGAAAATGTTAAGCTTACATGAATCTTAATGCTTTATTGGTCTTGAGGTTAGAAGTTTGGGTTTTACAGTTTTCTTTTTTTGTACAGACATGTCAACATGTCTCCACTCTGTGGAGTCATTCTCTAGTATATTATTTTACAGTTCTTAGGGTAGTTGCCCAAATGACATTTCTCACATGGATCACTTTTCTAGACACATTTCATTTTGAAAAAGTTTTAAAATGCTGAAATGGACAATAATAAGTAACTTCATTTAACTATAAAGTAGGTGATTATTTTTTGGTATATAAAAATATAATTAATGTAATTATCAATGACTTAACCATGGAAACTGAGGTAAAACATTGATGGTCAATATACAAAATTATGTGTTGAGTTTTTTAAATGACTAAAGTCTTGGAAAATTCTCTTTTAAGTGGTAAATGGGCATATACTTAATACTTACTAAGCAGTGAATAACACATACAGTCCCTTTAGAAGTAAACCTTAAACAGTTTCAATAGGGAAGATACCCTTGCAATATAAATTGGAAGAATTTATGGTCGTGATGATCATATTATGAAAAGAGAAAAATTCTTTGCCAGATTACGTGGAGTAAAACAATGGTCATCAACCATGATCACATCACTGTTCTTTGTGATACTTGACATGCTGTAGCCCTGCCTACTAGAATGAGAGAATTATGTGGCATATTTTATTAATTACATGTTAATCAAGTGGAAGACTCTTTTAGGGATATAATCATCAGCTTTAGGATAGTCAAGTATATATACCTTTGGGAGAATTTTTAATGCTTTATTCTTTGTAGCAAACCTTTTTTTTTTTTTTAAGACATCTGTAGCATGATACTTTTAACATTAGCAAAGCCAAATCTCATATGTTTTTTTTCTTTTATCACTGGGGGCTCAATACAATTATGGTTATTTTAGCTTTGAGAAAACCAGAGAAAGTATCTAATAGGACATCACTAAATATAAATCTTCATGTGGACTACATAGCCTAGATGGACACATAGAAATTTGGATAGAGCCATGTGAAGCTACCTGAGGTAAAATAACTAATGCCACATAGAGGTGTTCACGTCTGCACTGTGAGCTAAATTGACTTTCTACTTATTCTTGATCAACAGTATGCTCCAGCCTATCTCTAAGTGAATGGCTTTCAAAGACATAGGGTGTTACATATGGCTGTTGGCATGATGAGATAAAACATTATAGGGAAATATATCCTAAGAACTCTCTTCTAAAGTGGATCCTTCCCTGGGTATGTTAGTACACAGTGGCTGCTCATGGAATGAGGGACAGTGGTGATTTGTCAGTGTTTCCAAAGTTCCTTTTTAGCCTCTGTTTGAAGACCCATCTGGTTATTGTACAAGACATCTAGAACTGTGTCATTTCGAGTGTTCCTTGTCACTGGGGAGAAGCAGGGCACCCAAATCGCATGAGAGAAGTCTTTCACTGTTTGTTCTGAAAACTAAAAGGGATGCTGCAGAGAACTGCCACATCTTCAGTCCTCGCCTCCCATTTGCTTTGTTGTGAGTGGCCGATGGATCCTGGAGCCGACCTTTTCTAGATATTTGAAGATTTTTTTTTTAGATATAAAGTAGAGGTGGTTGCTTTTGTATATTACTTTAAAATACTTTCGGTCTAAATTGAGTAGCGTTTCAAAACAAAATTAAAATGTGTTCTATTGTCAAGGTTTTAGAGCTAAAATGACACCAGAGGGCAGTGTGTCACCCCACATGTAAGACTGTTCCCTTGTCCTATGAAAACCATTCGTGCCATTTCTGCAGTTTGGACCAACTGAAAAATTACATTTTAGGCGGTCACTAATAAATATATGATGTGTATATATAATGTGGAATGCAGCTAAAATTACATAATAGAACTTTAGCAACTTTCTATATTCTGTGCAAGTGTAGGTCAGAATACACAGAATGAGAAAATACTGCCTTACCGTCTTAGTATTAAGTATGCTTTATCAAAACTGAGTAATCTGTGCTTAGAGTAGTGTGCATTGCAATTTATATTTTCTTAGAGAGCAATTTAGAAAACGGTGTCTTTTTGAGCATTATTTTTAAAACTACCAAATTTGAAATGTTTAAAACTTGAACTATAACGAGAAATATTATAGTAATAAAGCTATTACTAATATTATGTCTAAGACCTTTTCAATATTTTAGGAATATAAAAATACATTTATTTTAACAAAATTATTATTTAGAAATAGCCCAAAATCTGCCTTCTTTTACCTTTTCTTTCAACATTCTCTACTTCCATTAAAGGTTGATTTGTCTCACCTGTAGCTGTGCTATGTTCCATCTTTTTCAGCAAGCAAAAAGTGCTCTTTCCTTCAGTCTGACTTATTTTTTCAAAGGGATAGAAAGAAATTAAAAGAAAAATAAAGAAGTCAATTGTGGGTTTTTTTTTTCTTCCAACTGTTCCCTTATCCTTACATTCCTATGTGTCTTTTTATAAGAAAGTCATTATGTTCCTACTCTCTTAGTTCTTTTTAATTATCCCCCCCCAAAAGGGGGGAAAGGGTATTTAGTGGAGTAATCAAGATGCTGACATGAAAACCATGATTTTGCAGTGTCTGGTACTGTCCGTTTCAGTATGACATCAATAGTTGTGTCAGGTTGTAGTCTTCTTTCCATATTTGTGAGTAGAGTGCTTGCCTCCTCTGCTTGCAGAGTTGTGTCTGGTACAGCGTGTGTGAGTGGCTTTGGAAAACTGACAGCCTCCCAGAATTTCTACTTTAGAATTTATTCTTTGGACCTATTTCTGAATATTCTGTAAACTTGCCATGGTTTTTGGGTTTTGCCACTTTTGACAACTTAGTACACAAGGACTTGGCCTTTCACTAAAGCTAAGTGCCAGAGGAATCCTGCTCACCCTTATGAGAACCCAGCCTTCATTGTGACTACCCCACTGGCTGGCACTTGGCCAGCTTTTGATCCTGTTAAAATATTGTTCATTTAAGAAGCTGGCAGGGTGATTGTTTTGACTTGGTAGGTGTGTTTGTGTTACCTACAAAGGGTCACTGCTTCCATAAAAAATTTAATAATCTCAGGAATACTTATTTGAAAGCCTTTTACTAATGAATTAACAATCTTGAAAAGTCTTCGCTCCCAGCTATTTTGTTGGAGACTAAAGTAAATAGAGAAATATATCCAGATTGTGTATAAACAGATCCCTGTGTTTCTTCCCTCTTTTGCATTTAAGGTAGTATCATTTTTAGAAAGATATCCAAGAAACTTGAATATTTTCAATGACATGGAAATCGGAATTAAATTTTGATTCATTTGATTCATTGTATGAGGTACAAGTGTTTCTTGGAAGAATGAAAGTATTTCATTTTTTGGAAGAGTAGACTGCTCTAATTATGTTAAAGAGGTATCAGATCTCATATTTCCAAGTTTGCTTATAGAATAAATAAAATAACTAATTGCGGAAGTATTTTTTATTTACCTGGCATTTTTATGAATCTTCTCTGCTCAAACCTGTGACTTCACTTTGTGTTTTAGAATTCTCCATAACATTTGAGTTAAAAGTTGAGGGAGACTGTAGAGAAAATAGTGCTATCTGGTGCCAAGAACTGAGTTATTTTTGAAAACTTTGCTCAGATATTTTAGATGGTATTAAGTGTAGAGTAGGCTTAGGTAATAAATGCCAGAGTGTTTTTCTTTTACTATCAGAGCAAATAAAATCTGTACAAGCAAATTTTCTGATCGCACTTTGGTTTTAGGCTTTAGAATGCTTACTTGAGGTTTTGTGGACTTCTTTGTGTTAAAGAGGCAATAGTGTCTTTTTCCTCTGAGAGTTTACCCCACAGAAAGGCTTTTATCTCTCAGAAGAATGGTGAATTTCAAATGCTTGAGAGTTTCTTAACCTGTTGGACTTCCTTACTTCCTTCAAGATATTTCACCCGAAATTCACTTCACACACACACACATACACACACACGATTTTTCTCTTCAACATAAGCCTCAGTTGTGCCCTAAATGGTTTAATATCACCCTATAACACGTGAAGGGAGAGCCCATGGTGGCTTTCTTTGGGGAAACAAGTATGTTTGCAATTTCCTCTTACCAGGGTTGATCTGCGTGGGTGATATGTAGAGAGCAGTATATTTGTTTTATTAGAGAGTCTTCATAAATCAGGTTTTGTTGTCCCCTGTTTCCTCACCATGGCACTCTAAGTAGCGTAGCAACATTACAACCTTCTCTCTTTCTTTCTCTCTCGTGAATCAGACCGAAGGGAGGAGCACTTTCACTTCCTTTATAGAATGGAATGTGGTGTCACAGGGACTCCTTGTGGTGAGTAAACCCTGATTTTTCCTTCTCTACTCTTGGCCAAATTGACATCCATGCAAACAGATATTATAATGGAAACAACAAAAACAGCATAGGCAGACGTAAACATTTAAATGAGAACGGACACCTGAGGAAAACGTGGTCTCTATCCTTACTTAGTCCTAAAGCTTTGTCCACATTTTTGCAAGATTTGACCATGATCTTACCTAATATAGGAAAATCACTCAATCAAATGATCTTCAATTACGCTTGCTGCTCTAGACCTTGAGAGCAAGTACTTTTTCTCTAATGCTGTAGCAGTCAACTGAGCTTATAATAAGTTCCTTCCATGTAAGCAGTTTTTATTTTGCATTACTCCATAGCTTTATTAAACCAGTTGGGTTTTTTCCTAGTATAGTCTGAAATTATTTTAAAGCCCAAAGACTTTAATCATTCAGCCTCAGGACTTAGTAATTATTTTTCTACTATATGTTGGGAAAACTTAAGATTTAAAATACTGTTTTCTTTCTTTTTTTTTTTTTTTTTAAAGATTTTATTTATTCATTTGACAGCACAAGCAAGGGGAGTGGGCAGGGAGAGGGAGAGGGAGAAGCAGGCTCCCCCCTGAGTAGGGAGCCAGATGCAATGTTCAATCCCAGGACCTTGGGCTCATGACCCAAGCCGAAGACAGATGCTTAACCGACAGAGCCACCCAGGCACCCCAAAAATACCATTTTCTAATTAAGGAAAACATCTTAATCTCAATACTTTATTTTAATTTACTTCAAAATTATAAAAGGACTTCTTTTTTTAAAATGGGAACCATATTGAATATTTTACTTTTTCTTACTTTACATTCTTTCATGTATACAACAAATAGCTAAAAGTGTTAAAAGAGAAAGAAAAAAGATTCAGTCTGTGTATTTTATAATGAAATATCTCATGCCAATAGCTTGACACGTTTCTACACCAATTTGAAAATCAACCAGGCAGGGATTATCCCATTTTTCTTACACATCTCTGTTGCCTTTTCTTTTTTCTTGATCTTTTTCTAGGCTGCCAGTTTTTACTTTAATATTAGCATGTTACCTTCTGCTACTGAGCAGGAGGAAGAAACCTAGTAGATCGTCTCTGCCCACTGCATTGTTCGGTTCCCATGAATCTCCAAGCCCTTTGAAACGAGCAGTGCTTTAATTGACAATTGCGCATATCCAGTGGAAGTATTTGAATGACTAAGAGATGATACTTAGAAATGAGAAAATGTGGTTTCTGTATGAGTGGCTTAACATGAAAATTAAAAAAATATTTTAAGTTCCGCTGAATATCTTGTTTAATGTTAACTTGTCTTGCCATAACTCACAGCCAAACCTGTGAATTAGATTAGTGGGTTTTTCACTTTGTCTAGTAGCTTATTCCACTTATTTATGTGTTTATGTGAGATGTCCAGCATTTGCAAAATGAATTGCTAGTAACTACCGTTTAACAGACGTTTATAAGGAAGAACTGGAATGTGAAACTGTTGTTGGACAGCCAATTCCAAGTTGATTGGCAAGGCTGTAAATAAGCTTCTTATGGAGTTGGAAATGCTTATCAGATAGTCATCTAAAAATATCCTGACAGAGAAGGAAACAAATACTGGGACTGGTTCAAGTTCTTTTAATCCTGAGAATTTATTTTGAGGTCAGGTCTTTTCTTACTCAGAGATGCTGCGAGACATACAGATGTCTTCTAAGGTGCCACCTTGGAAATAGTTTTTATTTTTGCAACCTTTTTTAAAGGGACGTTTATAGGAAAACAAGAGTCTGTTTCTTAGGAGTTCTGCTGCTTTTATTCTTTATTTGAATAATACTCCTTAAAATCAGAGTCATCTCTGGAGCAACCACTTCGGATGTTAGCAAAGGAGATTTTTGCCAGAGCAGGGAGCACACGGAGAGCCATGGATCCAGTGAAATATGGTCCTGTTTTTTTCTCTTTTTAGAAATGAAGAATAAAAATGAGCTGTCAGCACAGTGATAAGTTATATCATATTAAATTATACTGAAAGAGAAAGGGTACTGAGTTGTTGATTTAAAAGTTCTTTTAAAGAAAAGTCTCAAAAACAAACAAACACACACACACAAAAAAAGGAAAGTCTCAAATGGTAGATGGTAGTAATGAACATGCCTTCTAGAGCCAGACTGCCAAGGTTCAGATCCCTGCTTCTCCACCCCTTGACTTAATAACTGTCCAGCTGTGGGTATATTCCTGATTGCACCTTGCCTCATCTGTAAAACTGAGATGATCTATATAGTACCTTGCCACAGGATTATTGTGAAAACTGAAATGAGTATATTCCAAGTGCCTCGAACCAGTGCCTGCGACATAGTAACTGAAAATTGTAGCATGAGGTGTTTGTAAAACTTTTTTGTGGTTTTACAACCTGGTTTGATCCTAGACAAGATAAAGCTAAATTAAAGTTGTTTATGCTTGCTTGATTTTAAATTTTTATCATCTTAGTTCAAAATGTGCCATACTGTGTTATTTGGGTATATCTATTTCCAATGTTTGTTAGCTCTAATTTGCAGCGATGTCTTATAATTAATACACCGTTCCTTCAGAGACACACATTAACACATTGGCCCTTTGTTGTATATGTTTATGAAGACACACAATTGGATATGATATATATAAAAGCCTTTGTCTCTTAAATAAAATCACTTTGCTGAGATCGCTTAACTAAATAGACGCCAGTCTAGTACCAAAAGCTCTAAGTATAGTTTTCTTTAATTAGTTATCAAAGTCACCTTAGTAATTAATGCAGAGTAATTAATACTGCCCTACTTTGGGTACCTATCATTTTCTTTAATTCATAACGTGTGACCTATAGTTCCTAACTACAAAGGCCCACGCCTCTTGGTGATTTGTGGTATTCGGCATATGCAGAGCTGCACCCGCACTTCAGAGGAAGAGAGGGCTGCTGTAGTCCATACTGATGCCAGCTTGTCCCTCGGCTGTCTCGGGACAGAGTCACACACAGGCCAGCAGCCCAGAGTGTTCAGAACGCCTCCTCCTCTCGTTGTTTGAATGAAAAACATGCTTCCCCCCACTCAACAAATGTACTACCTCTTCTGTTTTTAATTTTGTAGGGTGGGAGCAGAGAATTGCCTTGATGAGGGAATAGCCCTAGGCAGAGATCTGTGTTCTGGGCTGGGTGTTTGGGAGACAGAGGTGAAGATCCCTCTGGTTCCATGAGGAGTAACGGGCCAGCATCCACGTGGGTTGGGAGAGAGGAACAGCACTGGAGAAGAGTCAGGGGGACAGGGAAATGGTGCTGGAGATTAATCAGCTTTGTCCTTGATGCAATTTTCCCCAAAATTTCAGCTGCTAAGAATAATTTTACTCGGTTTATCAGTTTATATTGCAGGTGTCAAGACACAAGGTCTGACATAGACAAATTCTGACCTGTCTCCCCGTATAGACTCACTATATGGGGAGTCTTCCCCATATAGTCTTCCCATCTACTTCTAAACCTTTGTGGACTTAGTTCTCACAGAACTTACCTCTTTTCAGGATTTTTGCAGTATCCTGTATTTTTTCTGTGAACAGATCAATTTCATATCTGACTAAAAGCGATGTGTGGTGTGTATTGTGGAAAACAAGAATGAGGTTCTGTATCACCTGCTCACAGAGCTGCTATTGCAAGCCTCGTTTGTAAACTAACGTTTCACTGTTTTTGTAAAACAGTGTTTCAGCTAACAGTTTGGAAGACCTATCCTTGTTGAACCCTGCAAGGCTCTCTCAAAGAGAAGAACCTTGATCTGAATGTGGACAGTGGTTAGGGAATAGAGAAGATGTGAAGACCTCAGAATGTCCAGGTTCAGCTGGAAAATGAGCTCACCCCCTTAGGTAGTTGCTAGAACATTGTCACTATGGTGAGAATGAAGAGATTCTGCAACTCCTGAAGAAAGTGCTGGAGGCTTTTTATTGATTACATAAAAGCTTCCCAAACAAAAGATGGAGCATTTCCTGTTTTGAGGAATTCGCCTGCAGTAGAGCAAGCTGCTTTCGATTCCAGCCACAGGAGTTTCATATCTACTGAAAGAAATCATAAATTTCTTCTCTTCTTTGTAGTTTTTCTGTGTCTTAATCAGATGTTTCCATGCACAATTTAGGTTTTGCTCTTCATACTCTGACCTTGAAGTGTAAGGGAGGAAACTTCTCCTTTTTTCCCATCTAGATTCTTCTGCTGGTCCAATAATTAGATTGTCATAAAACAGATTCACAGGGGAAAAATATAATTTCATACATACAGGAACTCATAAAAATACGCAACTCAAAGAAGTGAGTAGGCAGGACACTTTTATACCTTTAAGACAAAGAGATAGTAAATTTATGAAGAATTAACAAGATGGGGAAGTTTAGGTTTGGGATAGCAAATTAATGAAGAAGTGACAAGTGTTGTTTGTACAGCCTTCTCAGCCCTGAATTTCTTCTCTCTGGTGGTAAGGATGCCTTCTCTGTCCAGGGGAGGGAGCCATTCCCTAGGGAATTTAGCTCCCACTTTGAAGGGGACAGAGGAGGTCAGAGTGTCCTTACACCAGCTGTTTCTTACATAACATTAATTCAAATTAAGATGCCATAGTAGCATATTTCGAGGTGGACTGTCTTGAACCCCATCCTGAAGTAAGCAGTGGTTCTCCTAGTAGTAATTAGGAAAAAACTAGTTTCAGCTCCTGCCAAGCAAGAAAAAGATAGGAAGGGAGAATTCACAGGAAATATAAATAAATATATAGAGAAATGTACTTTCCTAAAGGGGAGAATTAACTGAAACTATGCTAGATGCCATTTTCAACAGTGGGATTGGCAGAGAGCCAGCAGCCAATCAAATCCTGGATTGCAGCATGTCCACTGCAGCCTTCCCCAGGAGCTGCTAGTGGATGTGAACATTGGCACAGCCATTGCAGAGGGTAGTTCACTGCTTCTGTTGAGGGAACATACCCTCCGACTATAGGAATTTATTCTATGGGTACATTTTCACATACAAGGCATGACATGCACATGGTATCATGGTTCGTAGTTGCGGAAAACTGGCCATCTGCCAGGGCGTTCCATGAATTACTGCACATCCACGCAGTGGACCCCGACGCCATCATAGAAATACGAACTCCTTGTGCAGTGACATGGAGAAACCTGCTCCGCTGGTAAATAAAAAGTGCAGTGTGCTACCTGTGTGTGGAAAGGGCTGAGCCAGTGGGCTGCTGGGCTTCAAGATGAGGTTAGAGTCCCGGAACTCCATTGCTTCAAAGCACGTTGTCAGCAGATGCCCGCCCTCTGTGTTCCCTTGTTAAGAGGACCCACTTCTGCTAGTAATTCTGGTTTAACATATTTTTTTGTTGTTGTTGGGCAGAAAACTTCACGTGGTTGAGTAGTCAGTATAACTTACCAGTTCTTAAAAGAGCAACTGAATTCTCATTATTATCTCTGTATGCTCTTGTATGTCCAGTAAAGATGATTTCAAGAGCATGTAAAGTAAAACTCATGTTTTTATTACTTATTATGTATTTCAGGGACAGGCGTTTGCTTCAGCCTGCTCAGGTGTGTGACATTCTGAAGGGTGTCATTTTGGTGATATGCTATTTTATGATGCACTACGTTGACTACTCCATGATGTATCACCTGATAAGGGGGCAGTCAGTCATCAAGCTCTACATCATCTACAATATGCTCGAGGTGAGTGAAGGCCCTCCTGTACCTGCACAGTCAGCCTAGCCTCCCAACCGCACAGGCTTGGTCAAGGTGCAGACTTTGAACCCAATGATACAGAACACTCATCCAACAACTCTAGTATTGGGACAGAATCTAATGCAGATTCTGATTAGGTAGTTCTGGGCTGAGACTGGACAGTCTCGTTCTCACGAGATGGTACCTACTGCTGGTCCTTGGTCCCCAGGGCATGATGCATCCTCAAGTAGGAGAGAAAGATACCTGCTGTCTAGAGACTTTTTAGTTAGTACCCCCTTGAGAATGTAAGTTATCATACGGTGGGGTAATTTGTTTGCATATTCATTGGAAACCCATGTATACATCTTACTAAAACTTTAAAAATTATGAAAAAATGTTAGGATTGTATATACATTTGCTATAATAGATTTACATTTAAAATGCTTTGGAATTTTTACATAGAGCAAGTAAACATAAGTTTCTCAGTTTCTCCAAGTACTTAATATTTTTGTTAAAAGATTTTATTTATTTATTTGAGAGACAGAGATAGCGAGAGAGAGCATGAGTGGGGAGGAAGAGGAGGAGAAGCAGGCTCAATCCCAGGACCCTGGGAGTATGACCTGAGGCAAAGGCAGACGCTTAACCAATTGAGCCACCCAGGCACCTCAGTATTTTTAATGCAGTATATTTCACTTTAAAGCAGTCAACATGTGAGAACCTGCTTTCATACAAAAAATAAGCAGGTACACAAAGAAAAAAAAAACATGCTTTGCTATATAGGCAGAATTTTAATCAGTTCTTAAAATAGTTACTCTAGGGGCACCTGGGTGGCTCAGTGGGTTGGGGCCTCTGCCTCCGGCTCAGGTCATGATCCCAGGGTCCTGGGATCAAGCCCCACGTCAGGCTTTCTGCTCAGCAGGGACCCTGCTTCCCTTCCTCTCTCTCTGCCTGCCTCTCTGCCTACTTGTGATCTCTGTCAAATAAATAAATAAAAAATCTTTAAAAAAAAAAATAGTTACTCTAGGTTATATAATAAAACTTTTGAGATTCACATGCATTTTTCTCTATTACTTTTTGGGGATACAAATAAGGTCTACTTATCTTTTAATTTAGCTGGGAAAGGATTTTTCTTAATGAGTGGGCAGAAGGAGGGATGTAGGGGGCTGCTGGCCTTTCTGCTCTGAGGCTATATTGCTATGGTAGATGAGGGCTTTCCATCTCTTCACAGAAGCCATGGAACTCTGGCCATCCCAGTTACTCCTAAATTCATTGACCAACATGTTTTAAAACCATACACCAGCTTCCTGATTCTAGACTCATTGCCTTTGCTCTTGCTCTGCTCCTCCACTCCCAAGTAGGATGCACCACATAGGATGCAGACAGTGTGGGTGAAGTGTGAAAGGCGGAGTAGTCATCCTCTCACAGAAAAGCCTGGGCTCATCTCGCTCCTTCTGTAGCCTACCAGTCTCCTTCACTGCCTTTCCTCTTAAGGTATTGCAGGTGATGCAAGCTTCTCCCTACCCCAACACGTAATGCATATGTCCCCTAGTTTACAAAGCCCTCTACAGGGTGGCTTCAACACTGTTATTAGAGAATAGGCCTCAAGGAAAAGGGTCCACAAATTGCTGATCAGAATGCCTGAAATGCATATTCGTTTTGCAGACTATACTTGTTGATGTAGTTTTGGCATAGTGGAGATAAACCATCTCTGACCAAACCCCACTAATTCCACTTACTGACTCACTGCCCTGGACATGGGTACTAGTTGCTGAGTGTCTCTAACTCTTCCTGTTTCATCTGCGAATGCAAGTGCTAGGGGAATTATGAGCGTGCAGTGAAGCAGTGTATAGGCAGGGCTTAGCACAGTACCAGACATGTGTCGGGTGCTCCCTAAAAGTGGATCACTATTACGCCTGCATTTGACAATTTAATTTAATTGAATTTAATCGAAATTTACTGTGTGCCAAACACTGCCTTAGGCCCTGAAGATCCAGAGGTGAGCAAAGCCTGTTTTTAAGGAGCTTGTGTTTTGCAGGTGGAAAAGAGACTGTAAACCAGGAGGTATTTGGAAGCGATAAATACCATAATGCAAAAGAACAGGGTGATGGATTAGAGACTGAGGGAGCCAGAGATTGACAGCCTGGGTGTGGATGTAACATTCTAGCCGAAGCCTGAGTAATATATACTCTCCTTTCTTTTTTATGTGCTGAGCTTTCTTTCATCATACTCTATTCATGGAGATCGATACCTGAAAATGTCTTTTGGAAGTAAATCTGCATATTATATACTGTGTGATTAATCTAAAACAAATTACAGTTACAGCTGTCTACAAATATTAGGTGTAAATACAGTGGGTCAAATGATGTTTATTTGTCTTAAAAGACTGAAGTTCGAATCCTGAATCTGAATTTAAAGAATTAAAATCAGAAAGACTATGATTTTGATGTGCTTCTCCCTTTTATTTTTGCCACTGTGTAATACTCTTCTTGTTATAAATATATAGCTAATTAGACAAAGTCTAATTCAAATAATGCAAGATTTTGAGCACTCACTTTGTGTCAGAGAATAAAGAGATCCCTGCTCTTTTGTGGCTTCCCTTACAGTGAGATTTAAAAAGTCAGAGCTCCAGTATTTTTGAGTTGCATCTGAGTTTGAGTAACATATTTAGGTGGGATGTTAAAAAACACTTTTCAGAAAAAGAAAAACATTTTTCCAATAATTTTTCTTCTTAGGTAGCAGATCGTCTGTTTTCATCATTTGGACAAGATATATTAGATGCTCTCTATTGGACAGCAACGGAACCTAAAGAAAGAAAAAGAGCCCATATCGGAGTGATCCCTCACTTTTTCATGGCTGTTCTCTATGTCTGTATCCTTTAGAATTACTGGAAATTTCAAGCCAATACATACTCTACATTATTTTATTCGGCTAGCTATTTCTCAAATTTAAAGGGGTGTGTGTGTGTGTGTGTGTGTGTCCTGAAGATTAATGTGAAATGTCTGCTTTCTTTTAATAAATTGGTTATAGTAGTTATTGTGAATTAAAGAGCCTCATGTATGTTTGATCCCTTTAACTGGTAGAAAACAGTTCTAGTCTCAGTGTGACTGATTATATGGAAGAACTTGAGAAGCTAGGTTTGTATTTATACATACTTTATAGAGATCCACATAACTTTCATGCCCATACTGAAATTGTTTGGAAGTTATCTTTAAGCCTATGAATTTTTTGTTAAAACATAGGACTTAAAATGTATGTGGTTCATCTAGAGGAAAAATTTGAAATTGTTTGGGGAGGAATTTTGGAAGTTTTATCTCCTCTGCTCCCCACACCGCTTCTTAAAGCTTTTCTTTTGAAAAGTTAAAGGCTTTACTATATAAACTGTTTGTATGTGTGTATGTAGCCATCTGTACACGCACATGCATAGCTACACTTAAGTTCCATATGGGGTCCAGACTCATTCACAGGAATGTGTACTGTCCCTGAATTTGTCATGCCTGAAAATATTGGGTTAATACTTGGAAAGTTAAGGGGCTCAGTGGGAAGATTTCTATAATCATAAAAGTTTGTTCTAAGTATGTGGAGTAAATAGTATTCTCATTTAAATAAACTATGTGTAATATGAATATAATTCTGTAACTTGTGAATATCTTCAAAAATGACATCTAAAGAAGAATCTCAATTATCAGACATTTCTTGTCATCTTACATCCCCACACCAACCCCCTGCAGAACTGTAGAAGCCAGTTGCTTCCAGACTTCTACTTTGTGTTCTTTTCTATTTTAGAATGTAAATCAGCTAAGTCTCTTTTTTCAGTATTTACCATAGTTTATTCCACTTATTAGAAATTTTTTTGAGGGCCTGTTTCCCACATCTTTTGCCAAATGCCAGAAGTCCAGAAAGAACAAGATAACCATCTTCCAAGACTCACAGTTTAAGTGAATAGATGCCTAGAGGCTCATTTCTGCTTTTGTTTTGAATGGGTCCCATACATCTTACCTGTCAGATTTGTATCAACTCTAGCTAACAAGATAATAAAACACTAACGCAAGACTGGATTTAGAAAGCATAATCATCCCTCCCATTATTCACTTTATAAATTGTATAGTTTCATATACTAATATAAAAACAGACAAGCTTTTTCCTTGACATCATTCGCTGCTAGTTTTGCATGCAATTCTTATTATGGTTCAAGCAACAACTCTCAACGTGGCTTTTAACTCGCACAACAAGTCACTGCTTACTATCATGATGTCTAATAATGTAAGTATGAGATTTTATTTTATATTTTTGAGGTTATATGGGCACTTTAATGGCAATATTGTAGATGAATAAAATTATTTTTTAAATGTTATTTACTGTCCAGGAAGTTTTATATGTATCTTGTCCATTTTTAAACTGTTACAGTGATAAAGGTGATATTTTTGTTTACTATTTCAGTTTGTTGAAATTAAAGGAAGTGTTTTCAAGAAGTTTGAAAAGAACAATCTTTTTCAGATGTCGAATAGTGGTACGTACACTTAGCTTCTACATGCAGCTTTATGCAGTATGATTTTGCAATTTATTCTGAATTTCCCTGCCACATTTCCTCTGGGCTACTGCTTCTTTGACTTAGCTGTGCTTTCTCTTACTCCCTTAACATCTTTACCAGGTTTTCTTATTATCATGGTTATTATAATCTCAAAATATTTCAATATGATAGTTGTATAGCACCATACCATTCTTTCAGAGCTTGTTATTAATCCAAAAATTTCTTCATAGCAGATGATATTCCATTTCGTAGATGTAGAAACTAACACACAGAGAACATAATTTGACTTCCCCAAGGTCATCCACACAGATGTCAAGAACAGAGTTGTGACTGTAAACCTCAGATTGTCTCTCTGTGCTCAGCTTTTTCATTTATGCCTTACTGGCTCCTTACTAACCCTAAGAAGAGTGAAAGCACAATATCTATCCCTGGAAACATTATCTTTTGTATCATAGTTAGAAAAATCAAAGCAGCATAATGTCTTTATTCTCAAAGTATAGCCTGTGGAACCCTGGAGGGGCATCCCTGAGATCCTGCAGTGAAGTTCACAAAGTTAAGAACATTTCATGAGAATATGAAGACATAATTTCTCTCTCACCATGTTGACATTTGTACCGTGGTGGAAAATGGGGGTGAAAGAGTCCTGATGAGCTACCAGTACCCACCCCCCAGAGTGGCTGCTCCCGTAGTCTGCCACTGGCAAACACTAGCAGGGTACCAACTGACTGGTGTTCTCATACTTTGATGGGAAATACTACATTTGCCCTGGTAGGTTCTTATACAGTTAAATGTTTGCCTGTTCTGTAACTTAGCAGTGAGAACACATTTTCACAGAAGACTTGTACAAGAAATGCGGGAGCTTTATTCATAGCAGCCAAAAACTGGAAATAACCCAGTGCCTTTCAGTAAGAAAGCAGATAAACAAATGGTATAGCCATGCTGTGAAACACTACTCAGCTATTTAAACAGAAAAAACACTGATATGTTCAACCATATACAAAACTGGAATTTCCATACCTGAATTGAGACATAAATGCCTTACCAATGTAACACCATCTTATATATAAAATAGTATATTTATTTTGCAGACATTTATATATAATTATACTTTCGTCATGTTCTGACTAAAAGTTGTACATGAGCTATATTGTATTATTTATATATAGTACAGTATATTTTAATTTTTTTTTCAGATATTAAGGAACGATTCACGAATTATGTGCTTTTGCTAATAGTGTGTCTAAGAAACATGGAGCAGTTTTCTTGGAATCCAGGTATGTAACTCTTAGTAGATACAGTGCCTTCGAATTTTACTCTTGAACCAAAAATCATTCTTTTACATGACTAAAGTGAATATTGCAGAGAATTTCAAAAACTTGAGCTGCTCCGCTCCTAGGGTGTTGGAGATACCTGTTTGGGTAGAAGGGATTGAGCATGTTCCCCGTGGTGTGATGGGTGGTGGGTGGAATGCCTCACCATGTGAGGTAGTCTTTGGCCCATCATTTCCTATAAACCTCACAGTGTCTCTAGAGCTGTGTACTCCATGAGTGAGTGGATGCTGCTGAGCACTGCAGCCTCTTTGTTTCTTTTCTTAACTGTAGTGCCCTGGGGTTATCTAAATGCAGTTGGCTTTTTTTCATTTTCAAGGTTTGCCAGAAGAACTTTTGTTCTTTCTTAACATTTGTCTTTTACTCATTCACTGCCTCTTATTTAGCATTTTGAATAAGGATAAATTGAAAAAAAAAATATGATACAAGACAGTACATTTGGTCACTTACACATTTTTAAATCAAGGCTGATAGGAAGTTGTTAAGATTCTATGAATCTTCATTATCTGTTCACGTAGTAGGCATTTCCATAAAGCCAGGCACTGTAGCACACATACAGAGGACTCCCAGGCTGATAGTGGAAATCTGCAGGGAATTAGAGCACAGTCTGGCAGTGCTGAGTGAGGTTGGTGGGAAATGGCCATGTCTTGTGTAATTGAGAGTTTTTTCATGTCTGTCATTTTTTTTTTTAATTTTATTTATTTATTTGATAGAGATCACAAGTAGGCAGAGAGAGAGGGAGAAGCACGCCCCCCACTGAGCAGAGAGCCCGATGTGGGGCTCTATCCCAGGACCCTGGGATCATGACCTGAGCCGAAGGCAGAGGCTTTAACCCACTGAGCCACCCAGGTGCCCCCATGTCTGTCATTTTTATGCAACCTCATTCTTAGAACCGAGATTATACTTTGCATTTTATTTATTACCCTCAATGCCGTGCACATCCCAGGCTTTTAATAACTTCTTCTTCATTTATTTTGATTCATTGCTAGTTTTCAGGTACCTGTGAAAAACCAGAAACAGGTGTTAAATGAGATATGTGATCTTGGAAATACATTTCCAGAAGTTATTTCCCAGTATCTTTAATTCATAGTGATAAAGAGGGGAGGAGATTATTTATTTGACTTCAGCACATGTCCCTACTAGCTATTTACTGTCACAATAGAGAGATATCAAATTAAAGGATTTTATGACAAACCTGGTTAATTAGCCGTCCTACCAGTGTGCCGGCTCCATGAAGGAGGTTGGAGGCTCTGTTCACCTCTTTGTCCTGCCCCTCGAGGGTTTAGTGCAGAGGAAATACAGAATAAAGAGCTGTTGATTGAATTATCCTTTAATTTGATAAAATGTAGCTCTTGTGATAATTGGATGCTAGTTTTGTCTCTGTTATCATTTATTAACAACATTATAGTTAAGCTCTGGAGGTTTCACCTTTCTATGGCAGCCTGTGATATTATGGTTTAAGATGTTCTATTCATAGTAAGAGATTTAATTGTCTCCTTTTCCCTGTCCTTTTTAGATCACCTCTGGGTGTTGTTTCCAGATGTCTGTATGGTGATTGCATCAGAAACTGCTGTGGATATTGTAAAACATGCCTTTATCACCAAGTTCAATGACATTACCGCAGATGTATGTATTTTAATAAGCAAGCAATTCAGTGTTTAATGTTGACTTCTGTGAAAATTAGTACAGCCACCCTAGAAAACAGTATGGAGGTTCCTCAAAAGGTTAAAAATAGAACTACCCTATGACCCAGCAATTGCACTACTAGGTATTTATCCAGAGGATACAAAAATAGTGATTTGAAGGGGCACATGCACCCCAATGTTCATAGCAGCTTTATAAGTAATAGCCAGATTAGGGAAAGAGCCACAGATGTCCATCGACTGATAAATGGATAAAGAAGGTGCGCACACAAATGCACAGATCAAAAAGAATGAAATCTTTCAGTGACAATGGATGGAACTAGAGTGTGTTATGCTAAGCAAGACAAGTCAGAGGAAGACAAATACCAAATGATTTCACTCATATGTGGAATTTAAGAAACAAAGCAGTTGAACATAGGGAAAGGGAAGGAAAAATAAGATAGAAACCGAGAGGAAGGTAAACTGAGGGTTGCTAGAGGGGAGGTCGGTGGAGGATGGGATAAGTAAGTGATGGGTATTAAAGGGGGCACTGTTGGGATGAGCACTGGGTGTTACATGTAAGTGATGAATCACTAAATTCTGCTCCTGAAACTAATACAAGAGTATGTGTTAACTCACTTGAATTTAAATTAAAAAAAAACAAAAAATAGTAATTATGAAAAGTAATATTAATGTAAAAAGTAATATTAATATTATTTAAGTAATGTTGACTTCTGCTTTATATTATAAAGGTGTAAAATGAAGCTATGTTTATTCCATTTATTAACATAAGAATATTACGTTGAAGTTAGAATTACAGTTTTAAATTTTTAAAAATTGTTACACTACAGAAAGTATGTTATTTAAATACTGAACAGTCCTGGTTCCATACTTTTTTGTCGAAGTATAGTTTGGGTAGTATTTCAGGTCGGAGTAGAATGTCTCTAACTCAGAATCATGATAAATTGTTAATACTATCATAGTCTGTGTACTTAAAAAACGTCTAAAAATCACATTGTTTCTTTTTAAGCATAGACTATCAAACCTTTTCTCTCTGGCTAGATTTTTTAAGTATTTTGTATTTAAAAATTGATTTTTTTTCTGTGATTATAGATTTCTGAAAAGTTGTAGAAGACAAGAGCCTTATATTTTTTGGTGAAAGCACTTAGGAGATTTGCTTTATGTTTCAACCATCGTTCTGTGGAGTTTCCACAAATAGATGTGTGCTGTAGGCCCATTGTACACAAAGCATGGAAGTTCTCAGTGCCTTCCCCATTCCTACCTCAGCCCCAAAATGAATATTCATTTGGACAGTTTCCTAGATTTTATTTGGGTTGTACTTTGTCTTACTGTGGTACTATTTTAAAAAGCAGAGATTTGAAATCTAATGTGGTTGCAATTGCTAGAATATGATTTGATTAAGAGTTTCTGAATGCTTTAATAAACTTAAATAAGATTTTGTACTCTTTTGTAAAGCACTGATCAAGTAATTTCACTGTTGACTCTCTTGGTTTCCTCAGTACAAAATGGTTGGCTTTCCATGGGATCATTTTCTCATTATCTGAAGGCAAAATTAATAAACTTGATTCAAGTACTTAGTGCAGTTTTAGTGAAATGACAGTTTCCAGTGCCTTTGTAAATGTTACCTCTTCGAACTCAGTTTTACATCTTGCTTAGCACCCATTGTTTGAATGATACATCATTATCATAATAATAATTTTTTAAACTGTGCATTTAAAATTTAAAAATTATTTTATATGTATTATACTACTTAAAATAACCATTCTTCCCCAGATTCTAAACTCTCAGGATCATAATCATTGACTATTTATCCCTCTTTGAAAAAAAATCTTCAAAAAGCTTGTGAACATAACAGTTGGGGCTGAGGCTGTTTTACCTTTACTGTAGGAAAACAGAGAAGCACTATCCAGATGTCTGCTTGGCCATCAGCACCTTTTCCCTGGTTAATTATTAAACGTTTTCACCTACAAAGTCAATTAAGTCTTTGTACATTATACATTGCACTATATCACTTAGTATTTCACTTTTATTTGTCTTTAGGTCTACAGTGAATATAGAGCCAGCCTTGCTTTTGACCTTGTTAGCAGTCGACAGAAAAATGTAAGCATTATATTGAATACATAGTACAAAATTACCTGAACAATGGTTTAATTTAGCGTGGAATATTGGTTAAGGGAAAGTTGCATAAACTGCAACTTCCTACTTATCTCTATTCTCGACACTATATTTGTAACTTAGTAAAATAATGACAGTACTTAATATTAAATAAGGTGTGATTTCTGTAGCATATTGTTATACAACTTTGGATTTAGAACTTCTTAATGAACATTTAGATTTCCACATTTTACTCAATTACATAATAGTTGCTGGGTTCTCTTTTTGTGCATAGCCTCACCCGTTGAGAACATCTGCTGGTGGTAAGTGGAAGTGAACTTTTTCGATGCCGTAAATCCTTCTCTCCTTTCTCTGTGCAGGCATATACTGATTACAGTGACTCTGTGGCACGGAGGATGGGGTTTATCCCTCTCCCACTGGCTGTTCTAGTAAGTTCATACTTTTTTTGCTTTTCTACAGTGAGATAGCTGTTATAATAAAGTATTAACAAACGGATTATCGAGAAGTTTATTTCAGACAGACTAAAGGTAAATGACTTGGAAGGAAATTTTAAATTATGGTATTATTCTTTTGGATTTTGAGCTGTCCAACAGATGAGTAATTTTAACAGATAGTTTATGTAATGGCTTTCCTAGTAATGAGAGTACTCATTTTTGCTTATTCATTTGGCAGAGATTTTTCTTTTTGAATGGAAATGTCTAGTGTAGGCATTGGTGCGACCACTGTAGCATGTATTAGCGGAAGTATAAGAAGTCTATCCAACATTTCTAAAAGGCAGTTTGACAGTATTATACTTTGATGCAGTACTTGGAGTTCTAGGAATTTATCCTAAGAAAATAGTTATAAAAAGCACACAATGATTTATAGGCAAGATTATGCATTGCAGTGGTATTTATAATAGTAGAAATTTGAAAGTCATGAAATAGGTTAAATAAATTTTGGTATACTCAAATGAAGACATAGTCTCTATCCATTATAGTCACTTTTTACAATTTTTCCAGAGTTTTTACAATGAAAATTTTTACTGTTATACTCAGAAAAAATATGTATACATATTAAATATTAGCACTGAAATGTATTAAATCAATCCAAAAAATAGTCACCAACTTTGAATATTTAAATGAATTGCTCAGAACAGCCTTGCAAAAAGTTACTAGCCACAGCAGGCCATAATAATGTTTGTTAATTAAGATTTGCTGGCCATACCTGTATTTGATTATGTTCCTCATTGGCTACCTAGTCTCACATCAAAACAAATGCAATCGTCTTTTTGCCAAAGGACATCTAGAGTTCCCAGGTAGATGCAGTGTCGTGGAAGCCAACTAACATGTATAAAGAAGTTGCAAGTGATACCAACTGTATCTAGCCCAGCGTGCCTGACCTTTTTTAAAGGCTGGGAGATTAGTAGATTTAATGTTATGTAAATTTCATTGTGACTCTCCAGACAACCACATCCTAAATGTTTTCAATTCTATTAGTAACTTGTTTGTTATATAATAATATAGCTTTCTTTTTCTGGGAAAAGGAGCTCCTAGAATTTTGGAAAAACAGAATATTTTAAAGAGTAAAATTGTTAAAACAATTGATAAAATGTTAAATCTTTCTACATTTGTTACCTACAACTGGAAACATGATACATATACTATAAGGATAAACCTAGGTTGCCTGACTGAGTTTTTATTTTTAAAGGATTGGTTAAATGATTGGATTTAAATGTGGCACTAGTTTGCCAAATAATAACTAGTAGTAATTTATTTGCCAGAAAACTCTATTCATAATTAGTATGGATTTTCTAATTTAGCATTTTAAAAATTTTTCTCTGGCCTTTGTTTTATTCCTTAAATGAGTTTTTATGATTGATGTACCACAAGATTTAAGTTTAGCTAATAATTGATTAGTGAAATGCTTTTGGAGAACCTCCCGCATTTTCAGAGGGGATCGTGCAGTTAGGCAGTGATCCAGCAGGTCTGCTCCTGTAGCACTTTACTCATAGAGCTCCAAAGTGACCCCGTAGCTTTGGCAGCCATCTAGGAGCCTTGAGGAATACTCCAAGGCCTCTTTAAGGCCCACAAGTGGCAGTGTTTCTCCCTTAAATGAAATCATATCCAGGAAAAGTAAAAGAAATGATATATTAATGTCTCATGGAAATTAAGCTTTGGACATATGTACCATAAAATTACTAATAACATATTAGATAAAAATGAAATCATTTAAGCCTTGAGTGCAGCAGTTGGCTTGTCTTTCTTATTAATCAGTAAAATCCTAGAGCCACATTAACTTCCGTCACAAATACTTGTACAGCAGGTTATCTCTGCATTAGAGCCTGTGACAGAGACAAGGACTTCCATATCAGTCTTCTTGTAGTGGACCTGTAGTGAACATGTGGCAGTTTCCTTGATCTCTACCCAGTTGTTCTTTTACTAAAAGCATTTGTAAAATATGGTTTAAAATGTGTCTTATGGTATTTATTTAAGACATTCTAGTGGAGTTCCACTTGATAATAGCAACATTGCTGGATAAGGCCCATTATTTTCCCAGACTTTCCATTTCCATGTGGTAGCCCCCCTAGACCCTGAGATGCAGACACATTATTGAGCCGAACCTGTAATGTATAAATATTTTCCAGTGACAGACCCACAAGATTTATTCAGCACACTTCCAGGGACAATGCTGTAATATTACTCATTTTTTTTTAACAGTACAAAGCTCCTAAGGCTCCCTTTTCTCTCTCTTTCCCATAAGTCACTGTGGGTTCCTAAAAAGAGTTAAGGAAAGACAGAGCAAGAATAAAGGAAGTGCTCACTATGTGGTTTTAGCTCTGATGGGCACACACGCAGCAAGATGGATTTATTTGTATTTTCCAGAGTGATTTTTCATTTTAAAAAAATCAGCTGATTTGCATCTCTGTGGGGTACAACTAAATGTCTCATTAATGAACCTAGATATAGTGCTTGACTTCAGAGAGTCAGCAAGCAGCTGAACGTGACATTCACCGCAGGAATCCTAAATTTGCCTGAACAAGTCTACCTCAGAAGTTTTCATAAGCAGCCAGATGTTCATACAAATTGAAAAACCTAGGACTACTTGCTTGGATTTAAACAAAGCCCACAGGAGTATAACTAAAATGTTGAAATCAGCATGGAGAAGTCTTTATTTAAATATTAACTAATAACTCTGTGGTTATATGTTTTGTTTGTGTGTTTTTTGTTTGTTTTGATTTGTTTCTGGCTAGCTCATCAGAGTTGTAACAAGCTCAATTAAAGTGCAAGGAATCCTGTCTTATGCCTGTGTCATACTCTTCTATTTGGGGTAAGATTAACTATTCTTGAATATGTTTTTGGTTGTACAATAAAGTATATATGCAAGATATAATGGAAGTTAATTGCAACCAAATCACCCTCCACCTATTCTCACTGACCCAGGGCTCCCTTAACAACACATACCTCCAGATTTGTTCGTGACTTGGTGAGAGTCAGTGAAATATGCTGCTGTTTGGTACTAGTATTAATAGCACTTTAGATTTTATTTTAATCTTCAGCAAAATCAGTTAAAGCTCTTTCTGCTTAGGATTTCAGTTGCACTCCTATTTCCTTTCACAATAAAATCTGTCATTACAATCAGACATTTTCCTATGTTTAAAAACATCTTTAACTCAGTGAATCCATGGGGCTCTCCCCAACGAGGTTTTGCCCAGGTTCTAGGAGTCAGGTTGCCCCCCTTGCCATCAGGCCTCTGTCCCTGCATTATCTCCCAACCCACATCATCAGTCCCTTGATTGGTGGCTGTGGTTTGACACTGAGCACTTGGGAAATTGTGTTGAGGCAGGGAGTCCAGGGCCTTGATTTCTCCTAGAGCCTGCCCCTTCTTCATACTACAGGGACTGACTCACAGATTCTAAAGCTCAAGGAACCACACACCTCTCTTAGTTTGACATTTAATACCATGAGATCCTGCTTCTCTGGTGCAGATGCTCACATAGCGCTCCAAAGTTCTTGGCTTTGTGCGTTGCTCATCAAGGGCTGTTGCTGTAATTGCTCTCATCTTTATTTAACAAAATATTGTTGTGTTTTTCTTTTGACCTAAACTAGGAAGTAAAGCATGTGTATGCAATATTGAAAAACTTTTGTTTAGTTACAGTTGTGTGTGTGTAATTCACCAAAGTGGACATGCTTTAATCTGAAAGACTGAAAATTCACATCCCCTCCCCCCACACCTCATCACTGTTCCCCTTGATAGTCCATGGAGGCCCAGCTTCTCACCGACCTTTCTACTCCACTCATTTCTCCTTATTACTTTATATCAAGGTAGTGCCCAAATTATCCTCCCCTCCTTCAAAATCTTTCCCAGACTGCCTTTTCCCTGAAGCCTCCTTTATTCTCTGACCTCACCATCCCAGGACTCTCTCTTGAATGTGGACAAGTCAGATTTCAGTTGGGCCTTCTGGCACACAGTGCTGGACTGTCTCCCCACTGCCCCGGGTTCCATTTCTTTCCCCGCAGACTTGCCATGGCCGACCTGCAGGAGGAAGGCCAGCGGCCTCTGCCCTCCTCCTGTGGCCAGCACGCCTCAGTGAGCACTTGCTAGGCACCAGGCACTGGTCCCGGGGCAAGACCAAGGCCATGGCTTTGTGGCACTGAAATTCTAGTGGAAAAATAGGCAACAACTAGAAAAGCAAATCTCTGTAAGGTGACAGTTTGTAGTAATTATCAGGAAGAAAAATAGGGTCGTGTAAGGAGATCGAGAACAGCTGAAATACCTGCCTTCCATCCCCTCTGGTGAGCTGGTGTTCAGTGGAGACCAGATGGAGAGAGAGCAAGCCATGCAGACACCGGGGAGGATAGCAGATTCGGCAGGAGGTGACATAGGACAGGCCTGACAGGAGCAGCAGCAGGGAGCCCGGTGGCCAGAGCATAGTGGTCCAGACCAAACGTTACAGAAGGGACTCGGCAGCCCTCAGAAGGGCTCAGGTTCTGGCTGAGGGAAGGAGGAAACCCTGGAGGCTTCCAAGCAGAAGAGGGCTAGGTCCAGCTGGCTTCCGGCCAGGACCACTCTGGCGGCTGTGTGGAGAATGGCCTGGAGTGCGGCAAGAGAAGAAGCAGACCTCAGGCCAAGTCAGGAAGCGGTTACGGGTCTCCTGGGGACAGGGGACTATGGCAGCCACTCCAGTGGTAGCAGTTGGAGTGCTAACACTTTGTCAGCTGGTGCATATGTTGAAAGTAGAGCCAGACAGGACTTGTGGGTGAATGATGGGATGTGAGGTGTAAGGGAACCAAAGGAATCAAGTATGATTGCAGGGTTTGGGGCCCAGGGAATGAGGGTAACGGAATTGCCATTCTGCGATAGGGAAGCCTATGAAAAATACAGGCAGGTGTGGGTTTGTGGGGTTTTCTTTCGTGTTTTGGAAGGTTGGATTGGAATCAAGAGTTCAGGCTTGGCTTTAGTAAGTTTGAAATCTTGTTAGATATCCCCAAGGCAGAATGAGGAAAGCAAGGAAGGTATAAGGAGTTCCGAGCATAGTTGGGTCTGAGGGTAAATTGGGGAGTGTTTTGCATGTGAAAATCCTTAGGGTCGTGGATCCATGTGAGATCCTCCCTGGATATTTGCTTTCTTAGCTCCTGGAGGGGAGAATCTAGGGGCAGTGAAGGAACCCGTTTGCTTCTTTCTTTGACCTCCCTGCCAGGCCCCTCCTTAGCCTCACCCCCACTGATTCGCAGTTTCCTGTCATTGCCAGGATCTCACCTCAGCCATAGAGACAGCAGCCACCTCTTCATTCACAGTAACACTGTTAGTGGGGTCTGGGGTATCATTTAAGGTCCCCCATACATGAGAAGATACCAACATGAAGGATTGAAGGATATTTTTTCAGAATTTTTTTGCCAGATTTGTATCAGATACCTTAAAATGTCATATACATTTTGGCCCCAGAAATTCCACTTCTGTCATAGCTATCTACACAGTTATCTTAAGGAAATACAGATTTAACCTAAGTTTTCCTAATTAGAAACTTTTAAATAGAAACAAAATACTGGAAATAACCCAAATATGCAGAAATTTAGGGCATTAGTGGGGCTTTGTTATATGATAACTCAAACAGTGAAATATTATATTAAAATAATGTCCCTGAGGAACATTAACTGGTAGGGAAAATATTCATAATAATATACTGTTATGTAAAACAACAACAACATTTAATAAAATAGCAAAATTGGTTGACATTGCTGTATGCCAGATACTATTCTGAGCACTGACTGGAATCATCTCTGGATTTGTGGCTAAGAAATGCACCCAGGTCCACACAGGGTCTAAGCAGTGAGTCAGGATTTGAGCTCCAACACTTGGGCATCCAGAATCTGCCCTGGCCCCAAACTCCAGCCCCTACTGCCTTGTAAAATAGACCCCATTCCTAAATAGTGGAAAAAGTACAGATTAGTATAAACTCATCATAAAAATGATCAAAACATAGTATATCAAATGTCACAGTGAGTAACACTGGACTCTGGGATTAGAAGTTATTTTTTATTCATCTGCATTTACAAAATACATTTGTTTTGCAGTGAAAGAATAAATGTTAAATAATTTGGTACCAGGTAAAACTTCTGAGTGGTACAATTTCTTGTTGTAATGAGAACAAAGGAATTGATCAGGCATTTTCCCTTGATGTAAAGAAGCCTCACTGGAAACTGGCCCATCCCAGACTTTGGCCTCTGGCTTCCAGGCCCACACTCCTCACCTGGCCCCGTGCCCTCTCGTTAGCAGTGGTAGGGGATGGCATTCACGGTGATTGAGATGAATTCCAACTGTGGTTTGTTTTTTTCTGGTTTTAGGTTGATATCCCTGAAAGTACTTAACAGCATCGTGCTATTGGGGAAATCATGCCAGTATGTGAAGGAGGCCAAGATGGAAGAAAAGTTGTTTAATCCCCCTCCAGCCAGCGCACCAGGCAAACCACCTAATAAATCACAGAACAAATGTAAACCCGCTCAAGGTACATTTGGTTCCTTCCATCACTTGTATGAATCATTTTCCAAAGAGTTAATGATCTGAATTTTCTTAGTAAATCACCATTTGGTCAGTTTCACAATGCTTTCAAGAATTGATTTCACTTTGCTGAGTTGTTTTTAATGTTTATATTTTAGATCTCATCACAGATACACCTAATGCAGTGCTCTGAGTTTTTACATTTATTCCTTGTCTAGGAGTTGATCCTTGAGCGCCTGCTACACGGCAGGCCCAGGGGATACAGCAGCCGGAAAGAAAGGCAGCACTGATTCTGACTTGTTGGGGAGACAGGGAGGAAGTGAGGGGGCAGTCATGCTGTAGAAAAAAACTAAAGCCAGGTCTGGAAAGGGAATGTGACTGGGAGTCTGGAGCTCCCCCAGCTAAGGAAAGGGCACCTTCCCAGGAAGACCACCAGCAGCATGTGCCAAGGCCCAGGGTGGAAACCAGCATGTGCTGGGCATGCCGAGGGACCACAAAGGCCAGGTGGCTGGTGTGGACCCACCCCATGGGAGAGGGACTGGAGAAGGAGTCAGAGAGGCCCCCTTACTGCCATGCAGACTGTGGCTTTTACTGTGTGGGAAGGATCTGTTTCACGGGTGGGAAGTACATTTCAGACAAGGGTCTCAGTGTCCGTGTAGAGTGCTTTGGAGATCAGACCACAGTCCAGACACCATTCAGGAAGGTGTTGCAGAAGGAGTAACTTGATCCAGCTGACGTTTTAAAAGGATCACTCTCCAGCTTTATGGACAGGAGACTCAAGGAGAGTGAGCCCAGAGACAGAGGCCAGCCGGGAGGTTGCCTGGCTCAGAATGGGGCTTAGTGGTGTGAGTAGGGAGAGCTGGCCAGATTCTAGGTAGATCTGGAAGAACACAGGATTTGCTGATGAAGTTTCACAATGGGAGAGACAGAGTAAGGGGTGATTCTAGGGTTGCTGGCCTGGAAGATTGGGAGGAAGAAGTGGAACACTGATTTAGTTTTTGTCATTTAATGGCAGTTCCTTGTCTGTTCCATATCTGTTCTTGTGACTTTTCATTTAAATGGCTTCTTTTTAAGTACGTGGAGCCTCTGGGTGCCAGGTAATATACACAATGCTGGAGATACAGAGATAAGAAATCATGCCTGCAGGGCCTCACAGACTGACCGGGGAGGGGGCAAAAGTGGATAATGCAGAGAGGGGAGCGGGTTGTTGACAGGCATGGACGGGCCAGGAGAGGCTCCCTTCCTGGAGGTGGTGATGCCTGAACAAATCTCAAGGGGTAGAAGAAGTGGGGTCCAGGTGAAAGGACCTCTGCTTTGGACTTCCCGTAGGTAGAATGCTCAGGGCTGCTAAGGTGTCTACACAGAAGAGATTGGATGTCCTAGGGTCTGCCTCCCCTTGACGTCCTGATTGTAGCAGCCAGTGCTGACTTTTCGGGCAACAATCATATTAGGACTTGGTCGTGTAGGAGGGAGTTTGTTGTATGGGAGTTCTCATCTTCCCAAAATCAGGTAGTGGTGTTAGTTGTGTGATAGGATCCACGTAATAGCCTTTCTGTAAAAGTTTAATCAAACAAATGGCGGAGCCTCAGAGTTTCATTATAAACTATGACTGCTCTACATGCCCCAGGCTATTTGGTGATCACTTGCTTTACCTAAAAGTATGGATGATGGACACTTCTTTCCATTACTACTCTCTTGGTAAGTTTGTGTATATTATAAGTTGGGGGGAAAATCCTTTTCTAATTAGTTGGATCTGTTTTTCCACAGAAGAAAACCTGTCCGCTTCCGTCACGAGCCAGCCTGTTCATCCAAAGGAAAATGTCATCCCGTTACTTGTGGCAAGCAGTTCTGATCAGTTTCTGACCACTCCAGATGGCGATGAGAAGGACATAACGCAGGAAAGCTCTGAATTAAAGCACAGATCCTCAAAGAAAGATTTGTTAGAGGTAGACAGGTTCACAATCTGTGGAAACCGAATCGACTGAACTCTGCAGCCTCTTGTGCCCAAGATGCAGAGTCCCGGGGCAGGAGATGCTCCGCTCCCGGGACGGACAGATGCAAAAAAATGGCACTTAAATATTTATTTAAAAACTTAAATTATTAATGGAAAGCGAATCTTAATATCTTTCTTCCAGTAATGGGGTTTGGCTGTCGCTCAAGCCGCAGAAAAGCAGCGACCTCCAGCCTGGACTCTGGAAACCTGACTGGTTGGAGGATCCCCTCCTACTTGGCAGGGAGCAGTCACCCCCGGGCCTCACGGGCAAAACGTCAGAATCACTCTGCTTCGTCAGTCCTCGCTTCCAGAACATCGAATTTTGCCTCAAGGCCTCTTCAGTACAAGGATATACCTGGAAAACTGTGAAGCTTTTCCCATGACATTACCTTTCCAGTCCCGTACTATTTTCACAAACAGTTTTCAAACTGTATTTCATCTGCCAAAGCATTAAAAAAAAGTAATTAAACTTAAGATAAATGTTCTTACCACCAGAATAATCCTTGAAGATGTATCTGAATTAATCAGAATAAAAGGCTACCTAAAATAATTCATGATGAATAATAGCATTTTATAGGAAAAAACCCTAAGCCAGTTTATTTAAAAAATATTCATTACTGAAGGTTGCATCACAGAGAAAAATGTTTCATAATTTTTCAGTTTACTCTTTGAAGCAAAATGTGAGCTGTGTATTGTTCCATTGCAATGGATAAAATAGAAATACCCTTACAAAAAGGCACTTTTTTATACTGAAAAAGCAGAGCAGTGTTAACTTTAATGTATAGTTAACTGGTTTCGCTTTAAAACTAATTGCTTCATAAATTGTTACGGTTAAAAGGATTTGGTGTTGAATGGGCTGAAGAACTGTCAGTGTACAAAATCCAAAGGTGTCAACTTTAACAGAGTTTTTTTTAAAGTGAATACTCTAAATGGTTTGGGCAGCGTCTTGCTTGGACTTAAAAACACGGGAGTCCTGCTGAGTGGAGCGTCCGTGGCGGTGCCTGTGCTGGGGGCTGCGTGTTTGGGCTGCTAGCGCGGCGTTGGGGTTGCAGGGGAGGAGGGGTGTGTGTTTGGACGCTGGGAACAGCAACCAAAAGGTGCTTTTTGGTTTTGTTTGAGATCAAGATTTCCGTTTCTGCTTAATTACTAGTTTGTGGCCCTCATCATGGGCCAAGTCATTTCCCACCACAGTTTTATCTTGAGAAGCCTTTCTGCATTTTCGTAAAAATGTTATAGCGTCTCATTTCAAAATGTGCGGATGTTGCTGTTCACTGTCATTTCCTTTGATGTTTTCATGCTGAAGTTCAGCTCTTGTGCTGACACTTCACGCATATGATATGCAGAAGGTAAATTTTAGGGGATCCATCTCTTTCCTGGGTGAAATACAATGCACGCTTTAATGTTTTGGCTTCTTTGGCTTCTGTATAAATACAGAAGTGAATCTTAATGTTTTGCATTAACTAACGAAATAGGAAGATTAATGTTCACGTAGGGTAAAAGAGGATATCGTACCGAAATGCTTTTGTGAAACCAGGAAGTATTTTGAGTTAAAAATGAAAAGACTCGTGTTTTGTGTATGTTTCAACAGAGTCCCATTTTAGAATTCTTGTATCCGTCTCCTCTTCACCACCAAAAGGAACAGTGTCCACATGAATGGACTAGTTTAGGAGAAAATTTGCCAAATGTAGCCCTGATCAGAGCAAGAATATGATTTGGGTATATCTGTCAATTCAGCTTGAATTTATCCTGTTACTATTGTGCTGTCATTTTCGGAAGATTTCATTTCCTTTGCAGAATCTGTTGGGAGTTTGGAATGATGTTCATTTCTTCTGTTAAAATGGCATTCAGTACTAATTTTATAAGTGCATCTTGTGTGAAACTCAATAAATTCAATTTTGTAATCTTTTTTAAAAAGGTCACTGAATTTATTTTAATAATGTTTACTGTTATATTTGCTTACGTAAATTTCCCACTCTGTAATAAGAATTTACTTCTAATTTACAACTGACAAGTCTGTCTAATTTGAATTCTTCTCTCGGTCTTAATGGTGGCAAAATGTTGGATTTTTGTCCTGGTGAGGGAAAGGCTGGTACTTGATCAAAGACCATTTCCTGTCTCTCAGCCAATGGAGGCACTTGGATTTGACAAGTGTTTTGAGTGTCACACAATGTGTTTTTCACATCTGAGAGTCGAGTTCAAGACAGAACTTTGCTTTTTAAAAAAAATTTTTAAGCACAACATTGGTCAGACTCTAATTAGCTTTTCCTTTGGAACAGGAGCATAAACCTCAAGTATCATTCAGGATCTTGTCCCAATTGTTTAGTACTTTGTACTTGTGTACTTTGGCCACTGTTGAAACTGTGTACTCATTATATGTATACATGGAAGAAATGTGTTGTAATTAGATCCCCAAAACATTTCTGCCACTGCTGCTAACTCAGCAGAGGAGAGTATTAGTTCGCAAAGTCATTTAAAATCACTGCATTTCGATATTTTTCATTTATCTATTCTTCCAACAGGGATTTATGAATCACCTTATATGTGTCAGGAGGCTTTTCTAAGATGCTGGGATTAGCAGTGAACCCAGCTCCAGCTCTTCTGGGGAAGACCAGTAGTAAACAAGTCAGTAAGACAACATCTCCTGGAGATACATTGCCTAATGACCAGAAGACCTTTTAGGTTTATGTCAGATCTAAAATAAGTATGGTTCTTTAACATTTTATAGAAGTCTGATTTTTTTCCTATTGTATTTTTGTAAAATAAAATATTATGTAGCAGTTTCACAGTAGTTCTATAAGATAGAAATTACATATATATATGTATATACATATATATAAATATATATATATATATTTTTTTTTTTTTTTACTAAAGACTGCCAATAGTCCATCAGAATCTGTTCTGTTCCATAGACAGAGTTTCAGTGCAGCAGTTGGGGATTACATCCCTGAGTCCTTGCTGTTGCTCGTGGCCTAGAGACATTCCCACCAAGGGATAGAAGTCAAAGGGCTCTATGCCATCATGGACACCCTTCCACCTTCTCTCCCTTCCCACCAACTGGAACCCAGAGAAGGTGTGGCTTTGCCCCAACCATGCTCTGTGTCCATAGGATGGCAGAGCTACAGGGGAATGAATCCTGGGTCCCTGAATGCCTTTGTGGGACAGAGTACCCTGTCCACTAGGAGCACTCAGCTTTGACTCTACATGAGAGAGGAATAAACGCCTTTGTTTCTAAATTACTGAATCCAGAAGGTCTGTATCATAGTCTAAATTAATACACTAAGGAATCTGGAAGGGTCTATTTAAAGATCTTCACACAAATGGAGTGAGGTGTTTGACCTCTAAAACACATTCTCCTGAAAACACTCTGGATTCTCATTCGTACTCTGTAGGGGAAAGCTAGAGATGGCTGTGTCCCACTCATTCAGAGGTCAGACTCCCAGCACCCTTGGCCATCTTGAATTGAACCTTGAAATTCGCTCATAAATGGCAAACTCCCATTGGTTCATATACTCTACTGGTCAGATAACGCCTTGCTCCTCATCACTCGGAAGATTGTACAGGAAGAGTGAACGATGGATCTAGTGTAACAGCACAGAGAAGTGAAAGCAAAGGAGTGAATATATTAAAAGAGCAGCAAAAATACGGTCATCTGGGACCAGTGTGAGGCAAATGGTTCTGTGTTAAGAGATTGCTTGAAATATTCCTGTGTTAGGTTCAGTGTGGTATGTGGCATTCGTGAGTGCCTGAGACGTTGAGGATGGTTTGGGTCGCGTTGAATCTGCTTGAGACCTGTCTACAATTGAGGAGGAAGTTGTTAAGGAAATTGGCATTTCAAGAGTTTTAGTGATCTGCAAAGTTGGCTTACAGGAAACAGCTCATGTTCAACAGTGTTTGCTTGTTCTAAATTTCAATAAGAAAAGATAACACATACTGGCAGCTTAGTTAAAGGGCCGTTTAAGCCTGGTACAGTAAAGGTGTATTGGAAGTTGTTTGATACTTAATGAAAAAGAAGGGTAAGTATCTGCACAGTGTGTTTTGCTCTCAACTTGCAATTTTCTTTTTGGCAGGTGAGGAAGTTAAGAGCAGTGGGGGGAGGGGAGTCTTGGGGCACAGGGGGCACCTTTTAAAAAAGACTGGATCAGGGGGCGCCTGGGTGGCTCAGTGGGTTAAGGCCTCTGCCTTCGGCTCAGGTCATGATCCCAGGGTCCTGGGATCGAGCCCCACATCGGGCTCTCTGCTCTACGGGGAGCCTGCTTCCTCCTCTCTCTCTCTCTGCCTGCCTGTCTGCCTACTTGTGATCTCTGTCTGTCAAATAAATAAATAAAAATCCTTAAAAAAATAAAAATAAATAAAAAATTAAAAAAAAATTTTTAAAAAAGACTGGATCAGGAATTGTAGAATGTACAAGCTCCTGAAGGGTGAATTGCCTGTAATTATTTTTAGTAAGCATATTCTATTTCATTTTAGATATGTCTGCATAAGAATGCAAACACTGGGAAATCGCTATAATATCAAGGTTAACCAGATAGAGTGAAATACAAGAAAAATGCATAAATATCTTATAGGGCTTGATTTAACACATATTAATTGCACAGTCACTGTGGAAAGCACAGATGTAAATAAGCTCTGCTCTGCTCTAAGGTCCAGTGGGCAGACTGATAGTTGAACTGGCTTGGCAATTCTAGTCCCGTAAGCTACGTGCTGCCGTAAACATGGGTACTGGTTGCAGGAGAACATCTAACTCAGACTGCTTCCCAGCATCTGTCTTATATGGTTCCTAGCATGTGCAGGTGACCAGTAAATATTTATTGGATGATTAAACATGGGAACCATTGTGGAGAACGTGCCCTTGGATTGCTTGAAAAAAAATAAAAATGCGATGGGGTAAGAGGTAAAGGAAGGGCGAGCCAGGCAGGGAAGAAGGAGGAAAGCACAGCATGGCCTCACATGCCTGAGAATCTGTCGAGTGCCAGCCATCATGCTGAGAATACGAGCAGGATCTTCAATCTAAGGTGGGGGACAGTGGAGAAGGAGGCAGGGGCTAGATCTGGAGAGTTTTGAATGCCTTACCAAGAAACTTGGGCTTGATCCTGTAGGCAATGGGGAGAACTTACATGCACTCTTCAGTTGGATCATTGGAGCTATCAAATGAGAGGATAAATGGGAAAAAAAAGGGAAAAGGCTACTTGTAAACTATAAAGGGTTAGGTAACTTGTCCGAGGTTGCACAGGTAGCCCATATCAGAACAGAAAGTTAAACCCCTTCCCTAACTGAGTAGCCTGAGGTCATTGCTACTTTTGGGAGGAGATAGAAACAGACCAGGAGACCTTGCGACCATGGCCATTCCCGCTATAGGAACAGGACATACCGGATGTAGGGTCTGGTGACCTTTCGGATGTTGGGTGTCTTAAGATGTTTGCCCCTCTGGGAAGCTGGGGGAGGGCCAGCTGGCTGTGTGGGGTTGGAAGCAGGGACTTGTGCACTGCAAACCTGCTTATCTGTAGATCAGGCTTGATGATACCCACTTCCTGGGATTGTTGGGACGAGTAAGAGTGTGTCTGACACGGTGTCAGGGTGGCTCAGTTGGTCAAGCATCCAACTCTTGATCTCAGCTCAGGTCATGATCTCAAAGTGATGAGATCGAGCCCCTCATCAGGTGTGGAGCCTGCTTGAGATTCTCTCTCCCTCTGCCCCTCCCCCTCAAGAGTGCATCTGACTCTCAAGTTGTAAATGATATAGCACTGTGCAAATCTTAATTGTTGACCCCCATCGCCCAAGGCCTCACAGCCTAGATAAGTGGTCCTCAAAGTGTGGTCCGACCAGCAGCATCCCATCACCTGCAGACATGTTAGAAATGCAGACTATTCTCTGCCCCCACCCAGGCCTGCTGAACAGAAACTCTGGGACTGGGGCCCGACAATCTGTTTTTACAGCTCTGCTGGTGATTCACAAGCTTGTTAAAGCTTGAAAACCCAATCCTAGAGCCATCACTTTCTAAGATCTAGATCTCAGAATTAGGGGGCCCAGAACAACCCTATCTGCACTTTCCAAGGTAAAGACTGAAGAGACTAAAACAGAATTTTGGTCTTAAGCAGATACCTCCAATTTATTGAAAATGTGTATTTTACTGCTGTCGCTCACTCAAGGCCAAGCGGCCTGATAAGACCGAGCAGGGTTAGAAGCAGGGGCTTCTAGATCTTCCTCAAACCTTGCTTGGCATTCTTCTGCCAACTACACCCACAAAGTTCAGCCCCCACCCCCCGGCACTAGAATCTTCCAGACGAGTCATGCAAAAATCACAAAGCACTGGACTAACATATCACAGGAGACTCCAAAAGTTTAATCACCAAAGCTGAGGAAGAGAGGACACACAGTCCACTAAATGGTGCCCCTGAGCTCCAAACTCTTCGTGGCAGACTCACTTGACAGAGGAACCCCCCTGTCCGAGGAGCTGGCAACACGGTGGACAGGGCACACTGGGTCCCTCCTTTGGAAGCTTCCATTCCAATATTCCAGTGAAGAAACCAGACAATAAACACGAGGACGGCTGAGGATTTGCAGAAAGGAACAGGGACCATAAAGAAAACAAGGTAATGAGCAAGGGGCAGGATGCCGTCTTGAAACCTGGTGGCCCACACAGGAAGGTCCCTCTGTGTCAGCTGCAGTCAGAGCTAGAAGGAACCTACTTTAGGCAGAGAGCAGCAAGTTCAAAGCTGCTGGCACGAGAGTGAGCAGGCTGAACTCCATCAACAGGAGGGACTTCGGCAGAGTTGGAGGACACGAGGCTGGGGTCCAGGTCATCCAAGCCCGGGGACAGGAGTTGGGGTAGTACTGGTCCAAGGAACAGATGAGGAGTTAGGGTATTGCTTTTTTTCTGATTTGGGTTGTAGCATGGCCAGCATGGAATCAGGGAGACTGGAGAGCGGGGCTGTTTTGAATGGAGTACCCTGGGCTCGGGCAGGCCTAGCGTCATCCCAGGGCTGGGCCAGGAGCCCCTCAGACTGACCTCTCTTGGTCTTCCCCCTGGGAAGGGCAAAGCAGCAGCACGTCTGCAGGAACCTCTAAACCTCCCCTGGCGACACAGGAACAGAACAGAGGATTCAGCCTAGACACGAGCCCCTCATTTCTTCCATGCTGACACTGCCAAGCAGAGCAAGTTCTTCTTTGTCTGATTCTGCTTCCCTTTGGGTGATCGCTGTGATGAGTGGCCTTCAGACATGCTTCCCTGCAGAAATGACTCCCTGGGGCAGCCTGGACGGCTCACTGGCCTGTGATAGAAACTATATTTCCTTTAGGGGACATAGAAGGAGGGCCCCATGCGAAGGAGGAGGAAACTGGGCTCAGCTCTCCTGCGTTGGACCTGGGAAGGGAAGGAGCTGTTGGCAGGTGAAGGAAAGCCATGCACTCTCAGATTCTGTCCACCCTTAATTGGAAAATACAGCAGGAAAGAGCATGACTTTCCCTTGAGAATATAATGGAGGTACGTGCACTGTTCATTTTCCCTCAAACATAGCATGTTAAGAGGTGGCCTAGGTCCCAGACTGATGGCAGTTTTGCCTGGAAGGGGTCTCACAGGGCACACAAACTCTCCCCCAGGGGCAAGCTGCCTTCTCCTGCACCCTTGATAGGTTGTCATCTCACTGGGACATGAAAGAACAATGATAATAATAATAGTAATAGTAGTAATTTTAAAAGCAGCACCTATTAGACATCTACAGTAAACCATCAAACAAAGCCTATTAATTCGTATCTCCTTTAATCTGCACAATGTTCCTGAAAATTCCCCATTTTACAGATGTGGAAACCAAGGCTAGGAGGCTCTTTTTTCAAGTCGCCCGGCTAGAGAGGAACAGAGCCAAGATTTACCAGATCCCGTGGTGGCAGAATTGTTGGCCCTTCCCCAGTCCACGGAGCACAGACCTCCGCACAGCCCTACACGACAGCTCTTAGCAACACACACAAGATTTATTTCTTACATCAAAGAGTTTTCTTTGGGGTTTTCCACAGAGAATATCATGTTATCTGAAAAAAGTGAGAGTTTAACTTCTTCTTTGCTGATTCGAATGCATTTTATTTCTTTTTGTTGTCTGATTGCTGAGGCTAGGACTTCTAGTACTGTGTTGAATAGCAGTGGTGATAGTGGACATCCCTGCTGTGTTTCTGACCTCAGGGGAAAAGCTCTCAGTTTTCCCCCATTAAGAATAATATTTACTGTGGGTTTTTCGTATATGGCTCTTATGATATTGAGGTATGTGGAGAGTTTTTTTTTTTTAAGATTTTATTTATTTATTTGACAGAGAGACAGTGAGAGAGAAAACACAAGCAGGGGGAATGAGAGAGGGAGAAGCAGGTCTCCCGCTGAGCAAGGAGTCCAGTGTGGGGCTTGATCCCAGGACCCAAGGATCATGACCTGAGCCAAAGGCAGACACTTAGCCAGCAGAGCCACATCAGCACCCCTATGCGATGGAGAGTTATAATCAGGAAAGGATGCTTTACTTTGTCAAATGCTTTTTTTTTTTTTTTTTTTTTTTTTGCTTCTTTGAGAGGATCATATGTCTCTTGTCCTTTCTTTTATAAATGTAGTGCATAACAGTGATTGATTTGCAGATGTTAAACCACCCTTGCAGGCCAGGAATAAATTCCACTTGGTTGTGGTGAATAATCCTTTTAATGTGCTGTTGCATTCTATTGGCTAGTATTTTGGTGAGAATTTTTGCATCCCTGTTCATCAGGGATATTGGTCTGTAATTCTCCTTTCCGGTGGGGTCTTTGCCTGGTTTTAATGCACAGAGAGGGGAACGCTCTTATACTATTAAGAATGCAAGTGGTGCAGCCACTCTGGAAAACAGCATGGAGATTTCTCAAAAATTTGAAAATAGAGCTACCCTACAACCCAGCAACTGCATTACTGGGTATCTACCCCGAAGATACAAACATACTGATCTGAAGGGGCATATTTAGAGCAGCAATGTCCACAATAGCCAGACTGTGGAAAGAGCCCAGATGTCCATCGACAGAGGAATGGATAAAGAAGATGTGGTATATATACACAATGGAATACTATGCAGCCATCAAAAACTGAAACTTGCCATTTGCAATGACATGAATGGAACTAGAAAGTATTATGCTAAGCTAAATAAGTCGATCAGAGAAAGACAATTGTCATATGATCTCACTCGTGTGGAATTTAAGAAACAAAAGAGAGGATTATAGGGGAAGGGAAGGAAAAATAAGACAACATGAAATCAGAGAGGGAGATAAACCATAAGAGACTCTAAATCATAGGAAACAAACTGAGAGTTGCTGGAGGGGAGGTGAGTAGGGGGATGGTGTAACTGGGTGATGGGCATTAAGGAGGGCACGTGATGTAATGAGCACTGGGTGTTACTTAAGACTGATGAATTGGAGCCCTGAGTGGTTCAGTTGGTTAAGTATCTGCCTTCTGCTCAGGCTATGATCCCAGAGTCCCGGATAGAGCCCCGAATCAGGCTCCCTGCCCAGCGGAGAGTCTGCTTCTCCCTCTACCCGTCACCCCACTCTTGTGCTCTCTCTTTCTCTCTCAAATAAATAAATAAAATCTTTTCTAAAAAAATTTTAATAAGACTGATGAATCACTGAATTCTACCTCTGAGACTAGTAATACACTATATGTTAATTAATTGAATTTAAATGTTAAAAAAGGAGTTTCCGAACAAAAGTATGCGAAACGGATTTTCCATTCCTTCTGACCTCCTTTGGTTCACATTTTCCAGACTCTCAAATGATTCTAATCCTCCCTAGATTGGCGTTGCTGAGTGCTATTTTTAGAATTTGGATTATGAATGGATTGTTCTGGTTCCGCTTATTGCCAAATCACCTTTTTCTTCTCCCTACTGAATCATGACAAGGTATAACAATGAGAACATATGTGACAACTGACACTTTTCAAATCGTCATTCCTTGGCTTCCCATTCTCCCCTGCAATGTGTGTACAATAGGGATTGAGATGTCCATGTGCCAACCAGGAAACCAGATAACCCTGATTTTCCAGGCGCTCGGATGCCATCCATGCCTGGACCAAAGGGGAGAGCTCCCCACCATGTACCAGGCACGTGCTTGCAAAACATATGGTCATAGGTGCCCAGGACGGTGGGACCCCTGCTAAGAAGGGAGGGTGGAGAAAGGATCTCCTTCCTGGGTCCAGCAATGGCAAATACCACTCACTTTAGAAGTTTTTTATTTTTGATCTTCAAGTAATATGCGTTCATTACTGGAAAGTCAGAAGACTATTAAGAAAAAGACAGGGAGAGAGAGAAATACCTGTAATTTTACCATTTAACTTGGTGCATATTCTTTCAAACTGTTTCTGCAAAGAGACACACAGAGATAGGTTTCCACGTTTAAATATATTTCAAATACACTCCACATGCTGATTTGAAACATGCTTCATTTCCTTCACATGTGGTGGGAATTCTTCCATATAACAATTTAAAATATTTTCAATGCATGCATAGAATTCCATATATAGCCATATCATCGTTCCTTTAATCAACTCCTTTTTGTTACACATTTGTCTGACTACTTCTTTAGGATAAATTCCTAGAGCTGGAATTACTTGGGCAAAGGCTGCAAATCACTTATGATGTGTTGTCACAAAATTACCTTCCAGAGGCATACATTGTATGAATATTTTCACCAGCCCTGGAGTGGAGGACTGTCCTAATCCTTGCCAACTTTACAAGTGTTTTAAAAGGGGCACCTAGTTTTAAGCACGTGATTAAATATTTTTAATATATTTATTAGATATTTTTCATTTTGGTGACATGCATATTCATATCTTTAGTTTTTCTTTCTGGTGTTAGCTAGAAATAGGGCAGGGGTATGGGGACCTGCGAGGCTCCTGATTGCCCTACACCGGTGTTTTACATTTTGAATAGTAAACTTTAACCAAACAATGCCTACCTTTACTCTGATTTTTTCAAATATTTTCTACTTATGTATTTTTTAAAGATTTTATTTATTTATTTGATAGATCCCAAGTAGGCAGAGAGGCAGGCAGAGAGAGAGGAGGAAGCAGGCTCCCCGCTAGCAGACAGCCTGATGCGGGGCTCGGTCCCAAGACCCTGGGATCATGACCTGAGCCGAAGGCAGAGGCTTAACCCACTGAGCCACCCAGGTGCCCCTCTACTTCTATTTTTTAAGTGTCAGTCATACCATACTAAATTGATTCCTTCTTGTGATGGATGGTGTTCCAAAGATTGGAAAACTCTGGCTTAGACCCAACATCACCTGATTCATCATCATCAGCTGCCTGAATTTACTGGCCCTGAACAGAGTCAGGGTTTTATTAGCAAAGAATACAAGGGAGGTAGACATCAGGCAGACACGTACAGTCACCATCAGACCTTACAGGGTGGGCCAGGTATAGGCAGGTGAAGACCAGGAGAGCCCTGGTGAGAGTGAAGGTAAGGGCAGGATAAGCGTGCCTGCACCTAGCACCATGTCGGCTGGGCCCGGGGATGTGTGGAAGGAGGCTGGCTGGAAAAGCTGGCTGAGCCCGGCCTATCACGGAGGGCCTTGGCTGCCAGGCTCCAGAAGAACCTCTTCAGGGAGTGTCTTAGTATCTTAGTGTGGGCTACTATAACAAAATGAGTATAGACTGGAGTTCAGGAGGCTGAAAGTCCCAAGTCAGTGTGTTGGCACCTCTGGTATCTGATGAGTGCCCCTTTCCTGGCTTGCAGATGGCGGGGTTCTGGTATCCTGGCTTGGTGGAGAGCAGAGGTACAGTAAGCAACCTCGCTGCGGCCTCTGCCCTTAAGAGAACCATGATGGTTCATTTCACGTGCACCTTGACTGGGCTCTGGGACCTAGGCAGCTGGAAAAGCATTGCTTCTGGGTGTGTCTGTGAGAGTGTTCCTGGAAGACATTAGTGTTGATTCGGGAGGCTAAGTAGACTTGTGGACGGACATCACCAAATCCCTGCACCAGCCACATGCAGCAAAAAGGTAAAGGAAGGGGGAGTTCCCTCTGTCCTGGAGCTTCCGTGTCAGACCCCGAACCTCTTGGTGCCTCTGAGACTTAAAATCAACCAGATTCTGTGTCCTCCAGGCTCGTCCTCAGACCGAATTAGAGCCTTGGCTCCCCTCACTCTCCAGCTGGGAGAGTAGACTGTGGGCTTTCAGCCCTCCATTACCACGTATGCCAAATCCCCTAGAAGACCTGCTCTTACCTGTAACTGTTTATCTCCTGTGGGCTCTCTTTCTGAAGAACCCTGACCAGTCCAGGTACTAATCCCATTCATGAGGCTCCACCCCCATAACCTAATCACCTCCCATAGGCCCTACCTCGGGGGGTAGGATTTTGACAGGTAAATTTGGGGGAGGTTATCCGTGGGCTGGAGTGCTCAGATGCCTAGCAGCCTTTCCTACCAGGATTCATTTCTTCAGCAACAGGCTAACCCTACTCAGGGCTCCTCCCCAGACACACTCAGGTTTCAAGTGTTTGCATTTTTTTCCTCCGATGGACTACATTTCCCTAATGTCTTTTCAAGTGTACCATCGTTACTAAAGCTCCCCCCGCCGCCCAGGCTCTTTCTAAACTCATCACCTGGCGGTCTCGCTAAGTGGCTTGGGACAACTGTGTCCTGCAGAACAGGAGTCATCTGCGATGGGCCCACGGTGCACAGAGCATCTGATGAACGTGACCGGCCTCTGGGACATAGCACTCAGCACTTCTCTCCACCACTGTTGCCCCAACAAGCTGACGACCCAGCAACTGGGTATGAAGTGACCCCCGTGCTGTCTACACTGGACACAGAATTCCCTCCCGCCAAAAGAGTTCTGCTCGCGTTTTTTTTGGTGTTCAGAAATAAAGCATCTTCATTTTCACCAAGGATTCTTCCCCATCCAGTCGGAGTTGTGCATCCCCAAGTCTCCTGATACTGACGTTCGTGAAAGTCCCCGCTCCTGTCAGATGGGCAGGCCAGCCTCTTTGTCATAAAGGTGAAGTCGGACCGGAGGGATCTCAGTCCTGTGACGCCCTCGTGACTGGCTTACACTTGAAGAGCAGAGATTATCCAACTGGTTATCACAGCCCCGCAAAAGTAGGAACAGACATAGCTCACTTTATTGCACTTTGCTTTATTATGTTTCATAGATACTGTGTGGTTTTTTTTTTTAAGATTTTATTTATTTATTTGAGAGAGAGCGAGCACAAACAAGGGAAGGGGCAGAGAGAGAAGCAGCAGCCTCCCTGCTGAGCACGGAGCCTGGCCATGCAGGCTCCATCCCAGGGACCTGGGACAGTAACCTGAGCAGAAAGCAGACGTTTACCTGACTGAGCCACCCAGGCACCCCTGTGTTTTTATTTATTTATTATTTTTTTACAAATTAAAGGTTTGTGGTGACCCTGCCTCTACCAAGCTTATCAGCACCATTTTCCAAAACATTTGCTCACTTTGTGTGTCTGTGTCACATTTTGGTAATCCTCACAATATTTCAAAAGTTTTCTTTTCTTTTCTTTTTTTAAAAATTTTATTTATTTGACAGAGAGAGAGAGACAGAGAACACAATCAGGAGAGGGGAAAGCAGACCTCCCGCTGAGCAGAGAGCCTGATGTGGGGCTTGATCCCAGGACCCTGGGATCCTGACCTGAGCTGAAGGCACACGCTTGACCAACTGAGCCACCCAGGCCCTCCTCAGATGTCTTCATTATGTTTGTTATAGTTATGTGATTATGACTTACTGAAAGCTCAGATGATGGTTAGCACTTTTTGGCAATAAAATGTTTTTTAATTAAGGTGTACACATTTTTTAGACATAATGCTGTTGCACACTTAATAGACTACAACATAATATAAATATCACTTTTATATGCACTGGGAGACAAACAAAAATCATTTGACTTGCTTTATTGTGATACTCACTTTACTGCAGTGGTCTGGAATGAATCCCTGCAAAGGAATCTTCCTGAAAGCTAATCTCAACTCTTTAACTTCCATTCACTCACTCATTTATTCATTCAACAAGTTAAGAGGGAAGAAGAATCCCAAAGAATCACTTTCACTGCCTTGCATTGCCTGTATGAAAAGGCCTCCTGAAACTCAGTGAGGCATTTATTAGAATGACGCTGTCCTCTCTCTGCTTCTATGTGCTACTTTGAGTCCTGGTTGGAAAATGATGGTCTGTAAAGGCTTAAGGAACACAGAGACAAAAATCTCCCCTCTCTGATAAAGCTGGGCTCCACAGGCCTGGTAGCCAAGAGAAATGATCGCGCTTTGATGGACCTAATATTTTCTAGACTGTATTCTCATCAATTACCCTGTTTAATGGTTGAAGTAGGTTTAATAATACCCATCTCTCAGCAAAGGAAAACATGGCCTGGGAAGGTTAGATAATGTGCCCTGGGTGACACCTGTGGCTGGTGATGGAGATGGGAGGCACCCAAGTGCAGGTCTCTGACCTGCAGCTTTGGGGGTGTCCTACCACACCCCCAAGGAAAGCACCCTGCTGTCACTGCAAATTAAATCGCTGTCATGTCCTAATTAAAATGACATTAATTAGCTGTCACTTTAACACTGATGACCCGATAGTGCTGTCGTCTTTCCTCCACTTCGCAGAAGTCCTTTTACTTCCAACTATTTAATTAGGCATCAGATAATCCCCCTTAGCAAGCTGCTGACCTGATTTGAAAAGCCGAGGCTGTATCTTGGTGTGGAAATAGGATCCCAACTGGGAGTTAGAATCTTCTCTCCACGCACTCCATCTAGACTCGCAAAGGCAGCCTCCTGAGCCCTGGGTTTCGTCCTGGAGTAGGGCCATTTTCCCTCTCCGCTGTTTTGATCAAATGACAAGCTTCTAGGCTTAAGGAGCCATTTACAACTCTCGAGAGCACTCATACCCTGCTCCGGTGAGCAGTTCCCATGGGCCCCAGAGGCTATGATTTGTGTTTACGAGTGTTTCTGACCTTGCCAGACTCTACTGAAGTCCTGTAGGTGCTTGAGGTCCGTCACGCCGCCCAGATCATTTTTGAGCTAGGTCCTGCGGCCGCCTCTCCTCTCGGCAGATAAGACTCAAACTCACAGAGAAGCAGCGAGTGCCAAGGAACACAGTAAGGGCAGAAGCAGGATTCAAACCTGGGCAGTCTGACCTTCAGTGCCGCTGGGAGCCACTAGGCTGCCTCGCTCCATCTGTAGCCTTCCTGGCCTGAGGACCATGTCTGCTGGCTGGTGCTGTCCCTAGTGCAGACGGGGCCAGGGAGCCGTTCAGGGGCCAAGCATTGTATTTTCCGGTGGGCCCTTCCAGAAGGCACGGACATCAGCTGCTTGGGCACAGGGAGCCAGCTGGGCGGAGAATACAACCCACTTCTGTTGCTGGCCTGCTGGACGCCCGCGAGAGGGCGGGAAACTTGCCACACACTGTCTTGACCCTCCCAGCAAAGAGGACCATCTTCTCTTGGGCTCATAATCGAGGTGTCTGTGATCCACAGAGGCCAGGTGAACGCCTGAGATCACTCAGCAGCCATGGAAATGAGAATCCAACCCCGTTTGCTGCTACCAAAGACCGTGCCCTTGAAGCCGAATGAAGAACAGCGGCAGGCAACAATCCCAGCAGGACGGGTGCCCGTCATGAAAGACCAGTCCAGGAGCCTGTTGCCAGCTGATGAGACTCCTAGTAGAAACTGGGCTCAGACAGGAGTGAGAGGTTCCTGAGCGAAAACCCCAATAATGCCAAGGCCTTTGTTTCTCAAGCCTCAGGGTCCAAGGCACACAGCAGATGAATATGCCTTCCTTATGGGAGATGTGATGTGCTTGTTTCCAAGAAAAATCAATACTCACCTTTGACTGGGGTGCTTCCTTCTAGGGCAGGAGCATGGAAGTCAGCTAGTTCCATCCAGCAGGGAGACTGAACCTGGTTCAGAGGGACCCACCCAGGAGACAGGGACGCCCAGCAAAGCCAGACTACACATCAGGGTGGGGGAGGGGGAAGAAAGCATGTCATCCATTAGAAGGATAGAATTGTTCGTGGGGCTGGAGCACTGGAAAAAGTGATGAGAAGAGAGCCTGGGGACAGATGGGGGCCCTCCAGGAAGCCCTTCTGCATGAGGCATGGTAGTGGTAGGGTTACAGGAATGAAGACAGAAGTCCCACTGCAGCCCCAGCAGTCCCCCACCCCCCAGTGGACCCCATCACCTTCCCGGGGGATCAATGGGAGTAGCACCCCTGTGGATCCCTGGGAAGGGACGGCCACCCATGCGGAGAACAAGGGGATCCCAGAGAGTCCCCACCTCTGTGCCAGAGTCGAGTCCACATGCCCCAGGCCACCCTAGTACTCCCCTTCCCACCCTCCCCGGGGTGAGAGGCACACACCCAAAAGATCAAACCAAGGGAGGCCCAGGATCTGGCCACAATTCTTTAGACTCCTCTCCAGAGCTCTGGTGCCCTCAAGGTAGGAGGCAGGAGTGGTGCAGAACGCTCAGGCATGAGGGGGTCAAGGAGGGTGAGGGCCAGGGGGTCCAGGCATGGGGGGATGGGGTCACTGGGAGTTTGGGGCACAAGGGAGGCTCAGGGGGTCAGGAGGTACAGAGGGTGGTGTCAGGGGAGTCCAGGGCCCAGAGCATCAGGCTGGAGGGTCTGGGGCCCAGCAGGTCTCACCAGCCAGGTTCTCCTCTCCCAGCACCACTGAAAAAGAGTAGTTCCATTTCTGTGACTCTCCAGCACCTCTGCCCTGGGGGCTGCTCCCAGAGGGACCCCCTCCTGGCTAGCCCATGGTCTCCCCACAACTCAGCCCCTCTCAGAGCAGCACCCAGCACAGTTAAAGCCCAAGTCTATTCTGAAGGGCAGGAACCCCTGCCTTTGGATGGTAAAATAGTTTATGTCCCATCCTTGGTAGGGCATGGAACTCTCTCTGACAAAAAGTTTCTCCTGCTTTAAAACAATTGAAAACCATACTATTCCACCAAACCACCTCTTTCTATGCCCAAGATTCTAACTGGGGCTCACAGATGATTTTGACTCAAAAGTAGTTTCAGTTGGGGCCATCAAAAGGTATTTTAAAAATCTGAAAATTTTCAATAAAAATATCATTTCTGATTTTTTACTTACTCTAGTCCCATCCTCCATGCTCCTGCTCAGCAATCGTCTTAAAAAATTAACTGTAGGTGCGCCTGGGTGGCTCAGTGGGTTAAGCCTCTGCCTTCGGCTCAGGTCATGATCTCAGGGTCCTGGGATCGAGTCCCGCATCGGGCTCTCTGCTCAGCAGGGAGCCTGCTTCCCTCTCTCTCTCTCTCTCTCTGCCTGCCTCTCTGTTAAAAAAAAAAAAAAAAAAAAAAAAAATTAACTGTACTGGATGGAGCAGAAGGAAGCTGGAATTCTCCCAAAACATCATTCGCAAAGACTTGCCATTCTTTGACCTGACTGTGGGCTCCCTAGAAGACCCACCCACTCAAAAGGCTTTTTTTTTTTTTCTTTGAAGTGGGCTCCATTTTGGGTGTGGAATCCAACATAGGGCTTAAACTCATAACCCCGAGATCAAGATCTGAGAGGCAATCAAGAGTCACTCAGCCAACTGAGCCACCCAGGCACCTCAAAAGGCTTGTCCTTATTTAAATGGACTCAGAGTCCACCCAGTATAAAAGTCTGTCCCACTAGGCTGGCCGTAATAAAAATAAGTAAGTGTTGGCAGAGATGTGGAGAAAATCAGACCTGTCACGCATTGTTGGTGGGAATGAAAAAATAGCACGAGCGCTAGGCGGAAACAGTCTAGCATATCCCCCAAAACATTAAACACAGAGCTACCAAATGATGCAGCCACTCTCCTGGCCTTCCACCCAAGAGAAACAAAAACATACGTCTGCCTAAAAACCTGGACATGGATCTTCATAGCAGCATTTTCATAATAGCCAAAATTTGGAAACAACCCAACGTCCATCCACATGAAATGGATAAACAAAGTCCCATTCAATGGAAGTTATTCAGCTACAGAAAGGAATGAAGCCCATGGCCTAGATGGGTGAGCCTTAAAAATACAACGCTAAGGGAAAGAAGTCAGACCCAAGGATCACATTCTGTAGGGTTCCATTTCTAGGAAGTGTCCGGAATGGGCGAACCAGAGACAGAAAGTCAATGACTGGTTGCCAGGGCTGGACTGAGGGGAAACGGGGAGTGGCTGCTAATGGGTATGGAGTTTCTTTCTGGAGTGATGAAACATTTCTGGAATTAGATAGTGGGGAAGGTTGTATAACTTTGGGACTGGAATAAAAAAAACACTGAATTTTACACTTCTAAATAGTGACTCCTATGGTATGTGAAAAATCTTAATAAAAGAAAATTTAACAAATTTGCAAATGTCCAAGGAGGACACTGCTATGATTTGTGCTGTATTTTACACCAAATTTCAGCTCCACATTGCATTTTGGATACTGGCCTTCTGTATCTGACATGTCTTCTGACCTTTCATGACAGAGAGCCAAGACTGTGGAATATTTACCCTGGATTTGATCAGAGAGAAAGTAAGAGCAGAGGCTGGTTTTAAAGCATTTCAGGAGGAGGCTCGCTGGCTGGCTGGCCATGTCAGCTATCTGGTCTACATACCTACTGACTCTGTACTTGTGCCTAGAGGAGTTAGTAAGGGAACACTTTTACAGTCTAAGCCTAAAAGTCAATGAAGAAATAATGGAAATTGTCGAGTTACAAGAAAAAAGCATGAAGTGTGAAAAATATTTGAAAAGTGTATGACAGCTAGGATATTGCTAAGCAAATCAATAAGAAAAAAGATAAATGGCCCATTGAAAGAAAAAGAAAAGACACATGAAAAATTGATTCTTGAACAAATAAATACATGTAGCCAATAAATATAAAAATATGCAACCTCTCAAGTGACAGGGTCCTGGGATTGAGCCCTGCATCGGGCTCTCTGCTCTGCGGGGAGCCTGCTTCCTCCTCTCTCTCTGCCTGCCTCTCTGTCTACTTGCGATCTCTGTCTGTCAAATAAATAAATAAAATCTTAAAAAAAAAAAAAGAAGCAATAATATGAGGCCATTTTTAGCTCACAGACTACAAAGAACTGTTAATACAGTATGGATGAGGTCATGAGCTCTTTCCTGCATTTTTGGTGAGGACTGTTAGCATGAACTTTCTTGAGGGCTATTTAACAAAAGGCATCAAAAAATTAAAAGACACAAAAACTAATCTGGTATGTTTAGGCATCAGAAATGATTAACTATTCAAGTTCTAGAATCAGATAAACCTATGTGTGTTGCCTCGACCATTTACTAGCTGTTTATCTATAAGCAAGTCATTTACTATCTCCAAACATCAGTTACTTTATCTGTAACATGAGATTAATTAAAATACCTGCTTCTTAAGGTTCTCTGAGAGTTCATTAATCCAGACATTTGTGAAACACTCAGCTCAGTCACTGGCTTTTACTAAGCATTCAACAAATACTCACTATTTTATTGTCATGAAGAATTTAGTCTAAGAACATGTAATACTTATCACAGTGTTATTTATACTAACACAAATTAAAATGATGTCTCAGAGTGTTTAAATAAATTGTAGTTCATCCACATGATGGATTTTCATGCAGATATCATAAAATGCAATAAAAACTTCATCGACATAGAAAAACGTTTATAGCATATTGGTGAGGAAAAACATTAGGTAAGGAAAAACAGGCTAAACACTGTAACATGAAACTGTTTATATAAAAAGTGTTTACAGAGACTGCAAATACGTGAGTCAAACTGTTGAGTGATCACGTATGTGTGATCAAACTCTTAAGTGATTTCTTTCCCTTACGCAATTTTTAAAGAATAGGCCTTATTTTTTTCTATTCATATACCTGTCTTTTACTTATTTTTGTTTTTTTCAAGTATAACTAACATACACTGTTATCATTTCATGTGTAAGTATAATGGTTCTATGCATTACTCAGTGCTCATGATGATAAATGTACTCTTTAATCACCTATTTCCCCACCCACCTCCCCTCTGGCAACCACCAATTTGTTCTCAGTATTTAAGAGTCTGGTGTTTTGTTCTTTTTCCTTGTTCATTTGTTTTGTTTCTTAAACTCCACCTATGAGTGAAATCATATGGTATTTGTCTTTCTCTGACTTATTTATTTCATTAGCATGATATCCTTTAGGTCCATCCATGCCACTGCAGATGGCAAGATTTCATTGTTTTTATGCCTGAGTAATACATATATACCTATATATATTATCTATTCATCGGTGGATGGACACTTGGGCTGCTTCCATATCTTAGCTATTACAAATAATGCTGCAACAAACATGGGAGTGCATATATCTTTTTGAATTAGTGTTTTCATTTTCTTTGGGTAAATACCAAGTGGTGAAATTATTGGATCATATGGTAGTTCTAGTTTTAGTTTTTTGAGGAACCTCCATACTGTTTTCCACAGTGACTGGACCAGCTTGCATTTCCACCAAATAGGCCTTTAAAAAAAAAAAAAAAAGATTCATCTATTTATTTGAGAGAGAGAGAGAGTGCAAATGAGTGGGGGCAGGGGGAGAGCAGAGGGAGAAGGATAAGCAGACTCTGAGCCAAGCACAGAGTCTGACTCTGGACTGGCTCCCAGTACCCTGAGGTCATGATCTGAGCCAAAACCAAGTCAGATGCTTAACCAACGGGGCCACCTAGGTGCCCCAAGTCTTATTTTTTTAAGACAAGTTTTAGGTTCACATCAAAATTGTGCAGAAAGCACAGAGTTCCCATATATCCTCTGGCCCCCAAGATCTCCACCCCTACTATCAACATTTTCCATAGGGTGGCACATTTGTTACAATCAATGATCCTGCACTGACACCCAGTGTCACCCAGAGTCCATAATTTACATGAGGACACACTCTTGGTGTTGTACACTCTATGGGTTTGGACAGATATATAACAACATGTATCTGTAAGGACCTATTTAGAAACTGTCCCTACTCCCCTTCCCCCAGGGGATTTACTTGGAGACAAGTCCCGGAAACCAGCTTCAGGTAACAAAGCCCAGATACAAAGGTGGGTCAGGCCAGGTGGAGGCATCCGATCAGTGGGGGGGATGCATACTGTCTCCCTGGTTCCCAAGGAGTATGGGCCCCGCCCTTTGGGCGCCAATCCAATCAAGGTGTAATAGGCTGGTTCAAATGTCTACTAGGGTCAATTGTAACTCAATTGGTCACCTAGCATCACTGTGGAGTTTCTTGTGTGTGTTACAATCTCATTGGCCACCTGTGCGTGGCCAGGCCCGACCGCATGGCCTTTGCCCTTAAAAGCTAGTCTGTGAAACAGAGAAGGGTCGCCCTCTCTTGTAAGAGGTGCGGCCCCGAACATTAGGTTTGATTCTTGATGCTTGGCGCAAAATAAAGCTTTGCTTGACCTTCGCTTTGTATCAGTCTTGCTCCTTTAATCACGGACCCATTATTGGGGCATAACAGTATCCACCATTATAGTCCATCCCATCATATGGAATATGATCATATGGATCCCATCATATGGAATATAGTCCATTCCATCATATGGTATAATTTCAGTGCCCTAAAAATCTGCACTCATTCTGTTCATCCCACCCTCTCCCTCCCTCCAACCCCTGGTAACCACTGAACTTTTTACTACCTTTGTAATTTTGTATTTCCCAAAATGTCATCTAGTTAGAATCATACCATGTGTGGCCTTTTCAGATTGGCTTCTTTTACTTAGTAATATGCATTCAAGATTCCCCCATGTCTTTTCATGGCCTGATAGCTCTTCTCCTGTTAGCACAGAAAAATATTCCATGGTCTGGGCGCACTGCTGGTTTATCCATTCACCTCCTGAAGGACGTCTTGGTTGCTTCCATGTTCTGGCAATTATAAATAAAGCTGCTATAAACATCCAGGGGCAGGATTTTGTGTGAACATAAGTTTACATGATTTTTTTGTTAACAGCTTTATTTAGATATAATTCAGTATTTTCAAGCTCCATCCATGCGGTGACATGCCTCAGTATTTCATTTCTTACTATTGCTGGATAATGTCCACTGTATGGACAGGCCACATTTTCTTTTTCTCTTCATCATTCAGTGGACATTTGGGGTAATTCCTCCTTTTGGCCATTATGACTATTCCTGTTAAGGACACTCACGTACGGGCTCTTGTATAGACACATGTGGGCCAGCACCTCTGTCCCAGTGTCTACTGAAGTTGTGCCCACTAGCCAATCCCAAGCCTGCTAGCAGCACATTCATTTCCTGGAAACTTGGAGAAAGACTGTTGTCCAGATTTCCCCTTACTTCCTCTATCTTCCTACCAACCCAGTACTTCCCTGTGCTGAGCTTCCTGTTTCTAGGGCTTTGTGAGGACAACATACTTCATGACAGGCTCTTCCGGGCCTGGATATCTTGCCATCCCTGATTAAAACAAATCCCAGCTACTCTTTAAACACTCCTGGAGACCTGGTCTAGAGCTCCTCACTCCTCAACAGGCTTCAGGTGATTTTGTAAGCACCTAATTCCCTGTACTAAGTGTCTTCTTTGCCTGGAAACTGCCAGAGGGTTCTTGTTTCCTATAGTTAATCCCAATGGTAAAACCACTGATTCCAGGCTGCACAGCTGGCCAGGAACAAAGAGCTCAAATGCTGAGCCCTCAGTCAGGAAGGCTGGCTCTATTTACCCCGGAGTTTGTGTCACTATCTACAGTCTCAAAGTTGCCCCCCACTGAAAGCACTTCCCTACCACAGAACATTGCCCTGGCTAGCTAGCCTCCAAGGGAAGCTGTTGCTGGAACAAGGGTTTGGCAAATCCCTTGAAGTCTGGACCATTTCCCCACAGAGACCTGGGCTCCAGATTAGCTTTCAGTCCTTGGAGAAGAGGAATCTGAGACTTCCATGAAGCTAAACTGAGGGTTCCTTCCTTTTACAGAAAAGCCCAAGGGATCGCGGGGAATTCCAGGTGACTTCCTGCTGCCCATCCCCCCCCCCAACTCCCCGGTCTCCTGGAGAGGCAATTTGGCTCCTGCTGAGGTTGAAGTCAGTCAGATATCTCCACCTGTGTGTTTCCTGTGGATTCTCTCCCCGTCTGGGCTCCTTGAGGCAACTTCCCACGTTCAAAGTGTATCTTAGAGCTTGTTCTGGTCATATTCAGATAGTAAAAAGATTCCAGTCCAACCTTTAGCCAGAACTTTCTTTTCTTTTGTTCATCTCCCTTCCCATTCAAAGCAGTGCCTCTTCCCCCAGTTTAGGCAGGAGAGCATCGAGAATGGGGTATGAGGTGTCCTTCAGTTCATCTTTTTCCTTTCCTCTCCCCCATATGTCTTGCTGTTTAGCTTCTCTGGAATTGGGGGGGAAAGGGTAGGCAGGGGGAGCAGAAGATGTGAAGACAAACCAGTCCTATTGGACTCCTATTGAAATATCTGACCACTGGTACCTGCTGAGGCAGATGTCCAGTGGTTGGTCCCTATGTTAATTTCCTAGGGCTTCCATGACAAATTACCACAACTTGGATGGCTCAAATCAATGGAAATGTATTCTCTCACAGTTCTGGAGGCTAGAGATCCAAAATCAAGCTTTGGGCAAAGCCACGTTCTCTCTGTAATCTTTAGGGGAGGAGCCTTCCTTGGCTCTTCCAGCTTCTGGTGGCTCCAGCAACCCTTGGCTTGTGGCCACATTGCTCTAGTCCCTGCCTCTGTCTTCATATGCCCTGTTTCTCTCTGTGTCTAAGTTTCCCTCTTCCTATAAAGACACTGCTCACGGTGGATGAAGGGCCCATCCTATTCCAGTATGACCTCACCTTAGTTAAATACATCAGCCACAACCTCATTTCCATGTAAGGAAAGGTCCTGAGAGTTAGGACTTCATCATATCTATTGGAGGGACACAGTTCAGCCCATAATGGCCCTCTTTCTCTTCTCTCTTTTAGGGAGCACTTTTGTCAGTTGAAAGCTATCCCAATTGTTCACTCCCTCCCCTGTCACCACCTGGGCCCCCTGGCATGTGAGATACCTTCCCTGTCTGACTTCTCATAGCTCCTTTCCATTTCTTTACCTCCTGCCCTATGGTTCACCATGGAGGTTCCTGGCTCCGTAAGCAGTCCTCTAGGGCAAGATTTTCACCAGGGTGGTTCTGCACTGATTCCTTCCTTGTCATTCCCTTGGCCACAAGAAGACTCCCACTATTCTGGCCCCATGGGCCTCTGGGAGTGCAAGATACTTCCTTTGCTGTCCTCGATCCTCCTTATGCCTCCAGGACAGCTCCAGGAAAGGGCACGCTACTTGTCACCACGCTCGCTGTGCTCTGGTCTTGCGATGGCCCCCTGGCCAGACCACTGGCAGCTCAAGAGACCTTCAGCGCCAAGTCCAAGGCCACCAGCCTGGCCTTCCTGAGCCCTTCACCTCGGGCAAAGTTTCTCTTCTGGCCCCCTCCCCCTTTGGGGATGAGGAGCTCCCCTGTTTCCCTTTCCCCTTGGGAGAAGACGAGAAACACCACAACATTCCCCAAATCTGTGAATTGGCTTTAAAAGATCACCTTTGATGAACCTCTGAACTGCTCCGGCATGTGGAGTGGGGAGCATCAGAGTCATAGATTCGGGCAGATCTGGGCCTTCCTGTGGGGCTGTGTCTACCACCTCCTTTCAGAACACGTGAGAGCCTGCTGCTTTCGACTGGGCAGACTCAGGAACTCTATGAGGACAAGAGAAGTCTTAGCTAGCATGTTGGAAGATGATGCAGTGCCTCTTTCCCAGTACTCAGTCCCTGACAGTCTTAAAAGTCTGCAAATTCCCGCATCTATTGTCCTAATGCTCTACCATTTCTTTTCTTACTACTAGTAGCGACATTTGCAGCCACAAAGTCTTCCAAAACAGCTAGACTCCTCCAACGCATGCTCTGCAAAAGACAAGCTACTACGTTTTCACTCTGTTTAAGTTACCTTATTGCCTCTCAGGCCCCTGGACAGGATGGGGGGGCGAAATCTGTGCATGTGCAAGTGACATGCGCCGACCACGCCCCCTCTCGTGTCCAGGCATCCTGCAAGAGGGCAACTCCAACCACTTTATTTTGAAGAGAACGCTCCCCAACCCAGACAATCTCTGCCCCTTTGCCCTTCCAGGGTGCGCTTCAGAGCACTTCTCTCTACTGGAATTTATAAGAAATCATGGTTTGTTTCCCTCTTCCCCACTAGGATATAAACTTTGTGAAGCTGGACCTGTCACACTTCCTGCTGCACCCAGGGTTTAGAACAGAGTCCGTCACGTGGTAGATGTAGTGAGTTGAATAGTGCAGATCTGCCACCCCCAAAAGATATGTCCACCAGAACCTACGCACGTGACCTTATTTGGGGAAAGGGCCTTTGCACATATAGTTAAGGATTTGGGGATGAGATAATCCTGGATTAAGATGAGCCCTAAACCCAGGGCAAAGTGTCTTACAAGAGGGTGGGAGGAGACACGGGCAACAAGGCCACATCAAGACAGAGGCAGAGTTTAGAGCCCTGCAACCACAAGCCAAGGTCGCCTGGAGCCAGCAGAACCTGGAAGAGGCAGGGAAGGTTCTCCCCAGGATTCTTCAGAGGGACCACATCCTTGTTACCACCTTGATTTTGGACTTCTTGCCTCCAGAACTGTAAAAGAATACATTTCCATTACTTTAAGACACCAAGTTTGTGGCAATTTGTTACAGTAGTCCTGGGAAACTACCATAGGAGGCATTCAGGAAATGTTTGCTGAATGCATGCATGGACACACCTTCCCCTGCAGCAGGATCTAGCTCCTTTCTGTCTTGGAGACCCTGGAGTGCCCGCTTCCCTGAGGGGTCACCCCTAAAGGAGGAGTAGGTGTCCGGAATATAGACTGTAACTCCCAGCTCTTCCGCTAAATGTCAGTTCCCTGTCATGGCCTTGGTCTCCCCATTTGGAAGAGATGGTCTCCCAGGTCCCTAGTTTTCTAGGATCCAACAGGAGCACAACAGAGAGAGACCAAGAAGATTCTCTGAAAGCAGCTCTCTCCAGGCAGCCCTGCTGGCCCTGGGTCTGAGGCCTCAGCTGGCAGAGGGCCCCCAGGAATCCCTCCGGAGCAGGGCACAGTCTGTGTGCCCAGTAGTAGCAGCTGCTCCATGTCTGCGTCCGCCCACCCTCAGGGCCTTGTGGTTACCTGAGTGATCATCGCTCTCCCAGGGCTCCCCACTGCAGATGGGACCAGCTGGCTGTAGGGACCAGCTGGCTGTAGGGACCAGCTGGCTGTAGGGCCGGGGCGCACTGTTCCCTGGCTAGGAGATAAATCTTGTGCTTCTCAAAGAACTTTGACCTCTAGGTTAGGATTGGGAAGAAGCGATTTAGGGAAGCCACCTCAGGGCTCCAGGCTTGTTTCCATTCAGTGGACGCAGGATACCGCCCGCCCCCCGCGCCCCCCCCCCAACCCCGGTATTGCCACGTCTCCTAGGAAGACTGGCCAGCTTTCCCAACATAGAAAAAGGACACTATTTTTGGAAACTTGTAAAGATCTACTGAAATGTTTCCACAAACTGCCTCTGTGCTCTCCTGAGAACACTGATGGCTGGCCAAGCCTCATTTGAGCAGGCTTATCTGGGTTCTAAAAAATTCACCACCTCAAATATTTGTGTGCATTTCAGCTGGCCTCCATCTCCTAGGCTTTCCAGGGACTGATTCTTCCGGGCTGCTGCCGTCCATTGCAGTCATTCCTGCTCCTTGCCGCTGGGTGAAGCCAAAAGGACACGGGGCTGGGTCACGGGATGCAGTGCCTTGGAATGATCTGTGTGACTTTGGGCAAGTTCCTCAACCTGTCTGGGCCTCGGCTGACTCATGTGGGAAACAGAGATCACAGCATCGTCTCTCTGTACCTCGGAAGACATCAAGAGGATCTAGGCAGCTGGGGACTTGAGAAGGGCTTTCCAAGAAAGGGCTTGGGGCACACAGAGAATGGGAAATGGATGGGAAATCTGGGTGGGGAGCCTTTAACCTTGCCCAGAGAGAGTTGCTGCCTTTGCCTCTAGCTTCTGGGAGGTAACCACTGAGCCCTTGGCGTGTTCTGCATGATAGGAGGGTCTCTTTCCCTGGGGCCTCTTGAGCCAAACCAGAGAGTCTACACTAACCTTGTGAACTCTGGTGGGGCCTTGGGCCACACAGTAGGGCCCATCCTCCAGATATGAAGGTCAGCCTCGTGGTCAGGGCAGTCAGCTGTGTCTACATGGCTAACACCTATAAAAACTCTGGACGCCAAGGCTTGGGTGAGCGCCCCTGGTTGTCAAGACTCAGCATAGTATTGTCACACACGGTTGCTAGGAGAAGGAAGGGCTGCCCATATCTCCACTGGGAGATGACAACAGAACACTTGCTCCTGCCTGGAACTCTCCCAGGCGCTCCTGTCTGCACCCTTTCGTGCTGACTTTTATCTGTGAGCTTTCATAGTGGAAAAGCACAAATGGGAGTATGACAGCCTTGCTGAGCCTCTGAGCAGTCTTGGGGATCCCCCCAGAACTTGCACGTTGGAGAAAGAGCAACATGAAGTTGGCGGGGGGTGGAGGAGAGGGCGTGGATCTGTGGCAGAGATTGCAGGAGCAGTTCCCAAGGAAACGTGGTATGGGACACTAGCCCTAGCTCCCACTGGACACTCCCCACTGTTCTTACTGGACCCTCGCCTCTGCCCTGGCTTCTGGAATCTGACCACCCCAGAGAAGTGTTTCTAAGGATCTTAAATGCTTATGAGTGATGCAAAAAAACCTTGAAATCCTGGGAGAAAGCCTCTGATAGCTAGGCCTGGATCACATGCCTATTCCCTGGTGTTCTGGGGGCTGGGAGTGGGTTTTCTTGGTGGAGGGGCCATGCCTCCCACCTGGACCGATACAGTGGGAAATCCCTCCATCCCTCAAATCGGAAGAGTGATCTAATGCTGAGCAGCCAGAAAAGCTATCCATTCCAAATGACTTGGATGGGTCAGAGCATCTCGAAAATTCTCTCTGAAATTAGAGAAGGAAAGTGCTTGAGAGCAGGTTGGCCTTTTGGGTGTGCAATCTGTTCAGTCCCACAGTACCTCACACCTGTTTCAGTGCTCTTCTATCCCCATTTTGGAATTCTTCATCATTTTCAAACAGGGATCCACACTTTGATACTGCACCAGGCCCTGCAAATTATGTAGCCTGTCCTGCCCAGAAGGCACGGAGCATCATGCAAATGAAGGGCTGGTTCTAACCTTTGTTTTACTGGCAAATGGCCCAATCCATCAGAGTTATTTTCACAGCTGCCTCTTATGTTTTTAGGATTTGTTTTGACTCGACTTAGTGAAACCACCATCTGTCCTGCTTATAATAGTCCCTGAGCAACACCCCCGTAGGTACTGAAAGCTTTTTGAACAGCAGAGCTACTCACTTGCCCTGCTACCGCCAACCCCACTTGCCTGAGTCCTTGGTACTTCCACTCTAGATTCACCAGTTTCCTCTCATGACTTCAAACCGGACGCCCTGCAGAGGCTTCCAAGATGGCTGCTCTGCTGGCTGATGGGCATCACTGCAGGATATCATCAGCTCGGACCACACCCACCTCCCCCATCTTGTCCTCCTGCTTCTGCCCATATCACCATCAGCCTTCCAGCATAGCTTGTCTCAAGTCTTTCCTGTGTCCTCATTGTTATCATATTAAGACAGAATCTCTGGGTAGGGGACTGGGCTGCAAAGGTATGCTAAGTTAGCTGAAGCTCCCTAGAGCTAGGGCATGGCTCTCCCATTCCAACCCCCAATCTTCCAGTTTACATGCACCGTCCAGGACTTGATAGCCATCTGTGTATATTGTGATATTTGTTCAGTTGCTGTAACAATAGTCCAAATAATGATAACTAAATCAGGGTAGATGTTTACGGCTCTCTCAGAAGAAAACAGTCTGCATGGATGCAAAGCAAGTCTGGTGGAGCCATTCCATGATAGTCAAGGACCTGGGCCCCTTTTGTCTTGTTGTTCCACATCCGAAATATACTGATTCCACCCTATGGTCCAAAATATCTTCTGAGCTCTAGCAAACATGTCTGTATTCTAGCCAGCAGGAAAGGGTGAGAGCAAGAGGGCATCCTGGCACCCCGCCCTCCGTCTTTAAGGACAATTTCTAGGTATTAGACGTGACATCCTCCTTTCCATTGGCTAGATATCTGAACTGCAAAAGACAGTTTTATTTCACACAGTTATAAACCCACCTAAAGAGGGGATGTTCTATTTCTAAGAAAGTTAGTGTTCGTAGACATCAAGCATCTCTACAGCAGTAACACAAACAAAAGTCTTACGTGGAACTTTCCAGAAAGCTCATTGCAAGGAAGAGAGTGTACCCTTTTGTTTCTTTTTATTTTATTTTATTTTATTTTTTTATTAACATATAATGTATTATTTGTTTCAGGGGCGCAGGTCTGTGGATCACCAGTCTTATACAATTCACGGCACTCACCATAGCACACAGCCTCCCCAGTACCCATCCCCAGCCCCCCACCAGCAACCCTCAGTTTGTTTCCTGAGCCCTTTTGTTTCTTCTATTGTCCCTTGTTCTGGCTGTGAGCAGTCCACCTCTAGATTTCATTTACATAAGAAAGAGATAAACATTTGTCTCTTTTAAAGCGCTCTTAATTAACGATTTAGTCATATGTGGGAAAGCTACTCCTAAGGTCTGAATGATACAGATGAGAAATGAGTCCCTGACAGGGCAGGTGAACTCCGGCTGTGATTTCCCCGCCTTTCTGTGGTTGAGCTTACATAGTCACCAAGAGTGCAGGGGGATCCTTTTAAGAGACTTTAAAAAGAGAAGCAGGATTTTTGGCAAAAAAAATAAAAGTCAGATTCAAGACTTAGGGTACAGGGGGGAGAGTACTGGGGACCTGAAAATAGCTTGGAAGCTAATATATAAGATTCATTCTGACCCAGTTAATATGTGCTTTTAGATGACAAAGAGGTAGACACTTGGCTACATAGCCTCCCAAATGGCAAGGCCAAGTCTGATCATATATGTGAACAAACACTGAGACCAAAGTCAAACTTTTGTGAACCATTAGTTTCTACCCAGGTATTCCAAGTTGCTCAACCAATGAGAAACCCTTCCCTTAAATAGCCAAGGTTAGGGCCATGCCCCAAACCATCCACTTAGCAGGAAATACAGGGTTTTAATAGGCTCACTCCCAGAGGTCTCAGAGGGAGACAAGCATGCTTCAAAATCTGTCCTACGTGTAACTTGTCACTTCAACAACAACCTCTCCACATCTTACTCGTTCCCTGGAGATAGCCTTTTACTATTTTATAACTGCTGTTTTCCTGAGCCTGGCTCCTTCTTCCCCTCATCTCCCTCAGACAACAGCTAAGACCAGGTTCAGATAGTTGATAAATTATTCTTGTAGGTAACATTCTGAAAAAGTGATAAAATAGAAAAGAAGACACTTAGCCAGAATACAAAGTATTCTGGCTCCCTAGATCCAGAGGCTAAGTCCCCTGAGGGATCCTACCTCTTACCAACTTGGTTTGCCTTTTCTCCCTGCTAGATCCTGGCATCTTTAGTCTTAAACTAAAAGGCAAGGATCAAATGTAATCTTCAAAAGATTACAACTCTGCCTGTAAGGGAGACATCTGCCTATGGCACTTGGCAACCAGTGGTCTGCAACAGCATGCTTGGAATTTCTTCAGAGGTTCTGGCCTTTTCTGTTGGATGACAGAAGACTTATTACAGGGTCTTTGCAAAATCAGTGTGCAGTCTTTGTCAAAAGATTTAAGTTTTCGGGGCGCCTGGGTGGCTCAGTGGGTTAAGCCTCTGCCTTCGGCCCAGGTCATGATCTCAGGGTCCTGGATTAAGCTCGGAGTTGGGCTCTCTGCTCAGCAGGGAGCCTACTTCCCCCACCCTCCCACCCCCCCACCCCCGTCTGCCTGCCTCTCTGCCAACTTGTCATGTCTCTCTCTCTGTCAAATAAATAAAATCTTAAAAAAAAAAAAAAAGATAAAGTTTTCCCTAGAACAATAAGAACACCAGCTTTCAGGTAAAAATAGTGGCTTGTCTCCACTTCTCTGTATTGAAGTTTCAGAACTACTAGAACCAATCTCAGAGCCTCTCATTACAAATATAGAGCATGGTAGACACTGCTGATTGTCTTCTCAGCATCCTTTCTCCCCTCCTTCCTTCCTTCTCACGGTCTGTTTAAGTTCTATATTGGGTGTTCTGGTATATGTAATCAAACTCATTCTAAACTGGTGTGTGTGTGTGTGTGTGTGTGTAGCAAATTGTGATCAAGTTTCTGTTTCTGGAGAGTGTGATGAAATGGATCTTTCCGCCATAAGGCTACCCCTCCCAGGATGCCCAGTGCACTGGGAGCCAAGCTGACCAGAGGCCATCTCCTAACTAGAACAGACTCAACATTATCAGTGACATTCTCTGAGCCACACAGCAGAGCCAACAAATGTTTGTGGAGGAAATACATGAATAAAGTGTTTCTTGCCATCAGGGTCCATGTAATCTAGTGGAGGAGGTCATAATTAGCACTTATGAGCTGTAGGGTCAAATATGAGCTATAATTAATTACAGGGACCACATTTTCAGGATCAAACCCTGCAACAGGAATCCTAAGAAAGCAGGCTTTTCTGATTTTTAAGTAGTTTAAATGGAAGTTGTACCATGGTATCCAAATCGAAGCTTATCAGACTGCTTTTCACAACCTCGACGCCTCCCACCCATGGCAGCCACATCACCCTAAGCCTGGCTGTGACTGCCTCTCCCCTGGTTCTTGCGGTTTCCCTTCCCACCCTCCCCGAGGGGTGCAGGGGGTTAGACGTGACCAGTGGGTGAGAGAAACACTGTCCTCTGGAGTCCCAATCCAGTGTCATGGATGGGAGCCTTGGGTAGCGAGTGGTCAGGTTGTCTGCTGCTTGAAGGAAGACACCAGCGACACAACTTGAGCTACTGGAGCCAGCTGTGCCTGGGCTGGCCTCTATTCTGTCTTCATTCTTGTGTCAACAACCTTCCCTTTGTGCTGAAAACTCCTTTGGAGCCAGGTTTCTGTCCCTCGCAAACACAAAGGTTCTGACAAACGTTAATTTTCTTTCTTTTTTTTTTTTTAATATTTTATTTATTTATTTGAGAGAGGGACAGCGAGAGGGAGAAGCAGACTCCCTGTGGAGCTGGGAGCCTGATGCGGGACTCAATCCCAGGACTCCAGGATCAAGACCTGAGCTGGAGGCAGTCGCTTAACCAACTGAGCCACCCAGGTGCCCCACAAACGTTAATTTTCTAAGTTCAGTTTCCCCTTCTGCAAATTCAGTTGCCTCTTGGCCTGTTGCAAGGGGTGGATGAATGTTGTGCGTGGCTTTGAAGTATGAAGCACGATAGCCATGGTCAGGGAACCCTCCAAAAGCACTTATCAGCTAGGATGCTTTTGATTGCTAAAGGTTGAGCATGCAATTAAAATTTACTTACGCCATGAAGACTTCAAGTGTCAGCATCACTGGGGAGTTAGAAGTGCAAATTCATGAGCCTCCGTCCAGGCCCACTGAGCCAGAATTCCTGGGTTATAACAGACACAATGGCTTCAGCCACAAAGGGCTCATTATCTTTTATAACAAGTAGTAGAAAGGTGGCTGGGAGCAGGCTGTCTAAGTTTGCTTGGTCAAAGGCCTGGGTGCCTCCTGCCCTGCAGCTGGGTTCACTGGCATCCACCTCACAGCCACAAGATGGTGGACTGGGCCTCCATTAGCGTATCTCTCTCTTGCTCTCTCTCTCTCTCTCTTTTTTTTTCTTTTTATGTTGTTGGCCAATATATAGTACATCATTAGTTTTTCACATAGTGTTCAATGATTCATTAGTTGCCTATAACAACCAGTGCTCATCACCACACGTGCCCTCCTTAATACTCATCACCCAGTTTCCCCATCCCACCACCTCCCTCCCCTTCTGCAACCCTCAGTTTGGTTCCCAGAGTTCAAAGTCTCCCGTGGTTTGTCTCTCTCTCTGGCTTTTCCCATTCCATTTTCCATCCCTTCCCCTGGGGTCCTCTGTGCTCCAATAGTGTGTCTTTATAGAATCATGTCCAGGAACAGGGAGGGTGATTTCTCCTCACACAGCCTTTTCATCAGTGTGGAAAGGCTTTCCCCACACCCTGGCATCTCTGGGACAAGTGCAGCAGGGTCAAGAGCTGCAAAAGCAAGTGTGCTCTGCAGGGATTCGAGCAGCAGTGTGAACCTTGGTCCCTGGGCTCCTCCAAGTTGAATTATTTACGATGCCGTATTGGTCGGCTTGTGCTTTTAATTAGCATCCTGGGAAAAGGCTGCAGCCTTGCAGTCCTCCTGTGGAATCTCAGGGAAAGCTCCATGGCCCATCTGATCGCTTTGGTAACGGGATCAAACACCCACCATTGGGAGCTGGTGCTGTCGCTGGACAAGAAGCCAGACCTGAGACGTCTTCCTTGCTCTGCCAAGCCGGAGGCTTTTGCTCTTCCTCCGGAGGGCTTCCCCTTCTTCAGGCTGAGTGGGGAAACTTCCATGAGACGGTGCACGTAAGGGCAGGCCAGGCCCCTGGCATCTGGCAAGGCATCACCCGAGGCCCCCGGACAGTCTCTGAGCAGGACCTGAGCAGCTCCGGTGGCAGAAACCTGGGCCCTAGAAAGCCTGCTTCCCCAGCTCTGTCTTTTGGCAGCACCGCCTGGGTGTCTCCACTCACGCCAGATCACCAGAGCCACAAGCCAGGTGGGAAGCCAACAGCAGCCCTGGGAAAGAGGAAGGTGGAATAGAAGCTTGGAACCGCCCAGAGGTAGGGACACCGACCACATGATTCTAAACCCCAGAATACAGGCCTCAGATGCGCAGGAGGAGGCACTGGTGGGGGCTGGAGCAACACACAAGGCCTTCTGAAAAACCAGCTCTGCCCCTCACTAGGCAGCTGTGTGACCTTGTGTGACTTGTGTGATCTTGTGCGACCTTAACCCCATGAGGCCTCAGTTTCCTTCTCTGTGAAATGGAGCAATCAGCATCTATTGGCATTCTATATATATTTGCTTTCTCTGCCCTTTTGGCAAGTTACTTGGGCTCCCTGACCCTCGCTTTCTTCCTCTGCAGATACGACAACCCCCACATCACTAAGCTGGGAAAAACCCAGTAGTAGCTGATGTGTCTGTGTTGATGGAGCATTCATTCTGTGGTTCACCCCATTTTCAGCACTTCACAGGTATTATTCCCCCATTTCTCCTCTCAGTAAACCCACGAGGCAGGTACTATTACATGGGCATTTTGCAGGTGAAGGAATGATACAGATTAAGAATCCAGCACACAGTTGGGGAAGTGGCTCAGATGCTCGTCCACATTTGCATAGGGGTGAAATCAGAGGTTTTTCCCTGAGATGTTAGCAGAGATTGGGAGACATAGGACTAGGAGAGATTTCAAGTTTCTGCATTGGGCTTTTGTCCATTTCCAGGTTTTCCACCAAGACATTGCAACTTTATCACACACAGAAAAGTCTCGACAAAGGTGAAAATATATCAAAACGAAAACCACAGCCCCACCCTTCTCAAGCTGATGCTTGGTGGGCCTTTGTAGGACACCAAGTAGGGGGAGTATCCAGGATAGGTAAGTGCAGGGAGACAGAGGCAGCCTGGGGGTTGCCAGGATCTGGGGGAGTTCGAGAGAGTGGTGCAGGGGGTGGGAATGGGGAGCTACTGCTTACAGAGAACCGTGCTTTGTTTTGAGGGTGCTAAAGGTACACTTCAGGGAATTGTACACTTTAAAATGTTTAGTTTTATGTTCTATGAACTTAACCTTAATTTTTAAAAAAGAGGGGGTGGCGCCTGGGTGGCTTAGTAGGTTAAGCCTCTGCCTTTGGCTCAGGTCATGATCCCCAGGGTCCTGGGATCGAGCCCCGCATCAGGCTCTCTGCTCAGCAGGGAGCCTGCTTCTTCCTCTCTCTCTCTGCCTGCCTCTCTGCCCGTTATTTCTCTCTTTAAAAAAAAAAAAAAAAAAAAAAAAGGAGCGTGGGATCATACCTGTAGCTCATTCGTGTCTAGTAGTCAGATCTGCTAGAATGACCGTCCCTCCTGCCTCTCTCAGGGCAGGAGCTTCCATTAAGAATCCCTCCTCCTGAGGGTTTTCGGACCCCTTGGGGAGAGGCCAGCACCCTGCTGTGGGCCCCACGGCTCCCTGCAGAGAAAGAGGTATTTATCAGGCCCCTTGGAGCCTGGAGAGTCTTTTCTAGATGACAGCCTTGTCCTTCCTACTTTGTTCTGCTCCACAGTGTCCTCTGCACTGGTCCTGGTATGGCCCCTCAGGACCCAGCAGTGTGGGGAAGTATGAGGGCTGATTGAATGTTGGCCCCTGTTCTGGAACTAATCATTGTTCTTTACCCGTGATGTCATCATTCTAGGTAAACCCCCCCCCACCCATAAGCACCCTCTGTCCTTTGAATCTGAGCCCCTGAGTCTCTCTAAGCACAAAACTAGAAAGTCTATTTCACAGGGTTAACAAGATAGAAATGGGGTAGTAGGATTTGGTGACCCCCCAAGCAATCTTATAACCTGGACTTTTCTCCTTCCTCTGCTGCCTCTTGGAAGATGGTTCCACAAAAGCCAGCCAGGCATGGTGGTCACTTCGGACTTGCTTTGTGGTCTGGGAGCCTCGGTGGCGAGACCATCTGATTCCTGATTTGTTCAACAACTGGGAAACCAAGTTGGTGAGGCAGCCCTGAAGGAGAGAGGGCTCAGAGGGGCCAACTCCAGATAGTTTAGAAGGTCTGACTGTGTTTACATTTGTCCCTTCTTCCCTCGTACTAATAGCAAGTGCTCAGTAATGATCTCCTGATTAATTCTATGGAGAGACAACACAAGCTTGACTCTCGGCTCTATCACTAACTAGCTGGGTGACTTTGGGCCGTGGCTTTGCTTCCTGGAGCCTTGCTTTCCTTCAGAGCAGCCTGTGCTTCCCCCCGGTGTGGACAGGCTGAGATGGGTGAATGACTGGCAGACCCCTTCGAGGACTTCAGTTAACTCAGAGACTCGATGGGACAACGCCAGTGTGGGAAAGGGGACAGCCACCCAGAGCCACACATTTTCTCTTTCAAAAAATTCCTGCAACCACCTTATTTACTTTCCCAAAGGTAAACTCCCCGGTTTAAGATAAAGAAATGTACTGTTGGGCCTTTCTTCCTTCTGGCTGCCGGGAATCAGAATGCTTCAGAGAAAGAGAGAATGAGAAGCACTGACCCTCCCTCCCTGGCATCCAGGGAGATGACTGTCACCATTGCTACCTAACCACAGAAGGGCAGCGAGTAATCATAATTACAGACAAAGCCCTCTGTGCTTACAGCATAAGGGTGCAGCCTGTTCCGGGTGTGGGGAAAACCCAGAGCTCCTGAACGCCCCACTGCCCCAAGAAGAGGAGTTCAGTGCCATGGGAGAGGCTTGTCCAGATGTCCTCGAAAGATCTGTGAGAGCACAAGTCATGCTGGATTAGGACTCATGCTAAATATCTCATCTTAACTAATTACATCTGCAAAGATCTTAACCTCCTCATAAGGTCACAGTGTGAGGTCCTAAGGTAAGGGCTCCAACATGGATTTTGGGGGGACACAGTTTAACCCATAACAGGGGGGCTGTGATAATGACCAGAGATCAGGGATAAGGAGTGCTCATAAATGTGTTCCCTTTATGGCAAGGGGGAGCCTTGCTCTCAGGGTCACATCTAATGTCCTCATCTTGCTTGGGCGGTAGAAGAGTCTTACAGGACTCTTACTTGGTGGTTTCTACCATATTCCAGATGATTCCATGTACACTCTTAGATGGACATGTGCTGCCAGCTCAGCATAAAATGCCATAATGGTCCAGAAACCAGGTTCCGCGGGTCCTTCCAGACCTGGTTTCCTCTTCCTTAAGTTTCAGGCCTCTTGGCTTACCAAGCTGTCCAGTGTGGTAGCCGAAACCCCAGGCCCAGAAGCAGAGTGGTCTGCCGTCCAGTTCCCCCCTCTATTCCTCAGCCATGGCATTTTGCCAAGTCTCTTCCCCGAAGGAATCAAGAAAATGAATCTTTGCATCTGGAGTATAGTACAATCTTGAATTCAGTTTATCAATGTCACGTATGCAATATCGCTCTACACACCTGTGCTACAAGGCAAGTTTTTTTTTTCTTCTCTTCTTCCGGACAGCTCATCCAGGCCCCATTCCTTTTGTGTTTGAATTTGGACCACTTCTCTGTACCATTTATTTTAGTACATATCCTGCAAACAGAGTAAAATTTCCTCAGCCCAAGGCACAATGGGTAAAAGGAGGCATGTCCTCACCCTGAGAGCAGCAGGTCGTCAGGACCTCCCCAGTAAGCCCACCACAACCGTTGGGCCAAAGATCCAGCTTCTGCCCAGGGAGGGTTGAGCCTCACAGGCAGAGGGTGGGGCAAGAAGGCATCCCTCCAGGCTTCCTGGTTCCCCCTGTGGTGGACTGGTGGGCAGAGATGACCAGATGGGAGTTCCTGCCACAAGCAGCTCAGGGGCAGACCGAGTCCAGGTGCACCAGGTAGGGCTGTGAGGAACCCTCCCGTGGGAATATATGAGACCTCTGGATGACACTGAAGGGACAGTGCTCTGATGTGTCTAAGCTGGGGTTGCAAGCCCCTGGGGCTGCTGAGCAGGGTCTCCCAGATGGGAGTGGACACTCTCAGTGTCAATCAGGTGGGAAGAGAAGGATGCTGGGACAGGAAGTAGCTTGGAAGGCGGGCCTTAAACTGGTGAGGAGTTGCCATCTTCTTCTCTATGGGCCCCCCTGTGGGGACTTGGACCCGGGGTAGGAAGGAGAGGTGCCAAGTGCTGGAGGGTGGCTACGGCTGCCTGGGAACACATTGAGCCAAGCAGGGGATAGCGTGGGTGGCCTTGAGGGTTCTAGAAGCAGTCTTGTTAGTGGCAGTTGTCAGTTATTCTGTTTATGTCCTTTCAATGCTCCCAAGATTCCCTATAAAGTCTTGCTAAACAGTCCAGCACAGTCTCAGCTGGGCTGGGACAAATTGAGGGAAAATTCTATGTCCATGGTTGGGTCGGAGAGAGTAAAGAATGGGCAGGGTCTTGGACGTCAGGGGTGTGATGACACCAGGGAGACCCTGGAAGGAAAGGGGAGTCTCAGGGGTGAGACTGTCATGGCCCTCCCATGGTAGACCACCTCCCCCCTGCTATCAACCCTGGAGAACAAAAGTGAGGATTTGATGAGGACACTGGTGGGGAAGGCACCCTTCTCCATGGGCTTCCTTTCCCAAGACTGGTCTCCAGGACTGTGTGCTAGGCCGCATCTGGGTTGGGGTCCTGTCAGGGCAGAGGGAATCAGCAAGAGCCAAGAGAATCTGTCCAGGAGGACCAAGTTCAGAGCAGGATCAGGGGCGAGTTCGAGTCTGAGTTTAGAAACCTTCCTCTGTGTCTTCAAACCTCTTTGGCCCCATTTCTAATACTGCATAGAAATCACCCAGGCTCTTTATTGTTCCATTAGCGCCTGAAGCAGCTCCATATCTGGGCCTTTGCACCTGCTATACTTCTCCCAGAAACCCTCTTCCCACAGATACTCACTTCAGTCTTGACTCACATATCACCTCAGAGAGATGTCCCTGAGCACTCCATGGAAAACAGAAACTTTTGTCTCTCCCTACCCCTTGTCTTACTTCACAGCACTACTTGCCTAAAATTAAATTCTACGAGACATATATTTGTTTATCTGACTGCTGTCCCTTTGATCTGGTACAATGTAAACCCCATGAAGGCAAGAAATGTGTGTTTGCTCACCATTGACTTCCAAGGGCCTCAGGCCCTGGCACTAGTCAATACTCAATAAATACTCGCTGAGTCAATGATTAATGGTGATTAATGTCTGCTGAGCTTCGACTAGAGTTCCAAGACTTGCTTTTAGGGAGTGTCAGGCCCCTTCAAGGGATGGGAACATGGCAGAGACAATTCTGACAACACAGTTCTTTCCACTGAGTTGTTAGACATGGCGTCCACATCTGTCTATCCACTGCCTGACCTTCTCCCCTGAGGAGACCCAGAACTCTGCAGGACTCTCCCCCACGCCACACATGTTTCTCCAACCTTGCCTTTGCTTCTGCTATAATGACTCACAGTGTTCTTTCTCTGTTCTCTGCTTTCTAAAACCTGGCTCCTCCTTCAGACCAGAACTATCCATCCTTCAAGGACTAGCTTGAGGCTCTTGAAGCTTGTTGTAAAATCACACCAGGTAACACGAATATTCCTTTCCCTTAGAACCCAGAGCTCTTTCTTTACACTGCAGTCAAAGCAGTTTTCACAGTCTGGAGTAATTAGGACACAGCAGGTCTCTGACCTCCTTATGAGACAGTGGGATCCATAAAGCTATGGACAGAGTGTTGGTATTTCTCATACTTGCCCTGTAAGTGCTCAGTTAATGTTTGCTTAATTGAATAAAGTTGACATTATTCTCTGAGAATTGTCTGGGGGGAAAGAAGTAAATTTAAATACACACTGTGCTAATAAATGCCATCACATACTTTATTTTCCAAAGTATTTATTTCCAAAACACAGCAGTCTTACTGCATAGAAGTATTACCATTTCTGTTTTATAAATGAGGGTCAGAGACATTGTGTGAGCTGCCCTGGGTCACACAGCTAGTAAGATACAGAACCAGGGTTTAAAGTCAAGAAAATAAATAAAATAAAATAAATAAAAATAAATAAAGTCAAGAAGATAAGCAAAATCTCTACTTATATAAAGACAAAATAGCTTATAGCCAGTTAAATTATTTTAATCCTTATACATTCATAGAATTCCAGGAGATGACATCACTAGACATAAATAGGCATGGATTTGTAAACCTGATTATAATATGCCAAAGGTAAATAAAAACAGTATAGCCTTTTCCCACAAGGATGAAAATAACTTTATATTGTATTCTTTTTGTGCAAGGAGACTCTGAACTACATAGGCACCTGCCCCAGACAAATCAAAACAATTGGCTACAATGAGGTCCCATAAATTTAATTCACATTTTTCCAGAGGCCAGAACAACTCCTGTAGCTCAGCCAGGGCTTAAAAAGGCAAGAGAGGTATTTATAGCAACAATAACAGCTGATTGTAAGAATTTGTTTGCCAATTAAATTTATTCTAGGAAATCTTATAATTACCGAGCTCTGCAGCTAGCACATTGGGCTCATCAGCCGAAACCACCGTTTAAAATGGGTATTTTTAAAACCACCATTGAAGGTAAGAATAGAAAAATTAGAGAGTTGCCCTGGAGTGTTATCTCGGGGCAAATTTAGCTCACTGAATTTAGCTCAGTCCCTGAAGAAATAAGACTTTACAGTTGATTGCATGAAATTAAAAAAAAAAAAAAAAACTATCCATAAAAAAAGCATGTTTCCAAATAATGCACTCTGCTGTTTATTGGAACTTACCAGAACATGACAATTGTCCTTTAAAGCATTTCTATGAACTTCTTAAATGAAATACTTCCAGAGTGAACGGTAATGCTTTTCTAAACCTTCACGTTTTTTTTTTCCAGGAAAGTTGGTTACCAAAATATACCCCCTGCAAACTTGAACAACAAAAAAAATAACTTTAAGAACCTAAAAAAATGGGACGCCTGGGTGGCTCAGTTGGTTAAGCCACTGCCTTCGGCTCAGGTCATGATCCCGGGGTCATAGGATCGAGTTCTGAGTGGAGCTCCTTGCTCGGCAGGGAGCCTGCTTCTCTCTCCGCCTCTGCCTGCCACTCTTTCTGCTTGTGTGCATTCTCTCTCTCTCTCTCTGACAAATAAAAAAGTAAAATCTTAAAGCAGACTATGACAAACATTTGCTAAAAGACGTGAATAACAAAATCTCTTATACAATTACAGTGATTTTTTTTCCCTTCAAAGAAAGCTTTCTTCTTCTAATGATAAAGGGCCACAGATTTCTTTAATAGAGAGTCTGGAAAAATAAAAAAAAAAAGAACAGGAAAGGAAAAGACTTTTGCCCCACTGCTCCTGGGACCATCGTGGCTAACATGTTGGTGTATTTCTTTTTGCTCTGCTTTATTTTTTTAAGCTTGGTTTGTATTGTTTCTGTGCTTGCTCTTTTTTAATCTGCCCCTTGTTTTGTCCGGAACAGTACTGGTGACCTGGCAGGAGGTCCTGAGACAATCAGAGGCTGAGCTGTCATCCACGCAATGATCATACGTGAGTTCGTTCTCATCTCCAGGACGTTTATACAGGTGGGTTCTGAGAATCGAAAAAAAAAACAACAAACTCTCTTTCCACCATGGAAACACACAGACACCCACAACACCTTGCAACCAAGTTCAGTGCTCATGTCCAAACTCCCTAGCCAGCCCAGAGGCCCAGCCTCAACCCTCCTGAAGCAGGTGGATTTAAAGGCCCCCCGGCAGCTTACAGCTCTGCTTTCTTGAAGAGGATTTCACAACCTCCATTTATTCGTTTACACCTCTGTGAGGTCTGAGCAAGAAGCAAGGAGGGGAGAGCCTTCCGGGGATATTGCCTGGCCCCTCCCTGCAGAGGGCTTTGCCATTTCTGTGAACCTTGCCATTAGGTTAGGGTGGGGAGCTTTCTGCACATGATCCCAAGTCCACAGTGCTGGGGGTCACAGTCCATTTGTATCAGGGTCAGAGAAAAGAAGCCATCAGTCAAGGCTTGAGGGAAGGGCTTTGTTTTTTTCTGCACCTGCAAAATGGTACAAATTCATTGTGTGCCCTGGCGTACACCTGACACCAGTTGGGCGTGATGGCCACACCAGGCTCTGACCACACAGGGTCCGGGGGCAGCAGAACAATGAGTAGTTTTGAGTTGCCAAACTCCAGACTCCCTCAGCAGCATGAGTAGTAGCTGTGGCACACTGCCTATCCCCCTCTAGGGACACAGCCAAGTCAGCACCTGGCAGCAGGGATCAGGTGGGACAGTCAGGGACAGAGCCTGGTGCAGACAGGCAGGGCAAAGGGCCTAGGGGCAACTGGCGGCCCAGGGGTTGTAGGCCTCCCTGGGAAGGACTTCTAATTGGGAGTCTGGAAGCTTCCACTTGCTAAGTACTTAAAGCTCCCGGTACTACATATACAGTAATTCTGCTATTTGAGCATCTCATTAACCATGCAGTATTATGGTATTATCCCATCATTTACCCACAAATACCATGGGCTGGTAGCTCTGTACCAAACTGACCCTGGGGAGATGGCAGCAAACAGACACTGAACTCCCACCCCATGGTGCTGGCCCTCTAATAGGGGGAGAACACGAGAGAGAATTGCATACACAAATGTATGAGATAGGTTCGAGTTGCCCGGAGAGGGGCATGGTCAGGGAAGGCCTGGGAAACGCATGGGTTTTGAGGGCCAAGCCTCCTGGAGGGCCAAGAGGCCTGGGTCAGGTCACAGCCTGAGGGGAAGCAGCAGGGAGGCCTGGGGATGGGGGCCAGAGGATCATAGGCCACGCTGGCTACTTCGGACAGCATTCTGAGCACTGGTTGAGATGGGGACCACCAGTGATTTTTGAGCAAAAGAGTGACAGGATCTGGCTTCCATTCTGAGAGCTTTGGTCTGCCTCTGGGGTGAAGAATTAGTGGGCAAGAGGGAGAGCAGGAGGCAAGTTATGACCCTGCATTTATAGACAAAGATTCGGAGGCTCGGGAACATGCCTCCAAACCTGATGGCATAGGACCATCTGGAATCTTTGAGTGACTTCCCTCTGCCTTTAGAATAGAGCAGAAGTGCACAGATGAGATCCTGCATAGTCTGCAGCAGCCTCCCTCCCCCGTTCCCTGGGGGCCCACTGCCTTTAGACTGGTCTCTCTTTGACTCCTCAAGAGGCCCTGGTTCAGGTCCTTACCTGGTCTTTTTACATCTTTCCCAGTACCTGCAGTGCCCTCCTCCCACTTGCTCACCTGGCAAAGTCCTAATCATCCTAGGAGCCCTTAACCAGCTTTTCTCAGGGAAGCCTATCTTGTCCCTGCAGACCAAGCCAGGTGGGCTGGGTGCCTCTGTAGGGCCCTCTCCACTCTGGCTGCTGTCCTTACCTTTGAGAGCTCTTTGTTGGTCTCCGCTCCGGGCTCCGGATTACCCAAGGGCAGGTTGGATTCTCTCTCGTTCACCCATCAGCATGTAAGTCAGCGACATGATCGGGCACTAGTACAGATGCCTGAGTTGAATAGAAAACTTGCTCAAGATCACACAGATAGTAAGCAGGAAGATCAGGGTTCAAATTTCTCTCCGACTTCCTCATCGCCTCAGAACTTGAACTCGAGTCTTGGTTTACATAGGCCCAGCTCCTGCAAGCTCATGAATGAGCCATTTCATTTTTCCGGCCCTTGAGTTTTCCAACACTAAAAAGAGAGCATCAGACATTGAGCCAGACTTTCCACATTACGTGCCCAGTGGGTACTCCCCAAATTCCTCTGACCACTAGAAACTCCTAGGCCCTGGACACTTCTCATGAGTCCTGAGTCCTGGTCCCACACTCACCCTTTAGAATAGCAACTCTAAGATTGATTTGGGGTCCTGGTTCTTTGTGTTTGTAGTTTAATCAAGAAACCCAAGAGATTCTTGTCACCAAGTAAGTTTTGGAAACACGTTTCAATGAGACTGCTTCTCAAAGAGGTTCCCAAAAGTAAAAGGTCGAAGACGACATAAAAACATGATGACAACGACTGTTTCAACTATAATGACAGTTCCTTCTCAGATGTTTCCTCTCTTTCATAAAAAGAAACTGCAACTGAAACCGCGTATTTATTTACGTGAATTATTTCGGGGGCCTAACGGAAGGTTCCTGAATTTCCACCGAGAGTGTAATTTCCTGGATAACCCTAAATAGAACTTTTTTGAGGAGCGTCAGCCCACTCTGAATGAAGGAATCCTCCCAGGGAGCACGCGCCAAGGCGGGAGGGGGGTCAGGGGAGGGACTCTCACCGGCCCTGAAGGAAGCAGCAGAAGCCCAGAGCAGTTAACCAACCTACCTGCAAGCACACAGCCGGCAGGGGGCAAAGACAGAGCCCAACCCAGCTCTCCGAGCCTCTGACCGGGGGGGCTTGGCACAGAAAACTGGGATATTCGCCCTTCAGAGCAGTGGGCGCCCCAGAAACCTCACCTTGGTGATGACAAACTGTGAGGGAATAGGGTGCGTAGTAGGCACTCAATGGCCAGGGGTTCGCTGATGGCCCAACCCCACTCTCTTACCATCCTGAGCTAGAAACAGGGCACTCTTCAGATGATTACATTCTCTGCCATGTTGGAGTCAATCTATGGAATACCCGGGATGAGCTCCCACTGATCAAACAGATTTATGCTCGATGACTAAAAAAGTAATCAGTGCAGGATACAGGGAAGCAGACTGATTCTCACTCTGCCATTTCCTTACCTCTCAAAACCTGCTTCCAATCCTCTGGAAAATGGGGATGATGCCTCCATCAGTGGGTCATTAGTGAGTATTCGTGAGACACCACATAGCACCTGGCACAGAATCAGTCAGCATTGGCTACAGGAAAGGACAAATGAAGGAAGGGAAGTAGTTCCTTCTGCTCTGGATTTGGAATTTGTCCCCCTTCCTCCCAGCCTCTGGCTCTCTGTCACAAGAGTGCGACAACTGTAGCTGGACCTTTCCTGAATGAAATCTGTGGCTGGAGGGAGAATTGAAGTCCAAACACGCTAGGTGAATGAAGGCAGACATGAATGGCAAATAAAGAAGCCCCCACAGAACCCACCATCTGCCACTGAGTGTGGTATGTTTGCGTTTTATTAGTTATGAGAAAGTTTGGCTACAAGGAATAGAGGAAACTAAAATAACAGTGACTTAATCCTTAGAGAGATTTATTTGTCAGTCATGATCCCAATGGCAGAGGGAAGCCAGTGCAGGGCTGGAGTGGTGCTCTGCTGTTCCTTCTATGTTGTTGCTGGGCTATGTGTGGCTTCTTAATTTTCAAGGTCAGCTCATGGCCCAAGATGGCTGCTGGCTTCCAGCCATCAGTGCAAATTCTGGCCAGCCGGTATAAGGAAGAAAGGAAAGAGGTAACTTCTCCCTCTGTGATGGTTAATTATAGGTGTCAACCTGACTAGCCACCAGTGCCCAGATTGAATATTGTTTCTGGGTGTGTCTGTGAGAGTGTTTCCAGATGAGATTAGCATTTGAATCAGTGGACTCACTAAAGGAACATGCCCCCCACAATGTGGTTAAGCATTGGCCAATGTGTCAAGAGCCAGAACAGAACAAAAGGCCCAGGAAGAAGGAATTCTCTTCTTTTTTCCCTGCCTCCGCTTGAGCTGGGGTATTTCATTTCATCTTCTTCTGCTCTTGGACTGGGATTTGCATCATTGGTCCCTCTGGTTCTCAGGCCTGCAGATACCAGCCTGAACTACACCACTGGCTTTCCTGGGACTGCAGCCTGCAGGCTACAGATCGTGGGGCCCCTTGGCCTCACAACCACGTGAGTCAATTCCTGCTAATACCTCTCCATATAGATATCCTATTAGTTCTGTTTCTCTGGAAAGCCCTGAGTAATACATCCTCTAAGGATCTTTTCCTGAGAATGCACACACCACTCCTACATAATTCTGCTTGGTCAGAATTAGTCATATGAGCATGCTGGCTCCAAGGATGGCTGGGAAATATATTCTTACTTGGGGAGGCCATGCGTGCAGCTCAGTTCAACATCTCCGGGTGCAAGAAGAGGACAATGGAGCAGTCTGGGCTACATCTTTATGATTTGCAGGCTTCCTGAATACTCATCAAGACCAGGGCTATTCTTAGGCCCTCCTTTTTTAAATGTTGTGTTGGGGTAGAGAATAGGATGCTTTTTCTTAAGTGGGACTCGTATTCAATAATCTACCCTGTGTAACTGACATCAGGCATTGGCTGTCCTTGAAACTGGTCTTGGGATCCTGGGCAGCATCCATGCAAACTCAAGGGTCCCCGTGCATCACAGGCAGAAAACTATGTTCCCAGACAGGAAGTCCTTCCGGAGAGGGCTTCTGGTAACAAAACTGTAAATAGGCTTTTATGGGGGGGCAGCTAGCTTTGTAAGTTGCACAGCCCTGTCTTGCTCTGTGTTGTGGAGCAGAAATTGAGGCTCAGAGAAAGCAAATCACTTGTGCTGAGTCATGGAGCCAGAGGGCCCAAGCCCCACACCTTTCCATCGCCATGCTGCCCCCTATTCCACAATGAAGGGGCCCACGGAGGTCTTTCCCCAATATCATCTCGTTCCCTACTGTGAGAGTGAAAGAAAGACCCTGAACTGAGGAATCCAGGACCCTCGGTACCCATCTTCTATTAATTCTCTAGTTCTCATCTCCTGATTCCTGCTGCTTCTGCATCAGCACTGGGACACGTGAGGGGCGTCCGAGGAAAGCAGAGCTGGGGGGAGATCTGAGGGGCACTGTGCAGGAAGGGAGGGCAAGGCACCACCAGGAAGTCTGCAGGCCCTTGCTGGGCAATGTTCCAGCATCTCTCAGGAAAATGGCCACAATCACCATTTGGGGCATTTTGGAGGCAGATATAAATGGGTATTGTGCGTGGAACTCCAGGGCATGTTAAGGCAAACCTCAAGGGGCTGGAAGGCCCAGGTTTATTCAGTGGATTTAGTGAGAGAACCCAGGCCCAGCTCTCAGCGATGTGTGGGCCAGAGTTGGAGGACCAGTGGGGCAGGAGCTCTCTGGGAGCCCTGTCTTTACTTCCTCTATCCTGAGCAAAGCGGGTGCCCAGGAGCTTGGAGACCCTGGAGTGAAGCATCTCCCAAGGTCTCCTGATTGACAGGAATGGTTCTGCCGCAATGTTGGTCTCCACAGTTTCAGTCGAATCTGAAGTCAGAGGCCCAGGATTCTTTCAACCACATCTAGGAAACAGGAGTAGTGGAACCCAAACTTGGTGTTGGTCCTGAGAGGAGGGAGGGCATGCTTGGTGTGTTTCAAGTCTTTCTTTCTTCCTCCTGCCTGAAAAGACGGAGACATCTGTGTCCCGGGCAAAGCAGTGGTTCTGAGTCAGCCCTGACATTGAATCACTCACCACCACCCCCCCCACCGCCGACCGACACCATGACATCAGGGTAGACCCCAGCCAGCACACAGCAGGTGCTCAGCACACAGGTGCTGAGGAATAATATACGTCAGCCCGTGCAAGCTCTTGGTACGTATTAACTCTGTGAGCCCTCACAGTCTGACGTCGTGTGAGGTGCTGGTATTATCCACGACTCACAGACCTGGAAGCTCCAGCCCAGAGGGATCCAGGGCGTCCAGGGAATGTGGGCAGTAAATACACAGTGGTCTGCTTCCAAAACCCCGGCATTGAACCCTTGTGATTTAAAAGGTCTGACGCGTAATCTCAGAGACTCCAGGGTCCTCCTCTGCGGTGGCTGCTGGGGCTGGAGGCATTTGCAGGACTGGGAAGGGATGAGTGCAGGCTGGCTGGCGAGGTGGTAGACACGTCCTTGGAGGTAATGGCTGGAGGTTCGAGACCTCATGCTCCCAGGAGGTAACTCAAACTTGGGGCAGGAATTGACGAGAGATGAGCCAGACGGAGCAGCAGTCCCAGACAGGGATTGGAGTGCTGGTTCTTCAATCCTCCTTGTCATTTGGTCCTAGCCAGTATCCTGAGTCCCATGTCTGTCATCTCTGGAGAGGGGCAGTGATGGGCAAAAACAAAAGGAGCATTTCCCCAATTGTCCTCAGGAGAAAGATGGGCAGTGCTAGCTTGGGGTCCCTTCAACAGAAGGTCGCATCAAGAACAGAGGTGCCCCCAAGTCCCTGGACACCTTAAAAGGTGTAGACAATCCTCCTAGACACCAGGAAATGGCAGTGATGGGGGTGAGGCAGGCAGCTCCCAGCCTGGCCAGCCTCCCTGAGAGCAGAAGGGGAGGGACTGCGACCCCCAGGTGCTGCCCAGACTTGGGCTCCCGGCTCTCTGACCACAGCCTGGGCCTCACAGGGGCGCCAGAGACACACAGCAGGGTGTCACAAGCACCTAGTGAGACCCCCAGACCCCCCCTTTTTTCAAGATTTATTTATTTATTTATTTGTCAGAAAGAGAGTGCAAGTACACACAGGGAGAGCAGGAGGCAGAGAGACAAGCTGACTCCCCACTGAGCAAGAAGCCCAATGCAGGGCTCTATCTCAGATTCCTGGGATCATGACCTGTGCCGAAGGCAGGTGTTTAAACCAACTGAGCCACCCAGGCATCCTGTGGTCCAGCCCTTTAACAGAGGCTATCACCAGGATGAAAGGGATGCTCCCCAAATGTCTCAATGACTCAGGGGTCGGGGGAGGGCATGCTGGACAAAAGGAGAAAGAGGAAGAGGCAGAGATCACAAACCTGGGTTGGCAGGTGGAGAAAGAGGAGGGCAGAGCACCCCAAGAATAACACGGAGATGCAGTCTCCAAGAGGAAGCCCGGAGGAGGTATTTGTGAGCACCAACCGTGTCCTTTCACAAAACCCTTGTAATAACCGTAAAACAGGCATCATTATTCCCATGTTGTCCGAGGCAAAACGAATTGTGAGAGATCAGAGGACAGGCCAAAACCACCCAATAAGCCATACATGTAGTCTGTTTGGTTCCAAAGCCCGCAGTTTTCCTCCCATACCGACTTCCCGTTTTCACCCAGAGCTGACCCTGCAGGGAACACGCTTGTCCCATCAAACGCGCCGCTAGAGCCTGCGCCGCAGAGCAGTGGCTCCTGGGGTGCACGCTTACTCTAAATGTCTTTGAAACACCACAATCAAAGTCATCTCTGGCATGGGGCGCTCTGAGGGGTGTCGAGAAAGCTGGACCCAAGTGCAAGCCGACTCAAGAAACAGTAAAGCCGGGAAGCGCAGGATAAACTCTTAGAAACCTCTTAATGATATCCAGACACTGACACCGAGGCCCACCACGGGTCTCCTGGCTTCGGTTTACAACTCAGGATGGGTTGACTGAAGGGAGCTGCAGAGTAGCAGGACAGCGTGTGTACTAACAAGCCATTTAATGGCCATCTCCCAAGTGAAAATATGAAACTCCCTACAAATCACAACGTGGCTTGGACATGGTGCTGAGCTTGCGGAGAAGCATGAATCACAGAGTGTCAGACCCTGGGAAGAATCTCAGAGATTGCTCTCTTAGAGGAGGAAGTGGGAACCCAGAGGCAGGAGGTAGCTCCCTAAGTCCATGCTCTGGCCCCAGGGAGGATCAGGTCCAGCACTCCCAGTTCCTGACCCCAGGTAGCATGGAGCATTGGCCTGCAGGCCCCCGGGGCCGAAGAGATTTCCACCTAAGTTAAAATCTGGACAGGACTTCGGAAAAACTCCCCCCTCGTCTCCTTGGCCCATTACTTCACTCGGTTTGGTTTTCTCGATAGTTCTTAACACCATCTGAAACGATCCCTTGGCATGGCATCCACGCTTCTTCACAGCCTGACCTCTTCCACTCTCCTGGTCTAGACTCATCTCTTTATTCCTTTTCTCTAACACCATGTTCCAGGCACATTACAATCCAGCACCACCGTAGCATGAACTGCATCTGAACATACCTGGCTATACTCGTTCCTCTGCTCAGAATGTGCTTCCAGTTCTCTAGCTGGTGAACATCTCATTCTAAAGGATTGGCACCAACAGCCCGTGGGAGCCTTTTCCTGCTCCCCTCAGGGCTGGACTCATATTTATTGTTGCTGTTTTCGTGGCCATACCTATCTTGACCTCTCCCTCTGTTGGTGCACCTAGAATTCAAAATGCCCCTTATTTGTTTCCCCCATGAGATGGTGACATTTTTGAGGGCTGGACTTGGTGTTAATCATCTCTGTGTGCTTAAAGCCTAGTGTAATCAGGTGCAGAGCAGAGCCCTGAAAAACTTGTTTAGTGAATGAAGGGAAATGTGTGGGTGGGCTCTGGTCCTGACCAATATTGCACAGAGCCATGCAAGGGCCAGCACAAAATACTAGTAGGTGCCCAAAAGTTCATTAATTAAGATACTTAAATCATACTGTAATGCAATATTTTAAAAATTCATAGCTATGCCCCAACTCCATGGAGGAACAAAATCAACATGTTAAGTAAGGATGGGATCTGATCCTGAACCTTAGGACTCATTTGATTACCTTCCCCAAGTCCTCACCTAAGCAATTGGCTCAAAGGCAGAGACTTCCAGCATACATGCAGAGTGGCTGAGTTAACACTGTCACCATGGGACTGGCAAGAAAGACATGGACTGGAGAGGAAAGGGAAGACAAAGGAGATGGTAGAAGGAGCATTTTCATCAATCAGGCATTAACAGGAAGCAACTCTGGCCCATCTTAGCCAGAGAAGGAATATACTGGAAGCGTGTCGGATGGCTCCTGGTCTGGTCAGGAGGTTGAAGAGCAGAAGCAGATCCAAGGGCAGTGCACACAGTCTGTCTAGGATGTGGCTGTTGGCACCTGTCGCCCTCCACAGCGCCATCTCTTGGTCTGATTGGCCCTATTTACCACATCACATACACTCCAGAATCTAAGTCAGGGGCAGGAGTGGCCAACTGGCCAGGTCTGGGTAGGACCATCCCTTGAGTGCATGACAGGTCAACGGAAGATAATGTTTGACTTTTGTGGTGGAAGATGTTGGATTGGCCCACTAGTACTCCCCACAAAAGGGTGTCTGTGTCACCCAGAAAAGGGCTTTTGAGTTGGACAACTCTACAAATGACAAATAATAAATAGAGGTAAGGTTGAATTTCTTGGGAGACTGTGTAGGACTATTGAGATAGAAAACTCTGGCAAAAGGAAGAATACTAAATAGGTTTTGCTTTCAAACAAGTGTTCTGGTTGTAGTAGTGCATGTGGAGGCCGGTAGGACGCATTCGGATTGTTTTCCATGGTGGTAATGGCTGTGGAGATAGTGTGACCCTCTTATACCTTCTAGTACAGATTAAGTGAAGAGTTGCCTTCTTGGGGTAGGGGTTGGGGGTTGGGATGTCAGAGCCATCCTATAACGTATAGCTCCAATGTCTTTCTGATATCCCTTTCTTCGATTAATGCAACCAGCCTCAGACCTGTGAGATGTGAGAAAGCAAGGTAGAGCCTAAAGAAGGATCACTGTCCTGCCGTAAATAATCAGAGGTGCAGTGATCAGGAGGAAAGAACCAGCTCTCCCTGGAACCCTCCAGTATATAGCGTATCTCATTTAATGTTCTCAAAACCCAGAGCCACTACCGGTGTTAACTCTACAGGTGAGGGGGACTGAGGCTCACAGGTGTTAGGTAATCCGGCCAAGGTGGCACATGGAGTTAGAGGCGCCAGAGCCAGACTCCAACCTAGGCGGATCTGTTCCACAGTCTGTGATCCCAGAATCCGTGTTACTCTCCGGTCCACAACCAAGAGGGAGCTGGCTCTTGTTTATTAAGCTTCCCAGGCATTTGCCATTGTCCTTCCATAAGAACTAATGTGATGAAAGCGGCCAAGACAAGACAGATCACTCTCCTTGCCTGCTGGCTGGTCTTCCACCCCGCATTCAACTCAGCCCTTTGGCCTCACCCGCAGCAACCATGCTGACCTCACCGCAGCTCAAGGACAGACCCCAGTTCCACTTCCTATTTCCCCCAGCCATTGATTGACTTGGTTGTTTCTTTCTTTCTTTTCTTTTCTTTCTTTCTTTTTTTTTTCTTTAACCTTTTTAATAGTGGAAAATTTCAAACTGGTGTGAAATAGAACCCCTGATACCTATTACTCGGCTTCAGTAATTTTACTGACTTAAATTTTACTTCAGTGTATGCTTGCAATGTTCATTAGTATTCCTTGCATCTATAGGGCTCCTTACCAGGGGATTTTTTCCTTAGGATTCAACTTTAATTTTTCCTCTTTTTGGTTTTATGCATTTTAGCACTTTTACCATTAGGTGGCTTCTGAAACATTCTGCAGAAGGATGTGCATACAAATGTTTCTTTTTTCTGCAAGTTGGTAATTCTTTTGTCCCAGTTCAGCTCTAGAAACCCCTAACCTCGGCTCAGTTTTTCCACGGACCTGCTTCTCCAGGTTTATCAGCATTGTTTTTTTTGGAATCCAACAGATCCAGGATTGTGTTGTTCATTCCTCTTACAGTTTCTTGTAAAATTATTTCTCTACCCCCACTGTTACTTTGCCATTTAATAGAGTTGAACAGCGCAACGACAGTATATAGCCAGCCAGGTCCACGCCAAGAGTTTCTCACTGGGATAGGGCTGAAGTCACCTCTGTGTCCCCAAGTTCCAAGGACAGATCTTGACTGACACAGATTAGTGCTCATTAAAAGCTTGCTTACTTCCAGTCCTAGCTCTGACGGCTGCCCTCTGAATTCTTGCGTTGGAGCTCACTGCACGGAGGCAGAAGTCGGGACTGTGAAAGGAATCATCTCACCCGTAAGCATTTGTCAGTGTCTGTTTTCCCTCCTATACTGTACACTTGGTGGGGGCAGGGCCTGTCTGCCACTGTGTGCCTACCACCTAGCGCCATCCTGACACATAACAAATGGGCAACAGACTTTTGTTTGATTTGCTTGGATAATACCTGCTTCCTACAATTACCTTAAATATTAAATGAGATATTTAGAGTAACGGTTACCCTGGTAAATGGTAACTTTTAGTCTCATTATGAAACCAACAAAATACTGCCCCGGGCGTTGAGCCTGTTTCCTTCTCTGGAAAATGGGAGTAACAATGCTCCTTTAGGAGGGTTAATCACATAAGGGAATGTATGGAAAGTACGTGCTCTGTGCTTGACAGATAGCAGATAGCTAATAAACGCCAGCCACAAGCACACAGACCAGACCTACTTTTCCTACCTTGCAGCACCGTCTCACTCCTGCTACATTTTTTTACCTCCTTATGAGGTTCGAGCTTCACCTTATTCCCCTGTTTTTCTCTGGGATCTGTTGAGGTCCTGGAATATGCCAGGTGCTTTCTCATTAGGTCTTGGGAAATACTAACAATCCTGTCCTTTTTTTTTTTGAATGCTTCTCTGCTCAAAGTTCTAAGAAAACTGTCGAGTTTCTCCAGGGGCTATAGGTTATACTCAGAACAAGCACCCAGCACCCAGCACCCAGCATCCAGCACAGGACATTGTGAATATCTCCAGGAGGCATAAAAATAGGCAATTTACTTTCCTGATATAACTCAGTTTGCAATTCTCTCATTGGGAGTGATGCAGAGTCAATGTGAGGGCTGGCTCCCCAGGGCCAGGTACCTAACATGAATGGGTCAAGTGGCTTGGGTGATGGATATGTTTCAGTTTATATCCAAAATTCTTAGCATTTGCCAAATCTGATACCAAGAAGTCCCTCTTTAAATATATCTGATAAAATCTGCCCAAACTCAGTAGTTTTCCCCCAGCTTAAAAAAACAAAACAAAACAAAAAAAAAAAACTCCAGGTTTTTAATCTTTTTGGTGGTCACAACTGGGAGGGGGAATGTTACGTCTATCCGGTGGGTAGAAGTCAGAGGTGCTGTTGAGCACCCCGCATGCCCAGGACCACCGGAGACAAAGAATTATCCAGCTCAAAATGTTGAGAGTGCCCAATTTAAAAAACAAAACCAAAAAGAAATAAAAACAAACAAACCAAAAAAACACACCATGATCTAGAATAATTTTCTCACTTCATTTGTAAGTTTTTCCTCCTTCCATAATTAAAACGACTCTGGAACTCTCTCCCAGGTTTCACCCAGGTTATTGGAAGGGATTAGCCTGTCTCTGAGCACAGTTCCTGTACACATACTCCACCAAACTCGTCCTTCCTCCGCACGCCCCCATCTTTCATGGGGGAGGTGTCCACTTGAATTTGGAGAATGGAGCCAAGAACCACATTTACACATATGGTCTTAAAGACCATGTTCCTTGTCTTTAAGAACCTTAAACTTATTATTTAAAAAACAAATCATTCTGGATTTGCAGCCTTTTTTTCCTCAAAGATTTTATTTACTTATTTGACAGAGAGAGCTCACAAGTAGACAGAGAGAGAGGAGGGAAGCAGGCTCCCTGCTGAGCAGAGAGCCCAATGTGGGGCTTGATCCCAGGACCCTGGGATCATGACCTGAGCTGAAAGCAGAGGCTTCAACCCACTGAGCCACCCAGGCACCCCTGGGTTTGCAGCATTTAAAAAGAGTTTATTGTGATCTAACTTTTTGAAAGCTTTCCCTTTGTCCTTAGCAGTTTCTTGGCACTTGGGTCAAAGATTGCTCTAAATGGGGCTGCTGCAGGGAGGCTTTGGGGGAGAAGCTGGCAGGAACTTTGGGGTGCCGCTTACAGCATCTTTGTCCCAGTGAATGGGCTGTTGTTATACTATTAGAATCTATACAAAGGTTTAGAATTTCACCTTTCCAGCATTTATTGAAGTTTTCATTAACAAAATTAACTCATGTTAAAATTTGCTATTTGTCTCCCTAGAGGTCATAAGCTCCATTAGGGTTTCCAAATTATAATGTTCGAGGAATTAAAAACATTGCATGTAAATATATAGGGGACACATGTCAAAGGTTTTACTCAGCTCAGTAATTAATGAGAGAACCAGTAAGATGTTGGGACCTGTTCAGAGGACACTTTGAAAAGCAGACATTTATATACACAATTGGGAATGCCAAAATGATTATTTGCCAGCAGTTGCAAAGCCTGTCACCAGCCTGTAGGGTACTGAAATGTTGTGTTTGGGGTCATCTTTTCTACAGGGTAGAAATGAAATTATCTTTCATGGAGAACATTCATTTGCATTGTCATCAGTGTTCTACAATTTCATTTCTATCCTCACAGGCTTGTGATACAGCCTAGTTGATAGAAACACAATGACAGGTACATGCCTCTATAGAATCCAGTAATTCCCTGAGGGTCCCTTAGACATGCCCCTCCCTCTGAAAAAAAAAATGCCAGTCTTCTCCTTTGCTCATTTCCAAGTGTTGGACAATTTTTCTATAGGGCAGAGATCAGAATATGCGCCGAATCTGCTTTTTCTGACTTGGATCCTTGCAAATCCCTAGGGCGTAATTTGTAAGTATCTGTGGGAAGCGGATTTAGCTTGCGGTTCCAACAGCCCCACACTCCTAATCTATGAGATTGGAAATAAAAAGAGGGGTGGGGGCTGAGGGTGAGAGAGAGTTTGGCAAAGAAATAGAAAAAGCAGATATAAGAGTTGACATTTGTCGCTAACTCCGTGCCAGGCATGTTGCATACGCTGGCTCATTTAAGCTTTGCACAACCTCTATTTTGTGGGTGAGGACACTGAAGTTACAGAGGTTAAGTAGCTTATTCAAGGGTATATAGGGAATATGAGTATGGATTTGATGGCTTTCACGCTTCGTGTTCCCTTTAAGGGAGTGAGCTCTGGGAGGGCGAGGCTTACCCCTTTGTTTTATTCTCTGCCGTTTCGCTGCTCAGTCTGGCCCACAGAAGGTGCTCAGTCAATACCTGTGGAATGCGCGGCTAAGCAATGTAGGAAAGAATGAATGAGTGAGTGAGTGAATGAATGAATGAATGAGCAGAGCAAGGACTGTCTTCCCATCTGCTCAAGTTCCACATCCCATGCCTCCCCCACCATACGACAACAGATCACTGTTCCTTCTTCATCCTGTGGAATAAGTAGCTAAATGGAACTATAATTCTTTATATCGTATTTCATAGTTTTTATTTTATTTCATGTTTTCCAGTTTTACTGAGAAATTTTTTTTTCCCTGTGATGAGAACTTTTAAGGTCTATTTGCTTGCCAACTTTCAAATACACAATAGAGTATTGTTGACTAGAGCCACCATACTGCACATCATATCCCCTGGACTTATTTATCTTACAAGTGAAAGTTTGTGCCTTTTGACCACCTTCACCCTCTTCCCCCCCACACGCAGCCCCTGCCCCTGGCCACCGCAAATCTGACCTCTGTTTCTATGAATTGGCTTTACTAGATTCCACATGTAAGTGAGATCATACAGAATTTTCTCTTCTCTGACTTATTTCGCTTGGCATAATGCCCTCAATGTTGGATGGGGCTATAATTTAACATTTTAGTTGCTCTGGACAAAGTGAGTGTTTTAATTAACAGATAGTTTATTGTGCCTAAATACATATCTGATTATATCTTAAGTAGCAGATAGAGTATGAAGCAAAGGAAAATTCTTTAAAAAAAAAAAAGTCTTATGATGAGGAAAATAGGCAAGGGGTAAATAAGAGGAAAGACAATGTTTGATAAAAGTTTTCTTGTTTTCCCTTAAGTATATTCTGGGTCAGAGTAACTGGGATCTTTAGCTCCTGACCTCTGTAGTAGGGGCTGCATCAATATTACTGAATGGATGACTAACAGATGGCTAATACATGCTTTCAGATAATGAGAAGAGGATAAGTGCAAATTCTTAGAAGGAAGTAATAATGGCAATCATTCCCAGAGGGGTAAAACACTTCTTAGTGGAATCGTAAGTTTCAATATTGTATATATTGCAAGTTCCTGGGTGAGCCTTTAAATACGATTTAAAAACCGAAGACTATAGAACTAGAAATTGTGGAACTTTTCTGCCTCTCTCCCTCCTCAATCTCAACCCAAACATTTAGAGGAATTCTCACCCTCCTTGAGAAAATGAGATCAGGTATCCTAATGCTTTATAACTCCCTTTCCTTCTGCTGCTCTCATTTTTCCCCACACAGTCACCAAAGGCAAATTAGGAAGCCCTGTTTGAGTTAGTGCATATTAAAAATGATGTCAGAAGGAAAGGCGCAGATGAAAGCCAGCCCTAGAGATGAAGCATTTATTTGAAACCATTACTAGAAGGCAGATCCAGCACATAAAATATAAAACCACCCTGCACCAGCCTCCAGTAAGTGTGATGGGGTTTTCCAACCTCCCAGGTTCGGAATCCAGGCGCGGAGGTACTGGCCTTGGCCCTGGTCTGGCCCCTGCTCTGTCTTTCCTCCTCTTTGTCCAAACTGGTTTGAAATTTTTTTCCTCCACCTTTGAATTACTACACAGTGGGCTTGATGAATGAGTTACAAATCTTACCCGATGGTTGTTGAACTACAAGAAACATGTTTTTTTGGCTTCTGGTTAGTAAACATCAGCAAAGCTATGTGTGGTTTCTAAGCCCAGAGACAAGGAGAGAAAAAGCAAGAAGAACAGGAAAGCATGAGGTAAAACATTTATAGGCGAACCCTGGCTTGCATGAAGGCTTTCCCTTGAAAACTAGTGGAATTTCGATTTGGAACAAACCCTCTCTCTCCCCCGGCCCCTTGCTTAACTTCTCCCTCTCTCCTGAGCTGTCTCTTACACAAGTTTCAGACTTAAGAAGGCAGGGCAGCCCATGCTGAGATGATACAAATGTGATTTCCTAAAGGGTCACATGCTGCCATGTTTGTTGGTCATACAAGCACATATTTTGGTGGGGAGTGGGGGACCTAGTTATTCATGGTAGAAAATGTCAGGTTAATTAGAATAATATATTCACTCACCTATTTTGTTTTAGTCTTAGTGTTTCAGAGAAGACTATCCAAAGTCCTTCATAAGGAACGGCTTGTCAAAGACTGAGGATTGTTGAATGATCCAGTGTTGTATACTCTGACAATGATTAATCTCAACACTTCATTTCTAATGCTCCATCACCCTGATAATTTCTGTGGAAACTTCAGTTACTTACTCCAGTCCTGCTGTCATTTTCCCCTTATTATGGTTCACTATTTAAACCAGCACTTTCTAGTAGACCTTCCTGTGTTGATGACAATATCCCATATCTGCAGGATCCAAAATGGTAGCCTCTAGCCATATCCAGTCCCTGAGTAAGGCTATTGGACCTACGGAAATGTGAAGCCCATGGGGGTTACAGGACTTGCCAGGGACCACACTGGCAGTTAGTGACAGCATCTGAATGAATCTCCCTGCTCTCCCTAGGATGTCAGGTTGCCTCGTGTTTAGATTTCATTTGGGCAGGAAAAATGAGGAGCGATTTCAGAAAGGAGACCTAAGTTTTGCACCTGATGACTGAATGGATATATAGGAATAATATTACATCCTCCAGTCGCATGTAACAGATGACAGAGGAATTCAGTTGTGCTAGATAGCAGGACTGTAGCATTAGAACTCCAAGCTGAATTGAACAGAATAAATAATTAAGTCCTATGTTGCTGTCTGCCTAAGGCTGCTCAGAACAGATCTTAATATTGTGTTCTGTTTATTATTCATTCATTCACTTATTGAACACCTCCAATGGTCCACATAGAGTAGGTGCTGGAGGGAGGGAGGCATATGAAAATGGATAAAAACAGTTGAAGCATTCGGTGCCTACAGGAAGACAGATGGCCAATCATTTCAATGTGATGCTGGAGTGCCACACGACATTGTCAATCAGGGGGTGCAGGACAGAGGGTTTTATGTTATCTCTCGGTACTCTGGTGTGCTTGGGCAATAATGGGCTCTGGAGCCAGATCTGGGTTCAAATTCAGCACTTTGCTTACTACCTCTGGGACCTCAGGCAAAACACTGAACATGTTTTTAGCCTTATCTTTAAGATGGAGATAATATGCTGTCTTTGTTGCTAAGATAACACAAAACCATGCACTTAAAGCTCCGGGCATAGTGCCTCATTCAGAGGAAGCATTCACTGAGTGTTAGTGCTCACTCCTACTACTGTTGTCATTGTTATTTTTATTATTATTGCTAAGAATAAACAGGAGCCCTGGGAGGCATAACTGTCTTTACTTTGCAGACAAGGAAACGGGCTCAAGGCGGCTAAGGAGCCAAAGTCACAGTGATAAAAAGGGACAGGGTCAACTTTTGATGCAAGTTGATTTGACTGCTATCAGGAGGGAAGGAGTACCCTCTCCAGAGTCCTCAGAGGGCTGCCTTGGAGAAGTGCTGGGGACCTCTGCCAGTGCAGAAGCAGAGGCCCCTGACCAGCAGGGGCTTCAGGGAGGAAACATCAGGCCTGATTATACGACCACCTAAATTTGCCGTGCCTCTAGTGCCCTTTTCAGAAGTTTCCTGACCTGGCATTTATTGTCCTAGAAGAATGCACATACAAGATCAATTTAAACTTTAAACAATGCTCCTTCCAGCACAGGTTTTATGCTAGATTCTGGGGTTAGTGAAGAACCTTGGTGGAAATTGTCCTGTCCAACAGTCCAACCCATCCACCTGTCCATCCATCCCTCAGCATCACAAACATGAAACGCCAACCGAGTGCTAGACACCATCCTGACTGTGCTCTTCTTCTGTAAGTCTTACGTTTTCCACAGACAGTATTCTCCATTCAAGACTGGAAGTGGTGAGCCAGGCGCGAGGGGCACATTGGTGAATGCAGTTAGGATAGGAGACGGAGTGAGTACTTAAGGATGGTTTCCACCGTCTCAGCTTGGCAGCTTGGCAGAGAGGTGAAGATGGGATGACAGGGGACTCTAGGCCCACATCTGAACCAAATAATTAAAGCGCGTTGTGCTTCGGTCTACAGTGGAAGCCTGTACCTATACGTGGGGGCAAGGATTGATTTCTGTAGGTTTTACAGCTCCGGCCACGAGCATCGTGATTGGTACATAATATACAAAGGAACCAAATTATTTGGGTTTGGTTTTGTTTGGGTGAATTAGGAAAGAATAAGTCTCTTGGGACCCGGCAATAGAAGTTCTAAAGCAGCTGGGGGCGGCGGGGTTCACCAAGGCCTGTCTGGGTTGGAACCAGCGAGAGGAGGAGTTTTTAAAAGGGGAACGGCATTCCAAGTAGAGAGCTCTGCCTAGGTGAGGGAGACGCGGGTGCTGTAAGAAGGGCGTGCTGGCGTGAACCGGACTCCTGCTTCAGGAAATACATGCAGCCCAGGCCGGGTGGGTACCTCCGGGCGTCGCCGCGAAGCTGCCTCGCCGGTCCTGTCGGGAGCGCATCCAGAACCCCCGGCTTAGCTTTCTTTAAAATACAGACCGGGTCCCGGGCAGGCACCTGGCCGCGCGCTCAGCTCTCCGGTTGGGGGTGAGTTGACTTAAGTAGCATTGCCATTCCGGAGGCTCCGTTTGCAAGTCCCCGCCCGGGAGCAGGGGAGGCCGCAACAGGTCCCCGCGGGCACCCCGGGCGGGCCTCGCTCGCGCCTCCAGGGCCCGCGCCTTTCCCGGCCCGCCGCGCCCCGCGGGGCTGGCCCGCCCGCGGGGCTGCAGGGCCGCCTCTCCGGAAGCCGTCCCGGTGGTCCCCGACGCTGCTCATAAATCATTCATGAGCCGGACGAGTTGGGCGAACGCCGTTGCAAGGGGAGGGCGGGCGGCAGCGGGGCCCGAAACTGGAGCTGGACCCGGCGCACGGTGAGTAGCGGCGTCCTCATCCCGGAGCCTGTGGGCGTCCGCGGAGACTGCGGGGGCATGAGCGCACCCGCCTCAGAAGGCTGGGGGCGGGAAATCGGGAACGGAGGGGCTCGCTCTGTGCGGCTCTCCTCCCGGCCCTCCGCGCCCAGTCCCCTGGCCCCGGGGCAGGTAGTACTAGCCCTGAGAGCGGCCTGGGAGCCAGGGGACTGCAAAGTGGGCGAGGTGGTCCGGGCACCCAGTCAGCGGGAGTTCCGGGCAGAGCGCGGACGCGCGCAAACTTTGCCCGCTGCCTGGTGTCTGCGCGGTGGGTCTTTTTTCCAGCCACAGGAGGGGAACCGGTGGCTGTGGCTCGCCAGGTACCAGGACACAAGCAAGCGGGACCGGGACCCCCGAAGCCGCGGGCTCACTCTCTGAGAGGGGGAGACTCGTCAGGGGCTTGAGAACTGTTCTGCGAGGAGGGGAGTGCTGGGGATGCCCTGGGGGCACGAGGCACTGAGCCTCCCCTGCCAGGGATGTAAAGGGGTCACCTCTCCCTGGTTTTCCAAATGGAGTACGCGGTGCAATAGACCATAGCAGGAGGGGGGTCCGGGGGGAGCCACTGGAGGCAGTGTCCCCACGTCTATGGGAGAGCGCACGCATCCCTGGTTTGACGCAGCCCCCACCCCCTTGTGTGCACAGTTAGGGGACCTACGGTAATTGCCGGGTGGAGAGCTGAGTGCCCTGGACGCACCTCGCCAGTTCGGCGCCGGCTGGGACAACAAAGGGAAGCGTGGACAGAGGAAGAAGCTTCGAGGTGCGGGAGAGGCGGGGGCCCCAGGTCAGTTTCCCTGAAAGCCCGTTACGAGAGGGGGAGGGGATTCGAGGGGTGGCACACCGCTTCGGTCCCCCTTCTCCCTGGCGACCCCGATGCAGCCTCCGGAGGCCGTGGCGGGGATCCCGCGCGGGCGTCCCGGGGCAGCCAAGTTACTCGGGCAACCCCCTCCCCCAGGCGGCGGCGGATTCCTCGAGTCTCCTCGCTTCCCGCGCCCGCCCAGCGGCTCATTCTTTTGTGTCCCGCAGCCCGGGAGAGCCTCCTGCGGAGGAGGGAGAGAGGGCAGGAAGGAGCCCGGCCTGGCGGTGGGTGGGAGGGAAAGGCTGGGGAAAGCCGGCGCCCCAAGCTTCCTGCAGCAACAGGTTGAGCCTTAACCCCAGGCGGTTGCTGACCTCTCTCCCGCCCAGGCTCCGATCCAGAAAGGTTTTCCATGGTGCCTGTGGGCAGCGGCTGACCTTCGTTAAGACACGCAGGTGAATGATGGGAGGGGGTGGGGGGTCGTCCTTGAACGCCCCACTGGAGACTCAAACATCTGCCATTGTATGTTGGGTTGAACCTTACCCGGCTGCTGTTTTTTTGTGGCTCAAAAACGAGTATGGGAATCGCAGTGGATTCGCACTGTGTGAAGTTACTACTTTTTCTTTCTTCCTTTTTTGGTGAGTATCCTCTGGAGCTGTGCTGTCTGTCAAGGTGAGCCCAGGGCCACGGTGGAGCGTGGAGGACTGGGCGGTTCAGGCCCTTTATTTACCGCCAGCTGTCTGCCTGGTGCTGTACCTACTCCTGTCTAACCCTCCAGCGTTATTCAAAACCCCACTTTACAGACAAGCAAAGGAAAGCAGGGAGAATATAAGCAACTGCTCAAGTCACTGGACTAGTGAGTGGGACAGGAGACTCCTGCCCTGTCTCAAATGTGTGGCCTCTTGTCACTTCAGCAACGTCCTTTAGTTTCGTTTTGCTTCCTTGATATGTCCCCATAATTTTTTTCATTTTCTTTTTCTTTTTATTTTTTTTTAAGATTATTTATTTATTTATTTGACAGAGAGAGATCACAAGCAGGCAGAGAGGCAGGCAGAGAGAGAGGAGGAAGCAGGTTCTCTGCTGAGCAGAGAGCCTGATGAGGGGCTCGATCCCAGGACCCTGAGATCATGACCTGAGCCGAAGGCAGCGGCTTAACCCGCTGAGCCACCCAGGCGCCCCCCCATAATTTTTTTTAAATGAACTTCCTTATGATTTCCACACCGGACTATTCTGTGCATTCCAGCACAGTGAAGTAAACAAGTGCATCAAAGGACAGGTCAAAGGAATAAGACTTTAAACCAAGTATTATTTTATTGGCATTGTTTAAAATATGAAGGATAAAGGTTTTGCAGGGGACCAAGAGCTATCTCAGATTTGTTAAGGGTCAGGATGATTTGTTACAAATGATAGAAGCCAACTCTGGGTAATTTTAGCAGAAAAAGGCCTGGATATCAGGTAGTGACAGGAAGACTGGCCAGCTAGGTGCAGGAGCTCATTCAGGACATGCAACAGGACCCTCAACTGGTGTGTGGCCACGGCTGCCACTGCAAGACTCTGGCTATGGCTGCTGGCACTGTGCCATCATTGCTAGAATGAATTAGAGACTGCCTTTGCTTGAGTGTGCCCCTCATTGACAAGCCCAGGAATAGACATCTGCTTGGTGGGTTTGAGGCACCCCCCAGACCACAGTTTGGGCACCTCGGCTGTCCTCACAATAAAATACAGGAGTTCTGCCTACAAGACTCACAAAGGTAGGCTCAGAAGTTGAGCAGTCCATTCCCCCACCCCCGAAATCGCAGCTGACAAACATTCAATACAAAGATCCTTTTGAAAGAAGGAGAAATGAAGCTAGATGGTCACCATATTTGCTTTTAAACTGTGGAAATGCCATTCTCTGGACTCCGAGCTCAGAATCATGTGAAGTTTTTGCTCAAAATTCACATTCTCCGGCCACTTTCCCAGCTTGAACTCAATGCATTTGGAATGGAAACCAGGAACCAGTACCCCATAAGTAAAAAAAAATGGTGAGATCGCCTTTATTGATTGGTCTGGTGCCTGTGTGAGGAGCTAGCCCCTGAGGAAGCAGTTCCCAAGGCCCTGCAAAGTTGGGGTTCCCAGCAGAAGGCATGGCCCCAGAATGGTAGACCAGTTGCTCTGCCATGGGCAAAGCCAGTAAAGACACAGTCTGCTGCCTATATTGTGGGAATAGCTACAGACACTCCAACACCTCCCTTCCAGAGGCTATGGGACTGTTAATAAATGTTCCATACAATTTTGAAATGGGTATAAAGGATTATTTCAGGTCAGTTCTCTCTCTACCCCTCACCGTTTGATTTCAGCAACCCTTTATCAAGTGCCTACTGTGTGCCTGGCTCTGGCGGGCACAGAGATGAGCAAATCAGAGACCATTCCACAACAGCTGGGATGGATCAGTTTAATGCACTATAAGAAGGGCATTTGGGGCACTCTTCCTTGCATCTGTTGTCTTGCAGTTGCATTTGAGAAACCAAAGATGTCTTTGGAAAGTGGCCTGAATAAGCTAGGTGAGTGAGTACTCAGGACCAGTGCTGGTTCTCAAACTTCAGTTGTCTTGAGAATCAATCACCCGGGAAGAGTGTTAAAAATGCAGATTAATGGGCCCGGTCCCCAGAAATTAGGTCTGATAACCAGCATTTTAAATAAATATGCATTTTATGCCAATGCAGCTCCTGGTCCTAGAGAACTGGCTTGGGTTTTATGCTGGCAGTCCCAGGAGCTGCCCCAGCTGCTCCTGCTACCCAGTGAGGTTAACAGGTGAGGTCCCACAACCTCTCTTCTGCCTTGACTTGTATTATCTAGTGTTTCCTAAGTAGTGAGATTTTAGTATTAACATTTACTTCTAAATGTGAGAGGGACCAACACTTTGGAGCAAGAAGTGAGGAAATCTGGGGCGCCTGGGTGGCTCAGTGGGTTAAGCCTCTGCCTTTGGCTCAGGTCATGGTCTCAGGGTCCTGGGATCAAGCCCCGCGTTGGGCTCTCTGCTCAGCGGGGAGCCTGCTTCCCCCTCTCCCTCTGCCTGCCTCTCTGCCTACTTGTGATCTCTCTCTCTCTCTGTGTGTCAAATAAATACATAAAATCTTAAAAAAAAAAAAAAAAAAGAAGTGAAGAAATCTGGACACGTAGCTCTAGGTGCTGCCTAGCTTAATTGGCACTTCCAGCTTCGCAGCAGTGAGTGGGGCTGCATTTCACTTGGGATTTGCCTTCCTCTGCTTTTTCCCAGAGAGAATTTGAAACTTTTTATTCATAGCTCTTCACAGGCCTCTTGCCATCTCTCTCCTGCTGTGCTTCTCCTCTTCCCTGGCTGAGGTGTGGTGGCATTAACAGGAAGTCAGCCTTTCTTAGCAGCTGAGCCTTTAATCCTTCCAGCTGCTGTGCTCCCTGCCTGTGCTTTAGCAGAAAACAAGATGGGAGCATGTAATGTGTGTGTATGTGTTGTATGTATTTTATATGATATTTATATGAGTGTGTGTGTTGTACGTATATATGTTTTGCATATGTGTGGAGTGTGTCAGTGTGTGTGGTATGTATATGTGTGGTGTGTATACATGCAGTGTATCAGTGTGTGGTGTATATGTCTGATAGTGTGTGTTATATGTATGTTTGTTGTGTTTTGTGTGGTGTATGTGGTGTATGTATGTGCAGTGTGTATGGTGTGTGTTAATGTGTTGGTGTATATGTGGTGTGTGCTAGTGTGTGTGGTGTGTGTTTGGTGAGTGCTAGTGTGTGTGATGTATGCTAGGGTGTTTAGCATGTGTGGCATGTGCTAGTGTGTGTATGTGTGGTGGGTGTTAGTGTGTGGTGTATATGTTAATGTGGGTGGTGTGTATATGTGTGGTGTATGCTAGTGTATGTGGTGTATGTATGTATAGTGTGTGTGGTGTGTGTTAGTGTGTGTGGTGTGTGTGGTGTGTGTACATGTGGCGTATGATAGTGTGTGTGGTGTGTGTAGGTGTGGGGTGTGTGTGGTGTGTATTAGTGTGTGTGGTGTGGTGTGTGGTATGTGCTAGTCTGTGTGGTGTGTGTAGTGTGCATGTGCATGCCTGCCTGCCTGTCTAATGACAGTAGTCCTAGTCCTGAATAACACACCCACCCTCACCTTTCATCTCCCTCTCCTGCCCTGTGCAGCCCAGGAGACTCCCAGACAGTGGCTTTGTAAAGACCAGCTGGCTTTGTTTCTTTCTCATTTGTCCTCTCTGGAAACTATTTGAAGATGGAGCAGAGCAGGCCTGTGTTTGCACACAGGGGTGACTTCTGATCAGAACCAGTGAAAGGCTAGAGCACTCCAGAGCCCAAGCAGGGGGGCTGCGGCAGCCAAGCCTGGAAGAGAGAATGCCCTTTGGAAACAGTTACCAGGGTCCTGGTGTATCCATGGTGTGATGGAGAGCCGACAGGAAGCTGATTTGGGGTTAACAAGGTTGGCACTGAGAGCTGTAAATGCTCTGAGAAGCCCATGAGTAGATAAGGAGAGTTTAGGGTCATTCTTTTGGGAGTTCTGTGCAGAAGTAACTGGGGTGGGACAAGACTTAGAAGATGAGGCAATATCCAGGAGATTAAATATGAATTAACATCTTCACTCAAACAGCTCATGCATTCGCACCTTTCGTCTGGAACTTTCTACAGCTTGGTGGAATACAAGTGGTAGGCCCTCTGGCCCCTCGTGCAATGTGTCACTTTCTTGAAGACCCTCTTTCCCCCATTGCACAGTGGGTTTTAGGAGCACCCTGCCCTTATTTTGAAAGTTACTAAGTGTGTATCTTATGTACAAAATAGAATATAATCAGAGTGCTCCTGACCCCAGAATAGAATAGGTGCAGAGCATCCCAGTTCCTCTCCGATGTTGCATTCTGATGCACCTAGTTCTTTTTCTACACAGTGGCATAAACAAATCAGTCATTTAGGCTTTTTCAGTTTTACCTTGAGGGGTACTTACTGAACCCCGACTCTGCCCTGTCTTTTGTTCAGTTCTGGGGCTAGAAACACAAGGGGACAGGGTCTACTTTGGAGGCCCTCGGGGTCTCTTGCCCTAGCTATACACTGGCTTGGTAGCTGCTTCTCACATTCCTGTTTCTCCCTCCCAGGAAGGGTGGTGGGGAATCTCCCTCTGCCCTGTCTCTCATCCCTGGGACCTATAATTCCCAGGTAGTGACTTGGGGGCGAAGGTTTCTTTCAGGATTACCTGGTGAACATGTTAGAAAGGTAAATTCCAGTGTAACCTAGCCTTAGACAGCTTGGTTCTGCCCCTGAGGTCTTCTAGTTTGGGTTGGGGATGAGGTGGAGAGGCAGATGTCTGAAATAAGGTCAGTGAGCAAATGAGTAGAAGAAAAAGCAGATAAAATGTATCTCCAGAAAGCAGGGACACCTGCACCAATCTGGAGAAAAAAATAGGCATCTGGTCTATGGCTGGGGCCTCTGGAGGCCTGCATGGAGCCCCAGAGAGAAGGCTCTGTAGGAACGGTGTGCTGGTGTCTTGCAGGGGCTCTGAAGGAAAACTCCTGGGTTTGAATTGTAACCCCACCGTTAATCATCCCCGACCTTGGGGCAAGTCCCCGAAGTCCTCTGTGAAGAGGTTTCCTCATCTGTAAATGGTATAATGCCTTCAACAGGGTCCAGCGGGCCCAGCACGTACAGCAGTGTTGGGTACATAGTAAGTGCTCAGTAAGTCTCTCTTCCTAAGGCCGAACAGCCTTCTCTGCAGCATAGAGTGTTTCTGGAACCCATCAAGGTCTGCGTTATGCATCTGGACCCTGGGGTGGGGCCTTCTGGCTTTCGTGCCCCTGCAGCTCTAAGCAGTCTCTGCTTTTGCCTCCCACGCAGTGGATTAGGCAGATGCGCTACCTCTAAGCTGTGCCACCTCCTCTCTGGAGGTTCCTGGGGCAGACAGGCCGCGGGTGAACTGAGTGCTGCCTTTCTCTCCCACCAGGGATGGTGCCTTGAGTCCACGGACCCGGACCCGGATCCACAAAAAGATTCTCAGACGGCCTTTGCTGCATGCCAGCCCGGCCAGGGAAGGGAGTGGGCTCTGCACACCCAGCGCTTGCCGCCAAGCCTCTTTGGCGCAGGAACACAAGCTCCTGTCTCATCCTAGGCTTCCAGAACCTCTGAGACCGGAGGCCCCCAGCTCTACCTCATGCGTGCAGGATCTGGCTAGCCATGGCCCTCCTCCTCAGCTTCCTGCTGCTGCTGGAGCTGTTCTGGGATACCTCTGCCCTGGGGCCTTTGTCATCCACAAAGGGTTCTGATGGTTTGGAATTTGAATTGCCGACCACAAACTATGAGACCAAAGACTCTTACAACGCTGGGCCCATTGGTGTTCTCTTTAAAATGGTGCATGTCTTCCTCCGTGTGGTGCAGCCCAATGCTTTCCCTGAAGGTAAGTGCCCATGGCGTGGAGGGGGGGGCAGTTTGTCTCCAGACACACTCACATGGGCACACAGAATATTGTTTGTTAATCATGATACAGTAAATATGTATTATATTCAGTATTTTATTTATATATGCAGTATTTTAAAAACATAACATTCAAAGTGATTGGATTGCACAGGAGCAGAAAGTATTGAGATAGAAGTTAGGAACACTTGTACCAGGTTAAATAGGTTGTTAATCAATGTGATTATAAGAAATGAATTCAAACAATGTTGCTATGCTGGTTTTCCAATTCTTGATCTTTTTTCCCCCTCCCTCTTTTTTTTTTTTTTCTTTTTCTTTTCTTTTCTTTTTTTTCCTGGTGAAAACAATGAATTACTCTCAAGTGCAAACCAAAGGTAAAAATTACGGTTAAAAATAAATATTCTCAGGTGAGTTAATAATTACCTCTGGTGGCTAAGCCAGCACTCACAGACCGACCCCTCCTTGACCTACCACAAAGTACAATTTCACATTGCTGAGGAAAATGACTGTCCTGACCTGCCATGTTTACCTGGCTAACTCTTTGCTTCAGTTCTAAGACTTGAAGTGTAAGGAAAGGAGGAATGGTCTCTTGTTAGAACTTTAATGACATGGTGCCTTACCCTTCATGAGTATTGTTGTTTGTCCTACTCCCTGTACTGGGAAGTCGGCGGGCATGTGTTTTCAGGAACGAGATTATGAAAATTTAAATGGTCTGTGGGAAGTATCTGCTATTAGGGTTTGGCAATCTAAAGTTTTATTGACTTCATGTTAGACTTATTCTAGGATTGTTCTTTAAACTATGAAAATTTGAATGCTATTATTGATTACTACAATATACAAATGATAAAATTTATAGTAATCCTTATCATCTTCTTTAGCTGGTCAGCTATTGTTCATAAGAGGATTATATGTCAGTGTGTGTGTGTGTGTGTGTGTGTGTGTGTGTGAGAGAGAGAGAGAATGAGAGAGAGAGACAGAGAAAGAGAGACAGAGAGACAGAAAGAGAGGGAGAGAGAAGGTATTTCGTGAGCTTTAACACTTGTTTATATTATAGGCAGTTTATAGATTTTCATTATGATACATTTATATTAAAATTTTCTTACTTTTTTATTTCAGATTAAGAAATTGAAACAGTTTGAAGTGTAGTTCTCCATTTTTTATTAGTTTAAGTTTCAGTGTAATGAAACAAATCACTCTGAGCCCTGTTGCCATTGAAGAGAAACTGAACAAATACTACGTACTGTTTATGTCCCTGCTTGAAAGATTAAATTTGGAAATCCAAAAGACAGAAGTAGAAACTAGTTCATTTATTAATGTGGGATATAAGCTCACTATTCTCGATAGGTACCTCTTCCTTTATTTGTAGACTTGGTGTAAATATTATTGAATAATCAAATACCTCGTGTTTTTAGTTTTAATTTCTTTGGAGTTTTTTTATGCAAAAGGAATAGAATTCGGTTGTTTTATATGAATTTATATCAGCGTCTTCAAAAGGACTGTGAAGCATCCATGTGTCATTAAGGCATATCGTGTAATTAGTTATCCTATAATCTCTTTCCATATGTTGCTTTATTTTGCTTCCTCTAGGTTTCAGAGGAAGGTTTCCTCACACTTCTTTTACAAAGGAAAGCCATATTTTTAGAAGTTTGTATTCAAATTATCAGGTCAAAGGTATCCTATATCCAGCACATTCTCAGGTTTTGAACTCTGGCATCATTATTAGTCTAGGAGGAGCCGTCTGAAGAATTTAAATCCTGCTGTAATCTGAGGGTGTTAGCCCTGCTTGTCCCTTGACCTTCATCAGTACTTATTTCTTTGGAAAAAGAAATTCCCAAAAGTCTTAATAGTATACCAGAGCAGAGCCACATTACCCCTTGATGGGGGCTGGGGATTGGGTTTCTTAAAGAATATAATATTGAATTTCAAAGGGGACATCTTGGAGTGTTGGATTTTTTTTTCCCCCCACCATCCCATTTTTTTTAAATTGTTTCATCAAGTTGCTAGATATCATAATGGTCTCAGAGCCCCTTATAGGTACTTTGCCACATAAAGGGCATGTAGCAGACGTGGTTTTTCCTACTGGGCCAGTGCGTTTCATGAATGCCAGATCATAAGCAGACATCTTCATAACAGAAGATGTAAAAACAACAACAATGAGAGAGGACAGGAGTGAGAGAGAGAGAGAGAGAGAAATGAAATCCTACTCATTAGCTTGACTAACTTAATACATTAACCTTGAAGTCATTCAGATGACTTCATGGCAAGTCCTCTACAAAGTAACATATTCACAGAGAGAATGATCCCCTAGGTATATACTTTCATTTGAAAGGGTAGAGTGTTTTGAATCCAGGGTCCTGGTCCAGTGCAGGGGTGAAAGAGAAAGGGAGGACTCTCGATCCTGGCCTCCCTTTTCTCATGCTATTGGACTGGGAAGTTTTCCACTTTGCCTCCTGTGTCTGAGCCAAACAATATAAAGGATTTTGCCTTTGTAACTCTCTAAAGTGAAGCCCGTCGTGTATCCTTATAAATCCAAGATGGAATGGTCTTATTTAGCTGGGAGTTTACATAAAAGTCTATTTACCTTCCTGGGCAGAGGAAAAGATCAGATTAGATCAGACCAGAAAGACAGGTAACTATACACCACAGCAGAACATGCTCGAGAACCTGGTGTGGGTATTTCATAAACACCTGCCCCTGGTCTGAAGCTGCAAGAGGGATGCCGAGTCCCCTGCTTAGTCTCTCTGAGAAGAGAACGATGGCTTACATTCAGGAGGAGTTGCTTGTCCATTCATTCAACTTAAAAAGGGTGATGATGACAGGATGACTGGAGGAGTTGAGGGAAGGGTGTTCCTGACACAGGGAACCATATGACTTAGGGAGTGGACGAGAGAGTGATTCAGGGTGGACCCATGAGGTGGGTATTTATGGAATAAATCTGTTAAGGGTCAGACCCTGACTGATAAGCTGGCAAATTTTGTAGAGGGAAGGAAGCTAAGGCAGCATAAGCAAAAATTTCATTGATTTGGCAATCATTTATTGAGAGTGCCTGATTTTCTGTGGTTTACCTGGTCGGGGCTGGGAGCCAAGGCAGAAGGGGAATTGGGTTTTGGAAAAAGAATCTGATAGCAGGGATGCCTGGGTGGCTCAGTTGGTTGGATGACTGCCTTCGGCTCAGGTCATGATACTGGAGTCCCGGGATCGAGTCCCACATCGGGCTCCCGGCTCCACGGGAAGTCTGCTTCTCTCTCTGACCTTCTCCTTGCTCATGCTCTCTCTCACTGTCTCTCTCTCAAATAAATAAATAAATAAATAAATAAATAAATAAATAGAATCTGATAGCAGCTGGTGGGAGAGGTCATAGGGAGGTAGAGTGTTCTGCAGTGGTCCAGAGGGAGATAATAACGGACTAACTCAGCACAAGGCAAAGGTAATGGAGGAAACAGAGGCAGGATCAATTTCATGGCTTTCATTTCAAAGGACTTTGGTTCAAATCCTAACTCTTGTCTATTACCTGCTGGGTGATCTTGGCCAAGTTAATTTTCAGAGCCTCTGCTCTCATAGATGTAATATGACTATAATTATAACTCACTTTGTAGCTTTTATCTGTGAGGCTTAAATAAGATGATGTATGCAAAACCTATGTTTAAAACCATGTCTGAAAAGCACAGATAAAAATCCTTAATAAGTGTAGCTGCTAGTAATATTATTATTTGAGAGGAAGAATTGACCAAATTTGACACCAAGACTGGTGCCAAAAAGGGACATGAGAAAAAGATGTCTCTAGGAGGGAGGGATCACTGAAATATCCTTGCTGCTGCTCCATCAGGAATATTCTAGGAGTTACCATGGAAGAATCCATTCCATTACTTTCGAACTTTCGAAGTTCAGTGGGCTGTGTCTTCCCACAAGCCCTACAGTCCCAGAACTGGTTCTAGAAGGCAGGGCTTGGGGGCAGTGCTAGTCTACCGCATGGTCTTTACTCCTCATCTGACAGACTCTCATTCTTCCTCTTCTGTGTTCTTTCCCACTATCCCTGGTATCTGCCGTAAGGCATTCTTTGCTGTTAGCTCACTCGAATCCCCCAACAACTTTGGCAGGTAGATGATGGTGGTAAATGAAGGTCTTATTTCTATTTATTATACCCCCCGTCACAGACAGGAAAGCTAAGTCAGAATAAGAGAACATGTTCAAGGCACACAGCTAGCCAGGGGGAGATTGAGAAACCTCTGTCTCCAGGACGAGTTATTTCTCAATATACCTTGTGGCTCATTTATTTCACAACATACCTTGTGGCTCATTTCTTTCCCTTTTACTTTACCGCAGTGCTTTCAAAATATCTACAGATGGCTATAAAAAATGATAATTTTGCACACTGAGAGTGTGTGTTATAGAAGATTATCTGGCGTGGATGGTAAACAGTGCCTTTTCAATTTCATGTGTCTTATGATGAATTTGGCATAAATCACGACCCAGATCAGAGTTAGTCTACTGGAGCTCCGCTTTTATTTTATTTTTATAGAAAGTCTCTAAAATTACTCTCTGCTCTGTTTTGGGCATATTTTTAAATGAGATTTTTAGGCTGATTGACTTGTTTCTAACAGCGTTCTAGGTTAATCTGATTTTGGTGGTGCCAGAGCTGGGTGAGTGGCAGGTGGGAGGAGGGAAGAGTGAAGCTTGTCCTCTGCTGAGTCTGAGATCTGGGCAGGATGTTGTAGTAAGTGGGAGTTCCCTCCCTTGCAGGTAACATAAACCTGTTAACTGAGAGAGTAAAAAAGGAGTTTATCATCATGACTCCCAGTTACCTCGTGGTGCCCAGCCACCAGGGACTGGGTCTCACTCCAGGGCCTCCTTGTCTCCCACCTTGGCTCCTTTCTGCACACAGTCCCTTTGTACCTCTGCCTTCCCATTCCCCCTCCCTCTGGGCTCATCCACTCCTGCAGACCCTCCTGGCAGAGAACCAGGATATCCAGTGTCGCAGAATTCAAGCCTACTTCCTGGAGAATAGTTGGGGGGTTCTTCTCTTTTAAGTCCCAAACCCAAGTTCCAGTTCTGCCTCGGCCAGTCACCTACCACAGACCCACTGAGTAATGGTGGCCATGGTCACATCTCGTGGGCCTGACCCTGGGAGCCATCACTGTCCCCACGGCACAGGTAAGGAGGTGCCTCCCAGGAAAGGGGATGGCTGGGCAGACAGCCCAATAGATGTGTCTTTGCCAATGTCCACTGGGAATCAGGATGTTATATTATATCCAACACCTGTGTGTTCTTACTTAATTCAAACAAAGCCAGCATTGTCTCCTTTGGATCCCAGCACTCATATTGGCAGTGGGCCTGGCCACAGATAAGGTCATTGAAGGAAAGAACTAATATCTAGTCATCCTTCCTCCCTGGTGTCACTCACTGTGCTGGGCAGCCTTCTCATCCTAATTTATGTACAAGCTAACAGCTATTGTGTAGCTGCTTTCGGGATTTGAACAGCTCAATAACTCTACAAGCTAGGTACCATTATTCTCATTTTATGGAAGAGGAAGTTGAGGTCCACAACTAGTTGGGGGTCACACAAGGAGTCCATGGCAGAGGCAGGCTTTATTGTCCAAGCTCATAGTTGCTGCTTGTATTTGCTGATCTAGAACTCAGGAGACTCGGGGACTGTCCCAAGGTCACATACACTAATGGCTAAGCGGTCAACCCAGGGTTTGACCCAGGGCCAATGACTCTGTCTCCCCTCCCCCAGTGTTGCACTATGTTGCCTCTGTGGATATCTGCTGTACAGATTGCATTCATATGTCCCCAGGGACCTGTGAGTGTGGAATGGGTTTCAGGGGGAGGTGACACATCCGCAGACTGTAACGGGTACTGCTCAATTCATCTCATGTGTCTTCTGCTTCATAGAACAACTTTTGTAGCTAAACAGAAAACCCTGTCCTATTGACTATATTCCTGTAACATCTACAAGGTCCTGCTGGACTGTGGTCCTGACTTTATGTGTGTCATCAACAGAGGCAGGCTATGCTTTTCTGGGACATGTGTGCCAGGCCCACAAAAAGACACAAGAAAAGCTCCCTACTCCTCTAGTCTCCAGTGGTGATGTTCTTTTAGGAAGTCTTTAAGTACATGCAGGAAATGAGAGATTAAGTATGAATGTAAAGAAAGAGGACCCCGGAGCAGCTGCTGGATGGAACCAATGTGGAATTAAATGCCACTTTTCTATTGGCATTGAGCAGAAGTCCTCCAATTTACTCTTGCAGAATAAGCTGTGAAGTGTGATCTGTACAGGGAAGGCAGTGCTGGGTCTGAACTGCACAGCAGGATGGACAGTAGCAGGAGAGAAGGTAGGCCTAGCAGGCCTGCCACGTATCCTCTGCTGGATGGGGATCTAGATTCTGGAACAAGTCCAGTACTTGAGCTGTGGTGAGGAACTCACTTTCTGGAGCCACTGCCTGGGTTTGAATCCTGGCTCCATAGTTTACTAGCTCTGTAACCTTGGGCAAGTTACTTAAGCTCTCTGTTTCTTAGTTTTTCCTCTGCAAAATGATGAAAAGAGTCATTGTACTTTCGGAGCACCTGATTTCTGCTCAGATCATGATCTCAGGGTCATGAGATCAAGCTCCATGTTGGGCTTCATGCTGGGCATGGAGTCTGCTTGAGATTCCGTCTCTTTCTGCCCCTCTCTCCGTTCTCTCTCTGTCTCTCTCTCAAGAAAAAAATAATCATGGTACCTTTTGGGTCATCATAATATTTAAAGAAATAATGTTTGCAAAGCAAACATTTGCAAAACATTATCTAACATACAGTAAGTGCTGTGTGTTTGTCAAATAACATTTGAATGTATAAAATTCATATTCATTAAAAGCCTTTGAACTAATGTCAGACTTTGATGATCGCACAGACAAAAGAACAAGTATTTATTGGACCCCCACTGTGCTGGTTTCCTAGAGCTGCCATAACAAATGATCTCAAACTGGGTGGCTGAAAACAGAGATTTATTCTTTCTGAGTTCTAAAGGCCAGATGTCCAAAGTCAAGGTATTGGTGGGGCCATGCTCTCTCTGAAAGCTCTAGGGGAGAATCCTTACTTCTTTCAGCTTCTAGTGGCTCTAGGTGTTCTAATCTTGCCTGTCTTCACACAGCCCCCTTCTGTATCACTGGCCTTCTCTTATAAGGACACCTGTCATTGGATTTAAGGCTCACCCTACATCTAGGATAATATTGTCTCAAGATCCTTAATTATGTCAACAAAGACCCTTTTTCCTAATAAGGTAACTTTCACAGGTTCCTGGGGGCAGGAATTAGACATGCCTTTCTGAAGGCTACCTTCACACCTTCAACACACACACCCATTACATTCTTCTTTAGTTCTCCCCAACAGCCCAGTGATACCAAGTAATGTGACCAAGGTCATATTTCTGAAAAATGGAATCAGACTCAAAGCTATTTGATTCTAAGAGCTCATATTTTAATCCTGCAAATATGTAGTGAGCTCCTACTAGATGCCAAGCCTGGTGCTGTTTGGCAGAGATGGCATCAACTGAATTTCTCTGTTCTCGGAGACTGACATTGAGGGAAGAGATCTCCACTTCCGTAGGGGGCTGAGGTGCAGGGCGGGCTTGTCCTTGCTCATAGTCAAGTGTAAATAGTGGGCTCATGGCTGTTCCAAGGAAGGATTAGTCATGATGGAGCCAAGAGAAGGCTTCATGGAGGAAGTAGCATCTGAACTGAGCTGAAGGGTGTGGAAGGTTTCAGGAAGCAGAGGAGAGCATTCCAGGTGCATAAGTAGACTCCTGATTGATGCAAGTTGAGATAGTGGCTCATAGGATATGGCCTGGAGAACGCCAAAGCTAGAGCCCTTCATGGCTGGGAGATTGTCAGGCCATGAGCCTGGGGAGATGCCAGCACATCTACATGGGGCTCTGTAGACAATGGAGGGCAGGCATCGCTCAGTAATCCTGTCACCCTCACCTGAGCTACACGAAGGAGGCCATAGGAGTATGCTTTGTCTACTGAGCCTGTTCCTGGAAATTCTCAGGTATATTTGGACACTAGTGGCCTAGCTTAGTGCTGCCCAATGTGGCATTTGGAACAACAGCATCAACATCACCTGGAAGGTTATTAGAAATGCAAATCCTTAGGTCTCACTCTGTATCTACTAAATCAACATATTTCTTTTAATTTAAAAAATATTTAAAATATTTTTGTGTTGAAGTACAATACGCATGTCAAGAAGTACACCTATATCGACAACTTGATGACTTTTCACAAACTGCACACATCTTTGTGACCAGCTCCAAGACAAATAACAAGCTCCCAGAAGGACCCTATCTTGTTTCATGCTCATTGTCCCCCAGCTCATCCCAAGAGTAACACCCCCTCCTGCTTTTCAATGGCATAGATGAACTACACCTGCTGGAAACAGTACATACACATTGGTTTCTGCCCTCTTTTGCACAATATCTTAATTGTAATATTCACTCAGATTGTTGCATATGGTTGTAAATATTCATTTTGCTGTTGCACACTCTCCTATCATATGAATATACTATAATTTATATATCTATCCTACTGGCTTGGCATTTGGGAGGTTTCCAGTTGGGGTCTGTTTAGTCAGTTTGGGCAGCTGTCACAAAATACCACAGCCTGGGGGCGCATAAACAGCATTTTATTTCTTGCTGTTGTAGAAGCTGAAAGTCCAAGATCAAGGTGCAGGAGATTTAGTGTCTGGTGAGAGTCATTTTCTTGGTTTGAGAACAGTTGTCTTCTCACTATATCTTCAGGTGGAGGAGAGAGAGAGCATGAGCCTGCATGTACACAGGTCCCTTCCTCTTCCTATGAAGCATTAACCCCATCATGAGGGCTCCACCTCCACACCTCATCTAAACCTAAATTCCTCCCAAAGGCCTTCTGATGAGCCTTCATTTCCCCATCACCCAAGCTTCGATAACTTTCAACTCATGATCAATTTTGTTTGGTTTCTACCTCTACCTATTCCTCCTACTCATCCCCTCCATTTTGAAGCAAATTCTAGTCTTTCTATCATATCATCTATAAATATTTCTGTACCTATACCTAAAAATAAAGATGCTGGACTATTACACTGTAGAAAGCCAACAGCAGTTCTTCAATATAATAAAGTATTGAAGTGTTCAGATTTCTTGATTGTCTTGTAAATACAATTTTTTAATACAGTTTGACTGAATTGGGATCCAAATAATTCTCATATATTACGATAGGTTGATATGTCTCCTTCTGTCTCTGTTTAATTTCTAGGATGCGCCTCTAGGTCTTTTTCCTCCTTGCAATATTTTTGCTGAAGAACCTAGTTATTTTTCCTGCAGTATTTCTTATAGGCTGAACTTGGTTGATTCCATTTTCATGGCGTTCTTAACATATTTCTCTGCCTTTCTTACAAAGATCAGATACAAGTTCATTCTACAAAGGCACTTTATAGGTGGTATTGTACATTTGCACCAGGATATGGATACTATCTGTTTGGTTGTCTCCCTTTTTGTGATGTTAGCAGCACTGATGATCACTGTCTACTTGCATTCATTCACAACGGGTCCAGTCCTTTCAATGTTGTTTGCAAACATGCTCTCAGGTTTGTTAAAAATCTTAGGGAACAAAATGGAATACTTTGCATGTTCTGTAACGGCAAGTGTTCACTTAGTAGTATTTCATGGACATGTCCCTGTTAGGGTGTTGCCCGAGCTGGAAAGGTTTTTAAACAAGGAACTTGAAACATTCATTCACCAACCTTTTGATGTAGAGCCAAGACTGAAAACATTTTTTTAACATGAGTTAATTGTTTGAAGTTCATGATTAGCGTTTCTGATATAAATAGCAGCCAAAATGTATCCTTTGTAATTTTTGGCTTCTTTGTTTTGATTTCTTTGAATTCAAAGAAAACACGTAGAGTTCAGAGTTGTGTGTTTTTAGTTGGCTTTTTCTTCCCAGAATTTTACAGTTGACTCACATGTGATTTCATCTAATTACTGGTCTTTATTAAGTCTTTACAGAACATTTCGTTTTCTGTGCTCATTCTTTTTATATGCATATTTCCTTAGTTTGTGTAATATTTAATTACACATTGAACTTATTATACATAAAGAGGCAGAAAGAAGGTTGGGAGCAAATTGAGTGTTTTGGGTTGAAGTTTTCCTCCCACCAATTGATATGTTGATGTCCTAAACCCTGGTACCTCAAAATGTGACCTCATTTGGAGACAGGGTTGTTGCAGATGCCAGTAGTTAAACTGAGGTCATACTGGAGTAGGGTGGGCCCCTAACCCTATAGGATTAGTGTCCTTATGAGGTGAAATTGGTAGACAGATATAGACATGGAGAAGATGCCAGGTGAGGACTGGAGTGATGGCTCCACAAGCCAAGGAACTGCCAGAAGCTAGGAAAGACCTAGAACAGCTCCTTCCCTAGAACTTTCAGAGAGAGCATGGCCCTGTCCACTCTTGGACTTGGATTTCCAGCCCCTAGAACTGTGAGACAATACATTCCTGTGCTTTGAGCCACACCATTTGTGATTTTTAGTTGTCACAGGCCTAGCAAACACTTGCACCCAGTAAGTAGATACATGGACTGGTGTTGCAGAGGGTCACGTGTGCCTGGCAGAGGTGGTCACTTCCTGGTGCATGAGGGAAGGACCTGATGGCTGGGTGATCTGGGCAGCTGGAAAGTGGGATTTAGCTCCCCAGGTCTCCACTGTCATTCATACATTTATGATCCGAGTCACAACATCCATGCATTTCATTCATGAAGATTCAACGATACCTGCTGAAAAGGAAGAAAAGGAGAAATTAGTTGTATAAGCCGGTCTTTCTGCTGATGTACAACCATATCATGTAGTATTTGTCTGAAGGAGTTACCACCTCCATCAGCGCTTAAAAGAAAGACTGGCATTGCATGCTGGAGGTCAGAGATTTAAAGGATTTTCATGGGTAATTCCTCTCTACCTGCTTTTTATTCTCTGTAGTCCCTGCCTGACATAAGGCCCCAAAACCCTTCAAGATCAGATACCTTGTTCCTTGCCTCCTGTCCTCCAGGTGCCTCCTGGCCAAAGTCCTGTTGTTTTTTTAAAACCTTCCCCATGTGATCCCTATTCTGGAAATCTGGAACCTCTCATCTCATTATTTTGTCCTATTTCTGTATTTCTTGCACACTTTCACTGTTACATGTTTAACACTGCCTTTTGATAGTTTGTAGTCGTGGATTATAAATTTACTGATGCCGGCAAAGCCTGGTACTTTGGAGGATCCTTCGTAATCTCTTGCTTTTGTTTTGGTACTTCTGAGCTTGAAAAACACACTTTTCTCTCCCTACCAAATTTTTTATTTACTCAGCAAAAGTTGAGCATTTGCTGTGTGTACTTTTTTGAAATACTGGTGTCAGGATGATACCACTGAGCTCTTATATAGTAAAACCCTCAGGGCCATATGTCTTTCTGGAGTGTGTTCCTCTGCTTTACAGTTCTCTTCTATAAATTCCCTGTCAGCTTTGCAAATTTTTTCTTTTGTTCTTGCATTGTCAGCTGTTAATGCAGCTCTGCTTTCTTGGAATCCTAATGCTTCACTTCATACGTGTGCATTGCAGTGGGTGGCTCCATTTTTCCTTTAGAATTCAAAGTGCATGAACTTTATGATAGCTCTATGTATTTCAGACACTTATTACTTTACATTCAAGGTTACTGCTTTTTTACTTTCATGGGAAAACTCAAGTTTATAATTTTTTAGCAAATAGTATTCCCAAACTTAACAGTAATTAAATATCTGTGGAGAGCTTAAGAACAAGGAATAACTACAGTGAAGAACATCATGTGTGATCCAGACTAAAGGTGACGAGAAGTCCTGGAGATACCTGAACTGAGAAGGAATAAATATTTAATTAAATCTAAATCACCACATGAGTCCAATTATGTACATTGCTCTCGTGCCCAGTATTTATTAAAATAACTTAAAGCTAATTTTATTTTTAAATATAAAAGCAATATATACACATTAAAAGCAAATAACAGGGTGCCTGGGTGGCTCAGTCAGTTAAGCATCTGCCCTTGGCTTGGATCATGATCCTGGAGTTCTGGGATCGAGCCCCTCATTGGGCTCCCTGCTCAGGAGGGAGTCTGCTTCTCCCTCTGGCCCTCACCCCCCTCATGTGCTCACTCGTTCTGTCTCTCCCTCTCTCAAATAAATAAATAAATAAAATCTTTAGAAAAAAAGAAAATAACATTAAAATGTCATGATTACTAACAAGTTTTGTATGTAGCTATTCTTTCACTCCTTCATTCATTCATTCAGTAGGTATTTGGTGAGTCCTTACCAAGTACCAGGCTGTGTTCTAGGCTCTGGAAATAAACATCTAAAAAATGTTTTACACACACATACATTTTTTTTAAAGGAATTATTCAATGTGCTCTTTGCCCCTTGCTGTTCAAACTTACAATATCTGATAGATTATTCTAGACATCCATTTTATTTCTCTTTAACTTCACAAAATGCAGGGAAGTACAGAGAAGAAAATTCATAAAACATTGGTAGTTTTCTTATGCTCCCAGAATGAATAAATAGTCAGGTTGTTTTGAATAAAAGATAGAAAACATAATTGACAAAATTGGAATCCCTTTTACATACTATCTCCGATCTCACTCCTCTCCTGCCTTCCCTCCTATGCTTCTCCACAGACACCGTTTCCTCTCAGTGCATGTTTTTATGTACTCACTATACGTATTCAAAGAGTATTGTTTTGTGTGTGTCCTGTTTTATGACTGCTTGTTGTTTTTTAACTCGCTGTTAAGTTTTGGGTTTCTTTCTTTCTTTCTTTCTTTCTTTCTTTCTTTCTTTCTTTCCTTCTTTCTTTCTTTTTAAGATTTCATTTATTTATTTGCTAGAGCGAGTGAGAGAGAGCAAGAGAGAGAGAGGGAGAGAGGCAGAGGGAGAAGGAGAAGCAGGCTCCCCACTGGGCAGGCAGCTGGACATGGGACTGATCCCTTTCTATTACCTGAGCCAAGGGCAGGTGCTTAACCGACTGAGCCACCCAGGTACTCCAAGTTTTGGGTTTCTATTCATGCCGAAACCCATTGATTCTAATCCATTCATTTGAGCTGTAATAATGTCCCATTGTATGAGTAAGCCACGTTGTGTTTATTCTGTTCCATAGTGATGGCATTTAGGTCTTTTTCCTCATTTGCTGTATAGTGTTCCATTGATTAGACAATGCATTTCACTGTTTTTGATGGATATTTCGGTTAGCAGTTCTTTTTGCTATTCAAACATTGCTACAAGGACTGCTTGTGAATGTCTAGCTTGACATACTTGGGCAAGTAAATTCAATAGGAGGAACCTCTAGATAAGGAATTACTGTTACAAATGTGTGTATATTTAAAATTTTGATTGATATTACCAAGTGGTTCCTGAGTTTGTGTACCAATTTGCATACCCAGTATTATTAATGCATGAAAATACATGCATACCCACACATTTTTCCAACTCTGGTTATTGAGATTTTTCATCATTGCAAGTCTGACACATTATAGGAAAAAAAAAATCATAGTTTAATTTGTGTATCTTTAATCACTGGTGAGTCATACATATCCTTTTATACATTTACATTTCATTTTGCAAAGAACTTCCTCTTTTTGCCTTTGCTTATTTTCCAGCTGAATTATTGGTATTTTCCACTTTGATTTGTTCCAGTATCTCACTGAATTTTAAAAATACTGAATTTTTGGAATAGGTAACATATTTGCATGGCCCCAAATTTAAACATAAAAAAAGATATACAGTGTGAAGCTTCTGTCCCAGCTAGCTTCTTTACAGACAATCACTATTATCAGTTTATGCATACATTTGTGTGTCTGTGTCTTTTCAGATGTCTTTTCCACATACATGAGCAAAAATGTGCACGTGGTTTTTTCTTTACAAATGATAATATATTGTATGTATTATTTGGCACCTCGCTTTCTTGTTAAACATACAACTTGGTCATTACTTTATATTAGTACATAAGGAGGGAATTCCTCATTCCTTTTATTATTACTGTAGAAGTAGTCCATTACTGATTAACTCATTTCCACCATTTTACTGCTACAAACAGTGTTATAAATCACTTTAATTATTTCATAAATGTGCAAGTACGTATGGAGGATATGTTTCTAGAAATAGAATTGCCAAGCCAACTTAGAATTTAATGAATTTGTACCTATAATAGATGTTGCCCAGTTGCACTCCATAAAGGTTGATCCAGTTTAAACCTACATTAGAAATGCAAAAACATCTTAATAATGTTGTCTAGTGTCTTGTAAGGTAGACATCATCTCTATATTACATATGTGCAAATAGATGCTCAGAGAGAGGTCTGTGTCGGGATCGCACAGCTTGTGGGTGGGCAGAGCAGGAGTTGGACTCAGGTCTGCCTGATTTCAGGATCTTACTCTTTTTATCATGATTTTAGACTAGGCTATTGCATGATACCTTTTAGTGGGATCAAGCAGTGCCCTCGCTTTGTGAGCTCTACTTCCAAGAAGTCTAGGAAGGAAAATAAGTAGCATGATTTTAACTTTTGATATGTAGGTTTAAGTCCAGTTATTACGCATGGATTTTGGAATATTTCCACATGTCTTTTCAAACATTGCATTGCTTGCTTTCCACCTCTGTCTTCCCTGCCACAACAGGAATAAACTTTACAATGAAGGACTGGTCTTTACTGGCTCCCCGTGTGCCTTTGAAATGAAAAATTATGTTCATTTGGTCGATCTGTTTTTAGGAATTTTTCCCTTCTGCATTCACACGTCTATTTAGTTTTCTTCCTTAACTTTTTGGGTTAAACATTCAATTGCTTCATTTTTATTCTCATTTCCTAATAGATTTGTCTGTAAAATATCCCCTAAGAATAGTTTCGGCTTTCTCCTGTAAATTTAGAAATATCATGTAGATTTGACATACGGATTTTCATTTGTAATTTCTAATAATCTATCATTTCAGTTTTGAGTTCCTCTTCTACCCAGTTTGACCCATGTCAAGTGAGTAATTTTACCTTTTTTAAAAGGAATGAATGTGAAAGGCTAAGCGTGAGTTGTTATGGTCCCTTTATTTATAAATGTTCATCTCCTGCAGCCTGGAGTGAGCTGCTCAGCAGAGGGGCTCCTGGTGAGCGCTCCTCTCATGCATCTCTCCTCAGTCTTTCTGGAATTTTCTGGCCTTTCTTCAGTTGCATCAGGACATTAAGCCAGCTGTTGACTGTGTCTCAGAGTTTCCTTTTAGTGAGAGTACATGAGGAAAAAAGCCTTCCTTCTTGTCTTGAACGTTTCCTGAACAACTGGCCTAAGCAATTGTAGGTTGCTTCTGGGCATTCTAGAACAGTGGCTCTGCCTCTAACCACCATTACAGGACCCTCCCGTGCGCCCCTTCCTTCACGTCTTCCTTTTCCACAAATGCCAAAAGCACGTGGGGGGCTGAACCAGAGATCAGAACATATCTGTCTGCCAGGAGCTAAGGAGTTGCATCTTATGTCCCTGGGCTGGCTTGTCTTTCTTCTTTCATCTTATTCATGTTCTCTTACGAATTAGGAATAAAAATAAGAAATCCCCAAAGGCCAAATTTTTATTGAGTGGGATTAAGAAAAAAAAGAACTACATAATTTCAAACTAGAGGAGGAGGGTTGGAGAAGACCTCCCAGGGCAGCAGCCAAGGTGAAAGAAGTCTCTGGAGCCTGGCAAGGAGAGTGGTGATTAGCTTACAGATGGCACTTGAGAGACAAGACTTCTAGTTAGTCATTCTGTGGTGGGGTGGGGTGAGGGGGAGGCTTCTTAGTCCACCCTGGGAGCCAAAAGGTGGCGACAGAACTGTGTATTTTTGTCTGGCGTTTCTTTAGCATTTATCACATTATGCAGGAATCTGTAAGTTCCTGAATTTTAATTTTAAAATATTTTAATTTGATGGGGTTGCTGATTCCATGGCCCATGTTTACTAATTGAGATGAAGGCTCTCTTCAGACCTGATTGGAAGTAAATAGCTTTGTATATCCTGGGGAAGAGGGGGTTGTGTGTTGTAATATCCTCTTGGAAATTGGCTGACCCAGAAACTCAGCCTAATGAGATTTGGACAGCAGGCCGCAAGGAGGGGAATTACTGTGACATGCTGCGTTCAATGCAGCCGCCGCTCTTCAATAGGACTGTCTACCCTGGAGGCCTGTGTTGCAGGGAATTGCATTTCTTAAAAAGAGTCATTCCAGATATAACTTGTGCCATAGAAGGAAGGCTGAGCAGAAATGAGTATCTGTGCTGAAATTCAAGTTCATAGCTGACTTCAGAAACGGATGCCTCTGGAGAATTGCCTTACAATAACAGGAACAGACCAGGCTTCTTAGAGACCAGTCTGTTCGCCGGGAAAGCCAGATGTTCTGCTGTGAACATGTGTGTCAGATCTGGCCACTTCTCTGTGTCGGGACAGTCGTCCCCCTCGTGAGGCTGCCTATCACCTGGACCATGGCAGTGGCCTCCTGACTCACACAGACAGTGCGGAGGGTTATACATAGTAGCTCCCTGATGACTGTAATAGTTAACCCAGCTGGCCTCCCCGCTCTTCCTGGAACACACCACCCCACATCCTGCCTTAGACCTTTACCATCTGACTGTTCCCTTTGTTTGGACCATTCTTCTGCTTGACTTGTCACTCTCGCCACTCAGGTCTTTGCTCACATGTCATCTCCTCAAAGAGATTGTCTCCAGCCATACCAATGTAGGACCCCCTTCCCTGCTCCCTTCCCTGGTAGCACATATCTTGGTGTAATAGTAAATATTTGTTTATCTTGTTTATTAAACTCTAAACGTCTTGATGAGGGAGTTATGCTATCTTGTTTGCCTCTTCAACAACTGCATTCCCCGGAACCTGGCATGGTGCCTGGAACAGAGCAGGTGCTCAGTATGTCAGTGGATGCGTTCTTGCACAGCCCACTTGTTCACTGTGCTGCAGGCACACTGGCCTAGAAATTTCCCAGACTCTAAGCCACTTCCTGACACCAGTGCCTTGCACCTGCTGTGCCTTCTACCTGAGGGCTCTGCAACCTCACAGCGGGTGGCTTGTTCCTTGGCATCTTCACAATCTCTGCCTGGGCTTCCTCCTCAGTGATGGTCTTCCCTGACCTGCTGTGCTGACAGCAGGCCACCTCCTCGCTTATTTTTCCCCGACTCAGCACCCCCACTTTCACTCTGAGAGCCCCTCACCTTCACTTTTTGGGCACCCACAACCTGTGTTATAGACATCCCCTTGCCCACCCCTCCTACTCGATCATCTTCCCAAAGAATTCCAAATCTTGTTGCACCATTTTCTCAGGTTGCTTTCAGAGCAGCTAACTGTGTCTACTGGCCCCACTTTAAATGTATATCCGAGCACGTTCCCATTTCCTTACTTACCTACTCTTTCTTCTCTCCTCCAGTTTCTACCCTATGCCCTCCTCCGTCAGCCAGTGACCTTAGACCGTGTGGAGAAAATGAATGGAATCACATAGAAACCGACCCCTCCCTCCCTACTTTGATTTCTAGTTGTTCACTCAGGGTTATTCAGGCATTTAGACTTCTTTGCACCAAGGAGAATTATTATTAGTGGAAAGATCTGATCATTTTCAAAGTTTTAGAAAGAGTTATAAATTTACCAGGAGGTCCTGTGATGTTTTATGCCACCACCAGAAATGCATTGGCATTTTAAAGACTGAATTAGTTGCCAGAGACATAACATGTTAGTACTTTAATAGAGATTCCTGACTACTCGAGAGATTGATTGTGTTTCCATCTGTTTGTTTCCTGTTTTGGGGAGTTTGCCTTTGAAATGCCTTGAACCTAGTTATGTAGCAGAGTCAGTCCTTTTAGTATTGATTCCATGAGAGCAGGAACCCTTCGCCTAATCTGTTTACTGTGAATTATCACTGGACCATTTAGATTTAGAAAAGATGTCATTTGGGGAAGATCATTGGGTCAGAAATCATCATCCAGTGTATTCCATCATACGGATGAGACCACTAAGGCCCAGAAATAATAATCTTGCTTGTTTAAGATAGTACAGCCAAATGAGAGCTGGTAGGATAAGCAAGCAGGAAAGGGGCCCAGGGAGGATTCTCTGAGCATGGGAGGCAGTGCCTCCTTTCCTGTTCCAAATGGATTCCTGATCCTTGGAGCATAGCAGGAGCTTTTGTTGAATGAATGTGTCTCTGTTGACTAAGTGAATTGTTTAATCATTTGTAATATCATTCATCACCAACACAATAGACGTACCTTTATTTATTTCCATTTTAAATATTTATTTATTAATCTTGGGGTGGGGGGAGGTTTGAGGAGCAGAGGGAAAGGGAGAGAATCCCAAGCCGAGTCCACACTGAGTGCAGAGCCTGATACAGGGCTTGATCTCACAACCCTGAGAACATGACCTGAGCCGAAACCAAGAGTCGGATGCTTAACCGGCTAAGCCACCCAGGCGCCCCTTATTTCCATTTTACAAGTAGAATATATTTATATAGAATACACAGAAACATAAATAAAAGATGTATCCATTCTCCCACCCAAAGATAACGTCTGTTTACATTTTGGTCTCCTGTCTTTAGACTTTTTTTTTCCCTAAGCAAAGATCTTTTTTGTTAGTGTTTTTATATAGCTAAAATCACACTCTACCCCCATATAAGATGGAGGCATAAAGTTATGACCTAGAAGAAAGACAGATATTTAGATCATCTGGTTTCAAACCATTTTTACCCACTGGTCTCTTGTGTATGCAGATTACCTAACAGGACTATGCTTGAGGGTTTCTTTTATTATGATAAATGAGACTTTAAAAAAAAATAGGTTGCACATTCGAAAACCAGACTGAATTAAGGACTTAGAGCTACAGGGAAATCGTATTTGGCTGATATTTAATATACCATTGGAAAGACTGGGGTCTTAAAGTTCAACAATAATAATGGTTTGGAATTGTGTTTTAGTTTGTAGGAAGCGTCTGATTTCCCAACCCCACCCCCTTTGGGACTTAATCAAGAAGGAATTTCTTAAAACAAGGCAAAACTTCTTATGAATAGGACCATGATTGTATCTCTAGGTTCTTTTTTTCAAGGAAACTATTCTTAGAAGAATGGTAGCTTCCTGGATCTCATTTAGGTCATACAAGTGTTTAGGGCATACAAGTGCTTACCACAGGTGCATAGGATTTATGTGGGAGAGAGAACTTCCCTGCTTTAAAGGAAAGAAGAGTTTGTAGTTGAGGAGACAAATGTATTTGCAGAAATAAATCATCCAGAGAACACATAAGCCAGTGGATCATTAAATGTCACAAGTGAGTGATGACTTGTAGGTATTTAGCAATGAGGGAAGTTGGCTGAGGACCTCAAGTTTGAACTTTAAAGGATAGAAGGAGGGTTTTGATGGGTGGAGGAATAATATCAGCAAGACTCAGGGGGTCACAAGCAAGGCACGTTTGGTTTTAGGGACCAGGGAAGAAACCTGGCTGGATTAGAAGGATCTTGTTTGGAGGAAGATAGAATTATATCAACTGCCTATTGATTGCTTAATATGTGGTGGGCATCTTATCTTATTCAGGGTTTTTCACATATTGGTTTTCAGCAATGGGTATTATTACCTCCATCTTACAGATGAGAAAACTGAGGACCAAGGATATTCAGTAAGTCACACAACATTATGTATCAGGTCTGGAATTTGAACTCAGGATCACCTGATTTGGATGACCATTTAGTCCATCATTTAAACCAGGGCATTTAAAGAGTAAAAGGGAACACTAGTAACGATTAGGTCAAGGCAACAGATGTGAAGTGGGACTGTCTGAGCAAATCAAGAAATACACTGACCGCTCTTCTCCAAAGTCAGTGCTCATTTTTATTTTAATCGGAAGTATAGGGTGACATGATGGATAGCTCTAAAGATAATTTATAGAGTGGAGGCCATATAAAGGAGGTTATAGACTGATTCATCTGACAGCACTGTGTAGAACGCAATGGAAGAGAAAAGAGGTGAGAGGCCAAAGGAGTAATTAGTCGACCGCTTCACTAAAAATAGATTAGGTGTGTGATGAAGATCTGGATTGGATAACAGAGTGCGAGGTGAATAAGATTTCCTATCAGTTGTTTATAATGAAAAATTTCAAACCTACCCAAGACTGGAAAGATTGATACAAGGAATCCCCACACCAGTTGCCCGGCTGAAAAATTATCTGATTTTATCATATTTGCTTCATCTATCCTTTTTCTCTCTACATTTTTCTTTGCTGGAACATTTAAAGCAAACCTAGACATAGTTATCATCTCACCTTGCATTTCAGTGTGCTTTTTCTCAAAGAGATGGGCATTTCTTACTATCCACAGTGTCATTACCAACCTACAAAAATTAATAAGAATTGCTAATTTTTCTATTAACCGCCATTGGTTTTAGTATCCATATTTTCAAATTAGCTATTTCCCAATTCCTCTCATCCCTTGAATCAGAATCCCAATAAGGAATAAAACATGATGACTCTCTGAACCCATCACAAAGCTTTGAGCTTAGTAAACAAGAAAGTAGGTTAACTGGCTCACTGGTTGTTGGAAATAGAGTTTGGTGAGTTTGATAAAGGGAAGGTGATTCCAGAGAATGATGGAATGAGACCTAGGTATGTTTGTCCTTCCAAATTTTTATTTTGAATAATTTCAAACCTTTGGAACTGTTACAAGAATCATACAAATGAGCACCTGCAGAGCCTTTACCTAGATTCACCAAGTGTTACTCTTCTGCCATACCACTAAGTACTTCTGCACATCCCATTAGAATAGGTTTTTTCTCCTATATAACCACATGTGAGCACAATACTCAGGACACCGAACACTATTAAGACACCTTTTTTCTAATGTACAATCCATATTTACATTTCTCAAAATTTCCCATTAATGTTCTTTATAGTTTTTATTCCCTAGATCTAGTGTTCAGTCAAGAATCCTGCTTCCTGGGGCACCTGGGTGGCTCGGTGGATTAAGCCGCTGCCTTCAGCTCAGGTCATGAACCCAGGGTCCTGGGATCAAGCCCCACATCGGGCTTTCTGCTCAGCAGGGAGCCTGCTTCCTCCTCTCTCTCGCTGCCTGCCTCTCTGCCTACTTGTGATCTCTGTCTGTCAAATAAATAAATAAAATTAAAAAAAAAAAAAGAATCCTGTTCCTCTGTGCAGAGTTAGGCTTTTCTAATCTAGAACAGGTCCCTAGCCTTTTTATTTATTTTTTTATGACCTATACATTTTTTGAAGAGCCTAAGCTGTTTTTGCCCCCAAAATGTCCCTCAACGTTAAATTTATCTTGATTTCTCACAGTTAGATTCAAATTAAATATTTTGCAGGGCTACCACACAAATGCTGTATCCTCTCGGGAGATCCATTCCATCGGGTTACTCGTGTCACTCTGTCCCAATACTGGTGAAATTTAGTTTGATGATTTTGCAAAGATGGTGCCTTCCAAACTTTTCCATATCCAACCCTGGTCCCCAGCCATCATTTGCCTAGCATTTTTAGCATCTGCAGATTATTCTTGCCTTATTAAAGCATCACTGTGATGGTTGAAAGATGGTCACGTCCTGTCACCTCTTTCGCTGTGGCCCTTCTGCTGTGTTGGGAGCATTCTGGTGCCATGTTACAGGGATGGACAAACTGACATGGTCCAGGATTTCCGAGGGACTCAGTGGTAATTTTGTGAGTGGTCGGGGATGGAGCTCAGGGATTTGGATTCCATGGGAGTGTAGTGAACGCGTGTTTCTCCACACAGACATGGGAATGATAAGGAGAAAGGACCATGTGTTTCTTCACTTGCCAAGGAGCCTTTATTTAGCCGGCACTTTCTCAGCGGGGGCTCGCGACTGCTCGACTGCTCAGGCTCAACTCTCATAAAGCATTTCTTTTCATCTCCACACGGGCTGCAGCATTCCTAGCCCTCTGGCTAATAAATAGGCATAGGTATAGATCCAAGAGAAGTTGGTTTGTTTTTAAGCAGAAAGAAGGTAGCTTTGGGGCATGTCACTACCTTCCTCTTCATTTAGGACTTTGTTTTCTGACACTTAGGAAGTTTACGCAGTAGTGATTTGAAACAAATAAGCAAATTGTGCTTATATTGGGGTTTGGAGAGTTGTTTTGGGAGCCCACCAGGTTCTTGCAAACCCCAGTCTAATTCTGAGTTTGTGACTGCCCTCGTGCCTTCATGAGGAGAAACTCACTGGAAGGGTGTTCGAGTGCCAGACTCACTAAGCCAGGGTCAGGACTTGGGTCCCAGCTTCGTTTCCTCTCCCTAAAGTTCTTTCCTGCCTCTTAATACATTTCTACTTCTTTTTAAAGATACAGTTTAAATATTATCTATTATGGTGAGTCTTTGCTCAGTCCCCACAGCTCCCCACCCCTCCCAGCCTGCTGACTTTGAACCTTCTATGACTGCATCCAAGCACACCCACTTCATTGCATTTACTTACCTGTCTGTGAGCAGACTGTGAGCCCACTAACAGTATGGACTGCATCTTTTCAGCTCTGTATCCTTCACACCTGTTACAGGGTCTGGGACATATTCATACTGGTTAAATATCTTTGTGAGTGTAGTGTGACCATGTCACTACATTGGAGAAAATTTAGACCCCACGGGTGTAAGGGACTTGCCAAATATAATGGAGCCAGTAAATGGAGAACGAAAGCTAAGACCAAAGTCTCCCATGTCCAAGTCTTATCCCCTCCCCAGCTATTAATAGATGTTTGGCCAATATTTTTCTTGGATTGGAAAGCCCAGAGGTCTATCTTTTCCTAAGCTACCACTGCGGCCACCTCTCCCTCCCCCTCTTCCACCACTTTCACCTTCTTTACCAGCACAATGGGGAGGACATTTATTTTGTGTCAGGTACTGTTTCCAAGTGCCTTACATATAGTATTTACATTGCTTATTATAGATGTGCAAGGTGGGTATGATTATCCCATTTCATAGATGAGGAGATAGAAAGAGAGAACTGAAATCAGTAGCCTGAGTCTCCCTACTTGCCCACAGGCAGCAAGGCTGGCCCTGGACTCTGAAGCCTCACAGGGTTGCATAGAGGAACATGAATCTGAGTTCGAATTCCTGCCCCATCGCTTGTTAACTGGATGACGTAGTTCAGCCTACTCAGCCTTCCAAAGCTGCAGTGAATCTGAGAATGGGAATGATGCTGCTTCTCCCATGAGATTGCCTGGAGGGGAGACAGCCACCTTGAGTCACTGATGATCTTTTTAATAAGCCCACAGAGAGCGATTGTTGTCTTTCCATTTTACAGATGAAGAAACTGAGGCACAGATAGTTTTTATAATTTGGTCCATATTCAGACCAGTCCCAGAGCTTCTAAGTGTTGGGAACAGACCCACTGACTCCCAATGGCTGCTCCTCCTGCTCTGCCACATGGTCCCTAGCACTTAGCTCAGTGGGTGATTCATGTTGACAATTAATATTCTCTTCTCATCCCCCTCCCTTCCTTCTAAGGCATGCTGAGAAAGTTACAGTATAGGGTAGGGGAATAAAATCCACAGGTTGGAGACTTGGGCAGAGCAGGACAGGTTATTAAAATTCCTGAAGAATTGCCACTGCACTAATTTATGTTAAAAAAATAGGATTAATTTAGGGAGAATAGAGCCTTCTGATTCAACATGATTATGACTGATAGTAGATAGTTAGTTAAAGCTGGTAAATATTGGGAATCCTAAAAACTTTACATGCTTTTCTGAAGCATTTTATCTTACCCTGAAATACAAATGTAACTCCCCCCACAACAACATTTTCGTTTAAGTCCGTCTCTGAAAGTTCTCTAACATCTGAATGATCTCTGGGTCTGATTTTCTCTTGACAATGGGTCATTTCTTTTTCTTTCTTTTTTTCCTGTGTCTTGTAATTTTTTACTGAATGCTGGACACCCTGTGTAGAACTGTTGAAAGTGAGGCATATTGTCTTTACCCCTGGATGTGGACATGCTTTCTCTCCCATCAGGTTCTTGTGTAGTGGGTTGGATCCCTCTGGTTAACATTGAGCTGGATTGGGATAATTTGTGGCTGTCATCCCATTCAGTGGGCCACAGGCTTTAAATTCCTCCAGCAGTAGATGGTGCTCCCCTGGTGTGTGGTGTGGGGCCTGACGTGCTGGAGGGTTTCACTTGGAGCTCCTGCTCCTCCCTCGGCTTTTAGGAATCCCTGCTCACCTGTGGCACAGAGGGTCCCACCCATGCTCTTATTCCTTCTCCTAAGGTGGCATGCCTGTCACTTGACGCCAGGCTCATGGCGGGAGGCAGTGGTTTTCTGTTGTCCTGGCGCAGTCTCAGGCATAGACAGGCCCTGTCCCACTGAGCCTGGGGAGTCGAGTGGGACTCATTCTGTGCTCCCATACCTTCTCCCATGACAGCCAAACTCTTGCGTTGGAATCTGTACTGGTCTTGGGAAGGAACATGTTTTTTGCCCTCATCCCAATGGTAGCATGCCTGAGAGTGGTTTCATCCCCAAACATAGAGGGGCCTTGCTTCTACCCTGTCCCCCATCAGCATTAAGTCTTTACCTGTGACCTATAGGTAGGAGAGTTTCCAGCTTCTTCCCCATAGGCAGATGACTTTTGCTTTTACCCCCATCCTAGGAACAATGGACTTTTGCCATGGACAGAGGACTGAGAGGGTTTCCTGCCCCCTTGCTCAGCAGGTCTAAGACTTTTGCTTCATTGGAGAGAGGCCTAGGGAAGTATGCAGACTCTGGCCCCATTCCCTGCTGCAGCCCTTAACCTCCACTATACCTATACCTATCCCACCAGGGGGATTTTCCTCCAATCACCTGTCTTGCTCCAGTCGCTCTCATGAGCACCCACAAGAGGCTTGCAAGCAAATGCAAACTCCTCACTGTTTCTGAGCCTTCTGCATCCACAGTAGACATGCTAGCCCACACTTGGCATTAAGAGCTTGTCATCATTTTTAGTGATTTCTTTTTACCAGACCATCAAAGGGGAAACAGTTTGTGTGCTCCTTGTCTCTCCTCAGAGGGACTTGGTGCTCTGTGGAATTGATTGCTTTGTAGGCTGAACTCTCTGGTGGGCCAAGAGAAGCCATAACACTGTCTATTATCTAACGAGTTCTTCTTGCTGGTGGGAGGGAGACTGCTTTGCATTCATACACTCACATTCATCCGACATTAAGGATGTAGGAATGTGAGTCTTCCGATTGGAATTTCCCCGGCAACACAACCTTTATGATTTTCAATCTGGGTTTTAGTCAAGTAACAAGAATTTACAGTATAAACTCAGTGCTGATTTTTTTTCTTAATTTTTGCTGGTTTTCTCTTTGAGATTTTATTTTTTAATTTTTTAAAAGATTTTGTTTATTTATTTGGCACAGAGAGGGAGAGAGAGAGAGAGAGAGCGCGCACAAGCAGAGGGAGTGGCAGGCAGAGGGAGAGGGAAAAGCAGCCTGCTGAGCAGGACTCAATCCCAGGACCCTAGGATCATGACCTGAGCCGAAGGCAGAGACTTAATCAGCTGAGCCACCCAGGCACCCCTTCTCTCTGAGATTTTAGAGTTGCGTCCTCTACCTTGAACTCAATAGCTCTTTTTTTTTTTTTTTAAGATTTTATTTATTTATTTGACAGAGAGAGATCACAAGTAGGCAGAGAGGCAGGCAGAGAGAGAGGAAGGGAAGCAGGCTTCCTGCTGAGCAGAGAGCCCGATGCGGGGCTCTATCCCAGGACCCTGAGATCATGACCTGAGCCAAAGGCAGCGGCTTAACCCACTGAGCCACCCAGGCGCCCCTCAACAGCTCTTTTATAAGACAACTCTTCTTTACTGAGTTTCTAAAAACATTTGACTTAGAATTTATGTAAACAGCAGCTTTTGCTTTTTATAGTCATTTTATCTGTTTACATAATATTCAATTAAGTGATATCATTGCATCAAGGACAACTGGCAGAAAGTGGTTTGGGGACAAACACAAGAGAGTCTTGGAGAGCTTACAGCTTAGCTGGCACAAGCAGAAGGGGTAGACACACCACCACAAAACGTCACTTTCAGTACATTACTAACAAAACACTAGAAGATTGTATTTGGCCTGAACCAAACACTTATTAGGATCTTGAATATTTAGTGATCTCTTTTCCAAAGATTATTTTTTAGGCAGCATGTGAATTTTTGCAGATTTCAGCGTCATCTCTTTTTAAGATCTCTAGCTGGGAAGACGGCCCCAGATTACATATCCTACACAACATACGGTAAAATTGGATTTACATTCATAGGAAGTAGAATATTTAACTTGATAGTGTTAAGAACTGTGGGGTTTTTTTTTTTTTTTAATGTCGTTTTTTGGGAAGAAAGGGGTAGAACAGTATGTCAATAAAAGTACTTGGTTTAAACATTTTTTTCAATTTTCTTTTAAAAAATCCAAATGAGCTCAAAAAACCTACAGGAAAAAAGAAGGCCCCCCTTTGCTCTGCCCCTCGGTCCCCTGTTTGGGGAGAAGCCATTGTCGACAGCTGAGCCTTCTGGCACATGGCAGTAGAAAATGGGGTTTAGCTGATTCACATTCTCCCAAGAGTGCATGGGAGATTATGAGGACCCCAGCACAGACCAAAACATGTGATACACATTACATTCCTTTCAAAGATTCTCAGGGCAAACTTTCCCCAACAAAGACCAGAGACAAAGGCTGGAAATGGAATTACGCTTTCCAGGAATGTCTCAGGGAAGGAAATGAACCGAATAGCTCAGGAATCAACAGATACTTTGGCTGTGGTCCCAGTTCCCGTCCCTGGATTCACCCTTGTGGCAAGACAGCTGCCAATCCTGCCCAGGTCCAGCGGTCCCTTCCCAGACCCCCGTCAGCATTAGAGAAACCAGGAAGCCCTGAGCCTTTATCCACATGCAGCTTTGTCAAGGACCCCGGGGCTGCAGGAGACCCCAGAAGTTTCCCTTCTCCTGTACAGCCCGAACTCTTGCTTCCTCTAAAGGAATTTGAGGCAAGGCTGCCCAATAACAGGCTCGGCCACACCCTCGGGGTAAGAGCACACCCCACTGCACAATCAGTGTGGACACATGGCAGGGAAAAAGCTGCAAGGGCCACACTGGTCCCAGATGTTTTTGCAAGGATAGCTTCCTGGGCAGCATCTTTCCCGTGCTCCTTTCTCCGAGTGAGTCAGTGCCATCATTATATTCAAGTACAAGCCGATGTGTGTCAGTCCTTTGGGGAGAAGCTGCTCCAGCCAATTAAAGGAGAACGGCACAGAGTCCTGTGTTGACAGCTGTAATGAAGGAAAAAGCACGGCTAGAGTGCTCACACTGTATGTTAAGTAAAGGAGGGGAGGTTCGCCCTCCAGAATACTTGATTACATACTTGGAGGCAGAGGGAATGCATCTGATGGGTTCTGATAAACCCGGTTTGGCTTCTCAATTTCTGAAGCATCAATCCCCATTTTAAAAACCAAGCCAGAGTTTAGTCATGTTGCTGGAGGATTTGAACGGTATTGTGAAGTGCTCCATGCAGTCGAAAAGCACGGGATGGTTGGGGCATGAAGTGGTTGTGCACAGGCATAACTTCAGCCAGGCTCCTAGCAGACCTGCCAGGAAAAAACGTGCTCAGCTGAGGGAATCTGATGAACTCCAAGACCGGAGACACTTGCCTCGTTTGGGTCCCCAAAACCACTTCTTTGGGCTCAGCCTTACCCCCATCAGCCCCAGGAAAATGCGACCCAAGCACTGGACAAACCGTGTTCATCTCAGTGTCAAAAGACAGCAGACACATCTAACCAAACAGGGCTTCTGGAAGATGGGCTTACTAAGTATAAGTACTCTCTTCAGAGAAGCACCATTTAACCTTGCAAGTGAGAAACAAATTTGGTTCTGCTACTTTTTTTCTTTTTCTTTTTTCTTTTGAGAGGGAGAGAACATGTGGGAGTGCTTGGGATGGGGGTGCGGCAGAGGGTGAGGGAAAGAGAGACTCTTAAGCAGGTTCCACACCCAGCACAAAGCCCGATGTGGGACTCTATCTCACGACCCTGAGGTCATGTCCAGAGCGAAATCAAGAGTCGGAGGCTCAACGGACTGAGCCACCCAGGTGCCTTGGTTCTGCTATTTTTGGTGGAAATCCTTTCAAGTGGGATTTATTTGCCTGTCTTGTAGTTTAGCACACACCAAACATAAGTCAGTTTGAGAGGGTGGTTAAGGAGAATCATTCAAGATCAGTTGTCCTCAGAGACTACATGGAATCCCCTGCCCTTGCACTAACTGGGCCCCAACTGCAGCCCTCTCGTTTTGGGGGGCTTGGCTGTCAGCGGTCGCCATTAATGATGGTGAGTCTACTGCTCTGTAACAGGGCTGCTCAGACACTCCGTGCTCAGACACCTGCAGGGCGTAATCATTCTATGGTTGAGCAGGGCTGTGGTTAGCTTCTGGATCCACTTGGCTGGGCTGTGGTACCCAGTGATTTAATGAAACGCTAATCTACGTGTCGCCATAAAAGTTTTTTACAGGTGTGGTTAACACCTACAATAGGTTGACTGATTGTAAGTGAGAGAGATTACCCTCGATAACATGGGGTGGGCCTCCCACAATCAGCTGAAAGGTCTTAAGAGCAAAAACTGAGATTTCCATAAGAGGAAGGTATTCTGCTTTCAAGACTGTAACATCATCTACTGCCTGAGTTTCTAGCCTGCTCTAAAGATTTCAAAATGCCTAGTCCGGGGGCCAAAATGGCTCAGTTGGTTAAGCTTCTGCGTTTGGATCAGGTCGTGATCCCAGAGTCCCATGATCAAGTCCCACATTGGGCTTCCTGCTCAGTGGGGAGTCTGCTTCTCCCTCTGACTCTCCCCCCTCATGTGCCTTCTGTCTCTCTTAAATAAATAAAATCTTCAAAATGCCTAGCCTTTACAGTTCCTTAATCAATACCCCTTTCTATCCATATCTGTCTCCTCTCTCAACAGTGCTGTTTCTTTGGAGAGCCCTGGCTGACATAGGCAAGCATTTGCAATGTTTGGGGATTGGGAGTGGTGGGTGGGGGGGTGGGAGTATGTAGTTGGAGAAAAACCAGCTCCTCCTCTCCCCATTTCAATCACTGAAGATTCAAATCAGCCAGGTACTCCCATATCTTGAGTCAGAGATCACCAAGTGCTTTCTCTGGGGAACGCACATTATGTGTAGTTGGTGTAATTTTGTGAGGCATTGATCCCTTCTCATGTACCCTAAGTGTGCAGTTTTGAGGTGGGCTTGTTGGCATGAGTCTACCTTGAAATAAGTGAGGAGCTTTTTTTTTTTAAGATATTATTTATTTATTTGACAGACAGAGATCACAAGTAGGCAGAGAGGCAGGCAGAGAGAGAGGAGGAAGCAGGCTCCCCACATCCCCCGATGTGGGGCTTGATCCCAGGACCCTGGGATCATGACCTGAGCTGAAGGCAGAGGCTTTAACCCAATGAGCCACCCAGGCGCCCCAGTGAGGAGCTTTCTTTTACCATAGGCTGTCCTAACTCAACTCCATTCTAGCCAGAGAACTCATACTCAAAAATGGACCTTGACTCCACGTCAAACGAAGGGCAAAAGATGTGTATCTATATGCCTTAAGTTAAATAGTGAAGGCATGGTTATCATGCGTTTTCTCTTTCAACTAACCTATTAGCTATCAGAACTGATCACATCTACTGTGCTAATTTAATGTAGATTTCAACATTTTTCATGCAATAAGTTGGCACCTTAAACATTGTTCTTGATAAAACGTAAACAGAGTCAAATTATTCAAATAACCAGAACTTACTCAACCAGAATTATTCAAATAACCAGAGTGTTCACTCTGAAATATTTTTCTTTGAAGAGAAGAAATAAATGATCATTCATCAAAAATGTGAATCAGGACGTTCTAAAGCACAAAAACAGAACCCAGCAAGCCCAGCCCAATACAGGAAGAGAAGATTCAACCACAGTGAGTTTCCTGTCTGGAATCTAAGACCTGTTCATGTGGGAGTTCTGGAGAAAGTGCAAGTGACATAAAAACCACGTAAATGTTTACATTTTCACCAACTAACTTTGCATTTAATGAAAATCTGTATTCTGCTCCAGAAAGAGCAGCTACCCTGGGGAGATGGTGCTCTCAACCCATCTAAACAGCCATTTTGTGCCCATAACTCTTGGAGATGGTCCCAAGATCCTAAGCCAGCTTAGTCTTAACTCCTTTTTGATGCAAACTTCCCTGGATAACACTGTAACCTGAGAGCATTTTCCTTAAATATTTTGGCAGTAGAGATGCCTGAATCAGCGTGTTTTGAACATGTGTTTTGTAGATTGGGAAAATTCAGTTGTTAGAGAGGCTGTTGAAAGGCTTATGGAGATTTAAGGCAGGAGTGCAGATGTTTTCCAGAGCTTCGTAGACCCACAAATGAGAAGCAGGAGGTAGGTGTTCTACCTGAGCTACACTGTACCGCATTTTATAGTGACATTTCTGAGCATGAATGCCTTTTCATGCATTCTCTTTTATGAATACAGAAATTTCAACCCTTTAATGAAGATGACTTTTAAAATCTCTGTTTACGTTAGTGCCAACCTAATGGCTTCGCCAAACCTCAGTCTGCTGTGTTATATGCGTGTGTACCTGCTTCTGAGGAAAATGAGTTAACCGTTTTTTTAATTATGTTCAGTTAGTCAACATATAATAAACATCATTAGTTTTTGATATGTTTAACAATTCATTAGTCACACATATAACACTCAGTGCTCATCACATCACGTGTCCTCCTCAATACCCATCACTCTGTCACCTCCTCCCCCCACTCCACTTTCCCTCCACTTGGAAACCCTCAGTTTGTTTCCTGGATTCCGTAGTCTCTCATGGTTTGTCTCCTTCTCTGATTTCTTCCCATTCTGTTTTTCCTTCCTTCCCCTGTGGTCCTCCATGCTATTGCTTATGTCCCACATATGGGTGAAACCACTGCTTGACTTATTTCACTCAGCATAATCCCCTCCAGTTCCATCCATGCTGATGCAAATGGTGGGTATTCATCCTTTCTGATGGCTGAGTAGTAGTCCATTGTATATATGAACCATATCTTCTACCACTTTATACCAGTCAGAATGGCAAAAATTAACAAGACAGGAAGCAGCAAGTGTTGATGAGGATGTGGAGAAAGGCGAACCCTCCTAAACTGTTGGTGGGAATGCAAGCTGGTGCAGCCACTCTGGAAAACAGTATGGAGATTCCTCAAAACGTTAAAAATAGAAACTCTCTATGACCAAGCAATTGCACTACTAGGTATTTATCCCAAAGATACAGGTGTAGTGAAAAGAAGGGGCACCCTTTTGTAGTGAAAAGAAGGGGCACCCCAGTGTTCTTAGCAGCAAGGTCCACAATACCCAAACTGTGGAAGGAGCCGAGATGTCCATCTAGGACATTGGAATGCCTGGGTGGCTCAGTCAGTTGAGCATCTGCCTTCAGCTCAGGTCATGATCCCAGTATCCTGGGATCGAGTCCTGCATTGGGCTTCTTGCTCCATGGGGAGCCTGCTTCTCCCTCTGCCTCTGCCTGCCACTCTGCCTGACTGTGCTTGCTCTCTCTCTCTCACTCTAAATTAAAAAAAAAAATAAATAAAAGCTGGCAGGACAGGCTACAGGTAGAAGATGCTCCAGCACAAAAACATAGGGAGTCTTAATTGGCTAAGGCTCTTTTTTTAGTTAGGGTGAGAGGCACCATATGCTATAGCAAACAGGCCCAAGTGTCAGTGAAAAATGTTCTCTGTCTTGGCTTAGTCTAATGTAGAAATGATGGAGTGGAGAGGTCCCAGGACCCCGGTCTTTCCATCCCTGCAGCCTTCAGGATTTTCCACTGGGTCCTCCGTATTTGGCTGGGAGATGGATAAAGAGGCAAGCATGCAGGGTCTCGTGTTTTTAGAGGCCAGGCCTGGAACTGTTGTGTACGTACACCTGCCCACTTTCCATTGGCCAGAACTCAAGTCCCATGTCCCATCTAGGCGTGTAGGGTCCGGGGAATGCAGTCAAGCAGTGGACCAGAGGAAATGAGGTGACACATGGGTTCTTCCAGGCACTCATCTCCTCTGCCACAAACTGAAGGACCAGAAAAGGCAGAGCAGGAAGAGTGTGTGGTAGGAGCGTGGAAGTGGAAGGTGCTGATGTTTTCGCGTTAGTGGATCGTATACCAAGCACTGCACTGAGCAGTTCTTTTAGGGCAGAGTGCCTCTCGCTCTTCCTTCCCCCGTGGAATGCCTGCACATCCAGGAAGTCAACCCTTTGACCTGACCAGGTTTGTGTTTTATCTGCACTTGTCAGGCATTCTGCTTGGTTTACCTACCTGCCCCTTGCGCGCCCTCCGGAATTTGGTCTAGCATGGGGGAGGGAGCGAGTTGTCAAACAGATGTTTAAGAACCTGTGGAAAGTCTTTTCTGCCCAGAGAGAAATAATTAAAATTTCAATTAATATTTAATTCTTGAAAGTTATGCATTCGCCAACCTAGCTTTTTTAAGTTTCTAAGTTGAACTTGGATATTATTTCATAGTACTTATAAAACTAATCCTTTTAGTAGAAACCTGAATAAAATCTTTTACTTTATTGTGTTGATTTAATGCATAAATTAACAGATTAAGTCATTCTTAGTAGAGAGACCCCCCCACCATGTGAATTTAAGACAGTGTCACTGGAGGTCAAAGAGGGACAGGATGGTGTCTCCACAGGGGAACACTTAACACTGTTTATGCTCTTAGCTAATCACATTTCCAAGCAAACACTTTAAGTATCTGAGAGAGCTTACTTTGTGTGCACGCGCGTGTGTGTGTTTAATTTTTATTAATAAGAGTTCTGAATACAAACATATTTAACTTGACATTAGGGAAAAAAATGCTTAAAAAAAAGATTCACGCTCCAAGGTGTGTTCATAAAGAAAAATCAATTCTATATATTTTAGTCTCTAATTTTGATGCTTAACACCATAATGCCTCTAAGGTAATCACTCATTTTGGTTTAATTTTAATAATTCTGTCACATTACATCTAAGTTAGAGGGACTAGGAAACAACAGGTAGAAAAAAGGCAAAAAAGACTAATTAAAATGACCTGAATATAAAACTTAATTAAACTTAAAAAAAAAAACCTTTAAAATAAAACAAGCTAAAATTAGAATAGTTTTGGCAAAAAAAATTACCAGCTATGAACAAAATAACATTCCATAGCAATATTTACTCAAGAACTGCATTACAAATAATACTGTTTCACATAGACTAAGGATTGGGGTGCCTGGATGGCTCAGTCAGTGAGCATCCAACTCCTGGTTTGACTCAGGTCACAATCTCAAGGTCGGGTCATGAGATTGGTTGGGCTTTGCATTCAGTGGGGAGCCTGCTTGTCTCTCTCCCTCCCCTTTTCCCCCCAACAGCTCTCGCTCTCTCTCTCTCTCAAATAAATAAATTTTAAAAATCTTTTAAAAAAAGAATGAATTGCAACATACTAATGTTTATTTATATCAGATATAAAAATCTCTTCCTTAAAAAATTTTTTAAAATATAATTTAGCATTTTGGGGGAGATTCTATTCTTTAGAAGATATAAGGTAGCACCTCTCTTGATTAGAGACCTAGCCAGGTAAGTCTTGTCAATAGATATCAGCAAAATCTTTGCAAGACCACTTAAGTTCTTCACAAATCTGATCAATCAGCTGCCAACAGCAGGGTGTGCGTGTGTGTGTGTGTGTGTGTGTGCGCGCGTGCGTGTTTTGTTTTGTTTTGGATTTTTTTTTTGTTTGTTTTTTGAGCCGTCTACCCATTTTCCAAGAGAACATTCCAAGAGTGGAATCTCGTTTTGCCCAGCTTGGGCCAGAACCTGCATACTTATTAAGAGAAGCCAGTTAGGGAACAGAAATATCTTCATCAAAGATGAGTTTTGGCTAAGATAAGGAAGATGGAATTTTTTTTCTATACAGATCCTGCTTCCCTGATTTTATCTTGCTGTGTGGCTTCAGACATCAAAAAATCCATAGAGAAATTATTCACACACACATATACATGCACACAGCAAAAAACCCACAACCAAACAACCAAACAAAAACAACCTACTTTGTAAGTTGGTAGTATAGCTTAAGAGGTCAGAATTAGCCCTTGCTGCTGCATTCCTTAATTTCCATCAGCACATGCAACTTAAAAGTAAGTCCCAGGTAAGAAGACCTTGTTCCATCTAAGCATTGAATGAAGAGAGACTGATAGCCACCATCCTTGTGGAAAGACTCACAGAGCTCCTTCATGAGACCAGAAAATGAGAGACAGTGTTCTACCATGAAAAGAACTTCCTTGTCCATTGGCTCCCATATTTCCCGGGAGGGAAGATACTCCTGTATCTTAACAGGCAACTGTTCCGTTGTGTAAAGAGCTTGAGATTTGTGTGATGGAAAATAAATTGCCACATGGGAAAGGTGGCCAGATACCTCCCCAACTTCAGGGCAGGGAGAATCTTTCCCTGGACTCTGGGAGTTGTCTGTCCCATGCTAAGTGCCTATCACGTTCCATCAGAGCAGACCTTCCTTCAGTTCAAGAAGGATAAGGTGGCCACTGTTGTCCACATTGAGGTCTCACGGAGGGCAGGATAACACTGTGGTAGCCCAAATGCTAATGGCTACCTCGTTCACCAGGCAATACCAGGAACTAATCACAGCCTTCGGGGATCCCATCTGATCTGTGGAAAGGAAACAACACTCTTTATGATAATGTTACATTTATGCAGCATCAATACCACAAACAGTTCTGAAGCCCGGGAACAGAGGTCAAGATAGTCTCCACTGGAAACCTTTAACGAGCTGGCCAGGAAGACACAGGCAAACACAAAGGATTGCAGAACAGCAGATCACCAAGCAAGGATGGTGGGGGCTCAGGAAGCATAAGCGGGACCCCGGGTCTTCCCGGGGTTATGCTTTCTGAGATGGACCAGTCATTCAAGGTTCTCACCAGCAACGTGGGGCTTCATGAGTTCCCACATGAGGTGTGAGCAGCAGCATTAATGCCAGAGCCCTACAGACAAAGACGCTGGGCTGTATACTCCAGGCCTTTCCCAAGTTCATTTACCTGGGTTAAGAGCCATTTAGAGATACACAGGGAAGGCAAAGGGAACATGGATATTGTGGATGCTCATTTTGTGTTCTCGTGACAGGGTGCACTGGGAGGGAGGGGGGTTAAGGAAAAGGACAGAGGCCTTGATGCTTTGGGTAAAATGGAATCGCTCCAAGGTGGTTGACTAGCTTCTGACCCCGTGCCATCCAGTAGGGAGGCCACAGCCACATGTGGCCACTGAGCACTTGAACGGTAGCTAACCTGACCTAAGATGTACTGATGAGCATCTACAACAGACCCTGAACACTTAGTGTGAAAAGAAGACTGTAGAGTAGCTCATTAATATTTGTATATTGATAGCATGTAGGAATGACAAAATATTGCATGTACCTGGATTAAGTACAACAGATTATTAAAATTAATTTAAAATAATCACCCATTTTTTTTTCTCAAATTTTAAATGTGGCTAATAGGAAATTTGAAATGACTTGTATGGCTTGCAGTAGATTTCTCTTAGGCAGTGCTGTTCTAAAGCAGGGGGAGGGAGAACATCCCTGCTCCAAAGCCTCGGATGGATTTTTGGCCCTTGCAGCAAGGATCTGCTTTAGCAGAGAGACAGAGGCAGCTGGCAGACAAAGGACTGGGGTGAGCTGTCAGTAAGGAGTGCCGTTGGTGTAGCTGGGACCATTCCCCAACACCTGGGACCACCAGGATCGCAGGAACTTGGGAGAGTCAGTCCTCCAGAGAGCTGATGGAATCGTCTGTTGGACAGTGGAAGACTGTCACTCTCTCACTGAGGCTGTGGCCAACACCTGGTCTATGTATGTCACATTTGCCTGCCTCCACGGAGCTCTTTAGGGAAGCACCTGCTACACCTGTTATTGATAGAACCTGTTAAGGTGGAGTGAGAACGATGTGGCAAAATCCCGCGTCTGTCAACCGCACAGATACAAATTTTGCAAAATTCTAATTTCTGCTGCAGTGCTCTAATTTTATCACTGGCAGCAAGTCCTGTCAGCCGCTTTCTTGAAGTTGCGGGCTCCACTTCCTCCATGTTAGAGAAAATGTCTACGAGATACTTAAGCCTGGATAACCATGGTTTGTCTTTCTTTGGAGCAAAAACAATGTTCTGTGAGGGGTTTAGCTCCCAACTCAAAACGAGGACCCCGTGCTCTGTCTGAAGACAGCTGGGTACCGGGGTGTGCAGCAGGAGCACCTTATGTAAACTTCTGTTTCTTCACACAGAATACTAGAAAGATGGTTCCTCAGAGGTTGAGATCTGATAAAATCACGATTTTGTAATGCTTCACCAAGATTCTTCTGATGTGTAACTGGGCTTTCTATCTTCCTCGAGTTCATGGCAGCATAGAACGCAATGAACACTGTGTGACTCGTACCAAATCACACAGCCTTCTCCACCATCGCTTCTGTACCCTGAGTACAAATGCCAACACGGTGAAACGGCAAATAACATCTTCTGCTTCCACCTCATGGGAACCCTGAGCAGACCTTGAGGATTCCAGGATTCCGGGGGTTTCACGGGCCACATGTGCAGATCTGCCCACATAAGCCAGTGAGGGTACATCTCTCTGGGGCCACTTCCCTGGTCAGTGTGACCTGAGAGGGACGGAGGGGCCAGCTCCCCTGAAGATATCTCATTTTCATTTGGGTTGGTCGAATTGGGCTTATAAAGATGAGAAAAGTGGATGGGTACTGTGTGGCCAGACTAATGTAATCTCATTTATCTCACTTGGCCCGAAGGAATCCTTTGAGGGTGGGGACTGACATCATCCTGATTTGCTGATGAGAATGCTCCTGGCTTTTAATTCTTCACCCAAGATTAGATACCCAGAAGGTAATGGAGCTTGGTCTCCATCCCAACTCTTAGTTAGATCAGGATCCCCAAAGGCAACATGTGAATGTCACCTGTGTCATTAAATATATTTTAATAAATGGATGATTTCCAATTAAAAAAAACCATCAGTGGACCCTTACATTCAATGAAATCTAGAACAGAAGCCTAGTCTATAAAATAAGCAGTCTGTCGGTTGAGTGGCTGACTCTTGATTTCCACTCAGGTCATGATCTCAGGGTCCTGGGATGGAGCCCTGAGTGTGGGGTTTCATGACCAACAGGGAGTCTGCTCTCCCTGATTCTCCCTCTCCCTCTGCTCCCCTCCCTCTGAGCTCTCTCTTTCTCTCTCAAATAAATAAATCTTAAAAACAAACAAATCAAAGTGAAGTGACTAGTTCAAAGTGCGAGGAGATCTGTGGGGATGGGCAGCCCTGATGTCCCTTGGAGAAATAACTGGGGTTCCCAGTACCCTAGGCTTAGTGTAGGCATCCCAAAACTTCCGGTTTGATCCCTGCTCCTATAGCACACCCTTTAAAGACCTGCTGCATTTAGTCTGCTCTGCGCAGGTTGAAGTTGTTTTCCAGAAAGCACTGTGGGGATGTGGCTTGCTTTGTTTCCTGGCGTGTAAACCTGAACTTCTTGTTTTATAAAAGGATTCACAACAGGGATTCCTTTTCTCCCTTGCCGTACACTTTAGAAGTGGTCAGCATGGTACAGCCAGAGCATTGTAGAAGTTCATTGGTGGGGTCAGTTATAGTGTGGAGTGTGGGAAGTACCGCAGAGCAGAGAAGGGAAGACCCACCTGGGCTTGGTCTTACACATCACAGATTTTAGACAAGTTACTCTCTCTGGCCAATCCCCAGTTGCAGCATGACTGGATTGGTGGGTCAGAATAAGAGGTGAATCTTGACCTATGTAAGAATTTGAAATTGTCCCAAATGCACATGTAGGGGGAAAAAATCCCATTTTGCGTATTATTTCGGGTTTTCATGTGCTGTTTGGGGATGGGAAGGGAAGGATGTTTCATGTGAAGAACTCTGGATTAAGTCAATTGTAAGATTCCTTTTATTTGTAAAATATTACATAAATATGGAATGATTAAAGAATAAGTTGCATTTGTGGTTCCAAAAATTAACAGTGAGCAGTTTGTGTCACGTGTTATCAGGGATTATTAATGACATGTATGTTGGTGAATATTAAGGTGTCTTGTGAGAAATTGAAAACTCTTAAAAATGGCAACCCTCTAATTCTGCCACTGACAAAATAGTGAGTCAAAAATACTTGTCTTCCATTCTTTGCTTCTGGTTAGAGCCTCATTAGCTCAGTTATTTACCTACATTAAGAAATAGGAATAAAATTGGGGTGCCCAGGTGGCTCAGTTGGTTGAGCATCTGACTCTTGATTTTGGCTCAGGTCATGATCTCAGGATCCTGGGATGGAGCTCCCCATCACATTGGGCTCCCCACTCAGCAGGGAGTCTGCTAGGAGAGTCTCTCCCCCTCTCTCCCTCTGTCCCTCCTCCTGCTTATGCATTCTCTCTCTCTCTAAAATAAATAGGAATAAAATTATAAGACTACTACATAGAGAGAGGTACAATACTTTGTGAGTATATATAGACTTTATTTCCTAAATATGCATTTTGTGTTTTTACTGAAAAAGTAACCTTGCTCTTCTTTTGCGGCTTTTTCCCACAGATATTTTAAGAAAAATTCTACAAAAGAAGTTCGACTTCTCAACTGAGTACGAGAAGGTAATTTTTATTGGTATATTTGTTAGGAAAATAAGTATGTACAAAATTTTGGCTGACTTGGAAGTAAATTTTTAAACAATCAGTTAACCTGTGAAATTTGTAGAGTTTTTTTTTAAACTAAGAAATTTTATGAAATATTAAAGCACTTTATAAATCCCATTTGAACTGCAGCAGAAACTCCAAAAGTAGGATTTGAAGAAACATTCACCTTTCAAGGTATATGTTATTTAAAAACCCAAATTTCTTTAAGGGAAGTACTATGGTACTTTTTTAGCTAAGGGAGAGGAACTCCCTAACTAAGTAGAATTGTTTGAGCATTTCTAGAAACAGGGATGTGTACTTTGTTTTAAAAATACAGTTTGTTGAAAAGCAACTTCACATTTGAGCAGGTTCATTGAGATCTCTGTGTGTGCACTTGCCCCGGCTAGAGATAAGGAAAACAGCCCTTGGTCTCAGGAAATGAAGAGCCAGATGGCAGAGATAGTACCTCATTGTTAAAGGAAGAAGAAGGAGAAGAAGGAAATAAATAGGTTTATATGTAATATGCAGAGGAACATAGATGAAAGTAATTAAATCTGACTGGAAGCTCTTCCACAAGGAGGTGATTGGGGGGCTTGTGGTAAAAAGGATACTAAGCAGGGTTGCAGCAGATGGAGAGGGACCTTTGCTGGCATCTCAGGCTTTGGGGACCAGGTGAGCCACCAGGACAAGGCGTGAAAGAATGGAGAGGAAGGAGAGGTGAGCGGGACCCTGAATGCTCACAAGTGGACCATATTAAGGACCTTGTGTGTCTCTACTTAATACCAAGGTGCTGCACTGCCCATTCACTCCGTTTGCATCTGCAATCAACTACCTAAACAGAAGAGTGTATTCTTTTGATTTTAGTTTACTGTGAGTGTGGGGTTGCCAGTGAAATAGACAAATGTTTGTTGCATTGAATGTTAGGGTAATTAAAAAAAAAAAAAAAAAGAAAATAGTTGAATCCATTTGTCAGGCTCTTCGTCCCGTTGCTCTCTCCTTCCCTGGCACGAAGGTGGTTATCAAGAGAACAATAAAAGCAGACATATGGTGGACGTTCTTGAAGCGCCAGCCACAGCAAACGCGGATGATGGTGTTCCCAGTGGGTGTGGGGGGCGGTGTATGGGGAGGGCGGTGAACTCCTGCCCGGTGAATGAACCACAGGTGCTGTGGTTACCATGCCTCCTATTCTCAATTTGCAATAAAACGATACTCAAGAGAAAGCAAACACAGAAGCCAAAGAGGAAAGCCTTATCTAAAAAACATTTACATGTATAAAAGCTGATGAGCCAGTTTCTCTGCAGTGCTCACGGCCTTCCCTAGGACCGTGGAAAACATTTTCGTTATTAAATGCCGCGGGCCTCATGTGTGTCCCGAACAGGATTGCCTGGGTCTGCCCGCATTCCTGGGCAGAACAAAGTGAGTGTGGACAGCTTTCGTGCCAGCAGCAGCTTGGCCTGAATGCCAACTGGTTCTGCCAAGGCATGGGCTGGGGTAGCGTGCTTCACCTGCTCCAGGCCTTGGAGGATGGGGTCCTGAGACCCTGAGGTGACTCTGAGAAGCCCTGCTTGCCAGTGTTGCGCTGCCGCTCTCCATGGCAGGATTCTTAGCTGGGCAGGTCCTTTATGGCTGGCTTGGTATTCGATTGGATGTCCTATAAAACTGGTATCTCTCTAGTGGCTGATTTCCTCTCCGCCTCGGGTGTCTTTATAGATGAACAAAAACCATTGGCATCTGGGTGAAGTGGAGAGAGGAGACAGAACTAAGCCCTCATGAATGACCTGAATCCGGGTCATGTTTTCCATGGTTGTCCAAGGAAGAGGGATCTGGTGAGGTGGAGACCCCAGGGAAGCCAGGCACCTTGTGTGGGTGGTTTAGTCTGATGTATGCTGGGCGTGTTGGGTTGGAGTCCTCCCAAGCAGAGCAGGAGTTAAGGACAAGCCAATTGTTTGGGAGGTGCAGGGAACACTGGCTGGGAATTGGAGAATAATACTAGGGAGGGAGGGCAGCCGTAAAGAGTGTGGCCTGATGCCACCTGCCACAAGGGGTGACTGAAGCGTCATCCTATAGAATTGCTGGGGAAACGGTGCAAACCACCAGTGTCCGAATTAGTCCACTGGAAGGATGAGGGAGCTGAGGCGTCCAGACACCGAGACTGAAGAGTCACAGGTTACGGGAGGAGAGGGTTCATCCGTAAGCACTTCTGACCTGCCCTGGTTCCATAAAAGGCCTTCAGGCGCAGAGTTAAAGAAGGCAGTAGCTAGAAGTTTGAGGAGGCCCAGGGGGATGACTGAGGCCTGGGGGAGGTGGGGGGCACCAACAGCATCTTCTGCACTGACCGGTGCCCACAGGGTCTCTGATTCACGCAGTCACACAGGTAAGGTCTGGCCAGGTGAGTGGCTCTGAGGAGTGTTCTCAGCTTTCTTAGTGCTGAGCCAGCATTTCCTCCTCTGGTGAGCCCTCAGATGACCGTGGAGCCGCTGCGGCATTGACCTTCGGGCTGGGTGCTCTTTTAGTGAACTCTCTTCATAAGGAGCTCCAGAAGCGTTCAGCAGACCTTTTGTTCCAAGGGCTGGGCCTGACTTTGAAAGGGAACTAGGACTTTCATGGAACTGCCTCCTTTTTACACTTCAACTGAAAGCTAAAGGTAGAGCTTTAAGATCCTCGGCCCCTCTCCTCCTCCACATTTTTTAAAAACACTTCTCTCTTTTGTTTTATGTATTAGTTTTATCTCTGTTGAAAGAATGCTGACTAGGAACGAGGCGTGGTAGGGGGACAAACATGTGAAAGTACAGCCTTCACTCCTCCAACTCACAGTTGATATGGGACAAGAAATAAACACGGATGTTATGGGTTGATTGTGCCCCCGATTCATAAGCTGGGATCCTAATCCCCAGCGCCTCAGAGTGGGATTGTATTTAGAGATAACGTTGTTAAATGGGTAATTAACTTAAAATGGGGTCGTTCGTGGGTCCTAATCCAGTCTGACTGGTATCCTTGAAAGAAGAGGAGACTAGGACATACACACATATACACACAGAAAAGACCACGTAAAGACACAGGGAGAAGACAGCCATTTGCAAGCCAAGGAGAGAGGCCTCAGAAGACACCAACCCTGCCCACACCTTGATCACAGACTCCCAGCCCCCAGGCCGGTGAGGAAATACCTTTCTGTTGTTCAAGCCCTCTGGCCTGTGGCACTATGTCATGGCGGCCCCAGCAGACTAATGCCGTCGACAGCTGGACTGTGAGATGGAGGGAGATTCGCATCACGTGAGAAGTTCTGATAAAGGACATGAACATTCAGAGGAGGGGAATTGTTGTTGTCCCTGGGAAATCAGGAAAAGACGCCACGGGAGAGTTGGCATTTGAACCGAGACGTCAAGGCGGGTGGAGTAGATGAGAAATACAGCCTTACTTCCAGTTATGAGCACTTGGCTCGCAGCACAAAGCTGCTTCGTTGGTTCTGAAGTGTAGACTAGGTCATCGCCCTCTCTGCAATACTAATTCTTGTCCACCTGGGCCGACACTGGTTTAGAAGCCTGACATTGTTTCTAATCCTCACAATGACACCGACCCAAGGCAGAGGTGTCTGTGCACGGCACATGCAAGAAAATCCTGCACTCAGGCTGGGGACTTGCCCAAGGTCACCCAGGGACTAAATGCTGAAACTGGGATTTGTACCCAGACGAGTCTAACTCCGAACTGACAAGCACACCACCAACAAAAAGTAGGCTCAATCTGGCCACTGGACTCTAGTCCTAAAGTGACTAGTCTGGAAGACATAGCTCATGTGAGTATTCTGGGCTGTATGGAGAGACTGACAGCCTCCAAGCTGTGCCTTCTACCTATTAAGCCACAGACTGTGATGGTGGGTAATCATCCCTGGGAAAAAGTGGTCGGGCAGAAATGGAAATCTGGGAGAGGAATAGAATTTGGAATTATGGAGCCAAGAGGGAAGTTGAGAATCAGGCAGATGGAGCTATGGAAATCCAAGCAATGACTCCAATAACCCCAGGTTCCTAGCACATCTATAGCATGTGCTCAGAGGTGGGTGCCCTTGTTCATGACTTACAAGTATTACTCAGTTTGGTCTTCCCAAGAATAGTCTGTCCTCACCACAGGAGTCTAGGTAGAGATTACATGGGCAACTCGCTCCTGAGTGCGTTCCCTCGGGGACCAGCGTGTGGGTGAGCCCCTTCCCAGAGTCTCTGGCTGACTGAAAACCAAGGGAAACAGCATACCGTCACCCTCCTCCCAGGAGGAGGGTCACATGGGCTTTCTGAAGAGAGAGCCTCTCAGCCGAGCTTGTCAAGCAATGGCTCCTCAACTGAAGGAAAGGACACAGTACCCATCTTCAAAGAATGCATCGTTTGGGGGCAATTTAGGTAGATGATTACATTGGTTCTCCCCAACAAGCCCTAAGTGCCACCTACCCTCTAGAAACCTTTCCAGGGGACAGCTCTCCCAGTACCTTCCCCACCTCCCATCCCCCCCACCCCCGCCACCACCTCTGACTTTCCATTCTGTGCATCCCTGTCCATAGGAGTGGCCAGCTTCTTTGGGATGACCTCCTGGGTTCGATTCCTTGTGGTCATGGTCCCTCTCCATTCCAGCCTCTTGGTCGGCTGCCCTTCCTCATTCATGTCATTCCTCAGTTATTACCTTTCCCTTTCTAGAAGCTTCCTCTGGGGGCAGGTGCTGAGCCTGGGCCCCATCCCTGCTGACTTCCATGACCTCACTAGTGTTAACAGTCATTGGATATCAATTTGGCACTTAGGAAATGGCAGGTCTATCATTCCAGTGGGTGTGTGGTAACCCACACTACCACTCTACGTGTCTGGGAAAGCTAAGTGAATGAGTTCCTTGTTTCCCGCCCCCCAGGTGACGTGGTCAGAACACACTCTCCTTTCCAAGTAAGGGACGTAGTTTCTGGGGATCTCAGTAGCGTTTAAGAGAGCAGGCAGTGTGACATAGTCCATGACTTGGATCATGGTCTGAGGTTTGTTGGAGGTGAGAGATGAGAATAGTGTTAACATGCATTATTTCTACTTCTTCTGATGATGATGGTGATAATGATGACTGATTGAGCGTTATGCTGGGAAACCTGGTCCTAAGCACTTCCATGTATTACCTCATTTAACATACATTACACAGTATATGTAAAGCGCTTAGAACAAAATAATGCACAAAACGTGTTACTGCTCACTGTTTTCTCTTGTTCTCTTTGCAAAACTGCATAAAATAATATCTCTGCTTATCCCTGTTCTGTCAATAAGGTAACGAATGCTCAGAGTAGTGTTGGCAACAAGGTCTAGGCCCGTCCCCCAGAGATTCTGATGTAGTTGGTCAGGGCTGGTTGGTTATTGATATTTTTGAAAAGGCCCCCAGTGACGATATGGGTAATTAACTGGAGTGGGGAATCACAGACATAATGTGGCACAGAGGGATTCAGACTGCTGCATTGCATGAAAATAACTTTATACCTGAGTGACAGCCAGCATGGATGGGGAAGAGGTAGTGACGAACCCAGCTCCACTGTGGGGTTTGCTGGTAGCCCATCAGATATATCAGACCAGACCTACCCCTCAGTGGGGTAGGTAGGTAAATGCAAAAGGATCAGCTGATTGTTGTAACTTACAGGTGGTTCTGCCCAGGGGCCTCAGCTCAGCATGACCAACCTTAGAGGCGAGAGCAGGTTTCTGAAACCCACCTGATTGTAGCCATGACGCAGGGCTTGCTTTCAAGACTGATGGCTGGGTTTACCCAAATCTCCTGATACCCGCTCTAGGGGAGGAGCTGGAAGCCAGTGTTTTGAACATGTGCTGTGAAGTACTTATGGTAGGTTTGGGAGACAACGAGCCTGTGGGGGCCATGCCCAGGGTCATTCAGGATGCCCCATGTGACCCTGGGGGCATGTGCCTCCGAGCTGCCCACCCCAACATGCTGGATGCCTCATTTAAAATTTACTAATATCACAGTCATCATTCCTTCACATCTGTGAAAATCTGCCATCCAAAGCTATAGTTCCTAAACTTCTAGATTTCCCAGAGCACACAGTTTCCAAAAAAGTGACATAGAGCCACCCAATTTTATTTTGCCACTCAAGGATATTTAAAATGCCATAGCAACGATATTAACTTTGTCCCCTTTCATATGCTATCACCTCCCTCTCCCCACCAAAAGGATACACTGAGCAAATCCCATTTCATGGGAAACTCACTATATCCTCATTGTCGTATTTCACTGTGGGGCGGTCCAGCCCTATCTCTGGACCACCATTTAGAGAACACCCTCACTCCATTCATCAGGTTACCTGATTCCAGTGGGGCGCCGTTTGCATGCCAAGTCCCTGGGCGCTTGAGAGACAATGGTGAAAGTGACATCATGGATCTTGCTCTCTCCGGGCAAACAGTACAGCTCGGGCAGTGCTTCCATGGGAGAGCCCTTCCACGTGGGGCACGTGCTTGCAAAGGGCAAGTGTGGGCTCCAAGGCAGCAGGAAGCAGGGAAGAAAGAAAACCCAGACTTGGTTCTCAAGACAGATTTCCAGGAGGACGCCACATCCAGGCTGACTTGAGTTTCGTGAGCAGAGAGGTGAAGGGAATAACGTTCTGGGTGAGGAGGCAGCACAGGGGAGCTGGAGGGAGGAAGGGGAGCGTGAGGCTTCTTCCTAGGAACTGAATGGTACGAAGAACAGGACATGAAGCCGGGGTTAAGTTACAGGATCACATTAAGAGGTTTGAATGAAACATGGTAGGAATCCTTGGAATGCTGTTGAGCAAGAGGATGACACCATCAGATTTTCAGTTCAGAAAGGACACTTTGGAAGCCATTGCTTTAGCTGGGGTTCTAAGCAGCTGCTGATCCCCTGTTGTGCAAAGACCAGGCAGTTAGTGTGTTAAGCATGTGTAGCTTTCCCTCCAATTCCCCACCTCCACTGTCCACAACTGATTAGCATATTGTTAAGACCCTTTCAAGAAATCCAAATATAAATTTCAGGTGTAAATTCCAGACCTAAGTCAACCTCAAGGCTGTTTCTCTAATAAACACTCAAGTTTTATGTTCCTGTCTTTTGGGGATCCTCCTCTCACTTGATTTTCTCTGTATGGAGTATTAACGTTCCCCGTTGTGGTTAATTACTCATGTAACTTTTTCTGTTTTCTTGACGCATGCTGCCTCTGCCTTACTCTCCTCAACTCCTCAACTGCTTTGACTTCCACAGCCAGAAAATGTAGTCTTGACTCTGAAGGTAAAGTTCTTGTTGGCTGTTTCTCGTTGCTCTGTCTAAAGCCAGCTGGTAATGAGATGTTTCCTCCAGAACTCTCTGTTCTTCACTGTCTCTCCACTGTGATGGTTTTTAAAGTGGCTTGTTTCTTTGTTTGTTAATGCAGTCATTGTTAACCTAATCTTTCAGTTCGAGTACTTCACCAAAGAATAGTGACCCATCTCGGTACATTTCAACCTTGAGCTTCTACTCCACACAGTCCACAGAGCGTTCTGGAGATCCTTGTGTATCAGGAAGTCACTTAGGTCCTTGCCAGACCTTAGCCAGACTTCAGCCCAGAAGGGAACTCTTGAAATGACATATCTTGTTCCTGATACTTTTGGACATAATATTGAGCCAGTAGCATTGCAAAGGTAGTATATAAAGTGTGAAATTTATACTTGGAGCTAAACACAGTGCATTTAGAACATTTCAAATCACCTTCTTTCCTGGTTTGGGTTCAGTGTCTCCTGGGATTTAGAAAGGATTTTTAAATCCCTTTGAAAAATAGTAAATGATTTGGAACATTTGCTGGGAAATGATAGGGAAATTGAGAAGAGTTTGGGGTGTCTGAGGCTAGGTTCTCAATTGGCCAATGATGTGCATTCCCAAGGGCCGTTACAGGACTGTCTGTGGCTGTGGAGTGCGTCTTAGTTTAAGCAGAATGAATGCAGCAAAATTCAACCACCTTTTTTTAAAGTATTTTATCCTTAATATCAAGGGATATTCAATTAACATTCAAGGGCCACATGTACCTCAGTACTCTGAGGCATTTGCCAACAGAGTTAACGAATATTGATTGACTATTCACTGTATGCCGTCACTTGGCTGTTGTTTTCACTTTGAATCATCTAATTATCTGACCCTCACAATTCTGTTCATGATGTTAATGCTAATTCTGGACTAGGGAACTAGAAGCGCCCTGCTGGAATTTAAAGCAGGTCTTCTGACTCCCGGTTCAGTGCTAAGACCTCATGTTCGCTTCAAGGAGCAACACCCGTGTTTTGTTTACTTCATTCAGCGTGGCTTCAGAATCTGTTGCTAGCTAACTGGTCCATTAGTCACAAACAGCCAATCTGTAATTGTCATTCGTTAAAAATGTCTTGCTTTGTGGAAATTTGAGCAACTATATACATGCATTGGAATAAACTCAAGTTTTGTGTCATCCGGTTGCATTAATTTTTTTTTTTTTCATCCCAGAATACAGCCCTAGCAGTGATTATGAAAATACATTTGGGTCACATTATTCTATCTCAAAGTTGCTCTAGTTCCTAGGAACATAGGACTATCTGAGACACGGGCTACTGAGGCCAGCTGTACCCGCATGGCAGGAGAGGTACCACTTTACGAAGGCCACATTCTTCACTTCGCCCATTGTCACTGATCATACGTTATCTGTAATGTACCCAATGACCTTTGGGGTTTAAATTCAGCCGTTTGCAATTTGACCCTGCATTTGGACATTTTACTGTGAGTTGGAAGAAGATAGTAACTACTTGATTCCATATTCTGATAACTCAAATCTGTCTTCCTCTGTTTCAAGAAAGGGCATCAAGGGACTATAGGGTGGCTCAGTCAGTTAAGCATCCAACTCCTGATTTCAGCTCAGGTCATGATCTCAGGGTCGTGAGATCGAGCCCTGCATCAGGCTCCATACGCTAGGCGTGGAGCCTGCTTAAGATTCTCTCCCTCCCCCCATGCCCGTCCCTCTTAAAAAAAGAAAAAGAAAGAAAGGAGGAACAAGATGGAAATACGCACATGAACACACGAAGATTCAACTCATGGTATCAAACAGGTTAAACAAATGTAACCTGCGCACTATGGAATGTTCTACGTGTTATTTTGTATCATGGTATATGCTGTTTTTTTTGTTTGATCTACAGATTATCTACTATGAAATCGGGATTATTATTTGTGCTGTCCTGGGACTGCTCTTTGTCTTTCTGATGCCTCTGGTGGGGTTTTGCTTTGGTCTGTGCCGTTGCTGTAACAAGTGTGGTGGAGAAATGCATCAGCGGCAGAAGAAAAACGGGACCTTCCTGAGAAAATACTTTACAGTCTCCCTTCTGGTGATTTGTATATTCATAAGGCAAGTAGCATCTTGGAGGACAGTGGATTTATGTTTTGGGTGGGTGAGGAATATCCCAGGTCTCAGCTGGTAAGCCCACGACTTTAAAGCAAAACAACAAGGACAACAACAACACACCCATAAAACAGAAGAGAACAAAAATGCGTGTGCAGGATGGTTCGAAACAGTGTCACCATAACCCGAAGTTAGTGTTACAATCAGGCTGCCTTCATTTACATGCTAAGCCAACCCTTTGGTATTTTTTCCTCCCGAAAACAAGCTGATGAATCTTGGCCTGCAAGAAGTATTTCCCTCCCAGAGCAGCAGCTCCTGCCTGAAATAGCTGTTGGGAGACAGGCGGCCTGCAGAAGGCAGAGCATTTTCTAGCTGGTTTGTACATTCAAAGGGATCTTGAAGGATAGGTACAGTCCCCCAACTGGGGAATGTGTGAATGTTGCAGAATAGAATTAACTTTCTAATAATAAAACCCAGTTTTCTTGAATTTGCAGTTAAGCTGCTGCCCTCTCCCGAAGCATAGAACACGCTTCATGATTTAGAATGTTTCTTCTGCAGGTCCTTCTGCGGCCACAAGTTTTCCAATTGGCTGACAGATCAGAAGTACACTGCTTTTAAGACACCAGCCTTCTGGGGGCGCCCGTGTGGCACAGTCGGTTAAGAGTCCGACTATAGGTTTCTTTCTTTTTTTTTTTTAATTTTACTATTTATTGCAATATAACATACAACTTTTTTTTTATTATTTCTTTTCAGTGTAACAGTATTCATTGTTTTTGCACCACACCCAGTGCTCCATGCAATATGTGCCCTCCTTAATACACACCACCTGGCTCCCCCAACCTCCCCCCCCCACCCACCCCGCCCCTTCAAAACCCTCAGGTTGTTTTTCAGAGTCCATAGTCTCTCATGGTTCACCTCCCCTTCCAATTTCCCTCAACTCCCTTCTCCTCTCCATCTCCCCATGTCCTGCTCAGGTCATGATCTCAGGGTCGGTGGTGAGATTGAGCCCTGCGTCAGGCTCCACACTCAGGACAGTGCCTGCTTAGGACCCTCTCTTCCTCTCCCCCTCCACCTCACTCTCTCAATCTGAGACAAATAAATAAATTAAAAAAAAAAAAAAAAGAAGAAAGCAAAGGAGAAGAGGGGGAAGGGAAGGAAAGGAAGGGAAGGGGAGGGGAGGGGAAGAGAGGAGAGGGGAGGGGAGGGGAGGGGAGGGGAGGGGAGGGGGGAGGGGAGGGGAGGGAAGGAAAAAGACAGTAACATTTCACCAAGTGCAAATCAGGATCCTCGGCTGAGCGAGTTTCACGTTCCTGGCCCCCTGGTTGTGATATTTGGTCACAGGAGATGTGCTTCCACATCTTCTCATTCATTCAGCCCATGAATGTCCTGACATTTAGCGACAGCAATAAAAGTGCCCACGATGTGAATAATGCTAGGTCCCAAGGAGACGCAGAGACAGGAGGACCAGAAGTCCGCCTCCTCATTGCTGTTTTCTCCAAGCACTGCTTTTGCTCCGTAGCTGTAAGATTTTTCGGGTTTTGCTAAATAACTGATATAAGGGAATTTAAGCAGAATTCAGAATTAAACAGAAATTGAACAAAATTAAGCAGAACGATTTCAGTTGGCCTACCAGCTAAAGTTTTAGCTGGAAATCCAAGAAGAAAAGTTCTGCAAGCGTGGTCATTAGCAGGGTCCTGGTAGGACGCATGCTGTGGGGTGATCATTCATCAGAATGGGCTATACCTATTGGAAGGGATGGGAAGCACTCCAGACGTGCTGATATGAATCAGTCCCCAGGAGAGATGAATGGAGAGAAGCAGCTCGCAGACTGTGTATGGAACATGGCCCCTAAGACCAAAACAAAAAAGGAGAGGGACCCAGACACTTGGTTATATTTGCCTAGAGCATAAGTAGTAGGCAGCAGTGGTGGGCTCTGGGAAGGCAATTTGTTGGTTGTGGAGGGTAGAAAGGAAATCACTTCTCACTGCAGATAGACATTTTGTCTCTTTGGAATTATCTACCATGCTCAGATATTACCTACTGAATTCAGTGCATCAAAAATCAAACTTAACCAACCAAAAAAAATCTCCCCAAAAAGCAAAAGCCTGTGCATTACCACTGATTCCAAGACAATCTTTCTTTCTTTCTTTCTTTCTCTTTCTTTTCTTTCTTTCTTTCTTTCTTTATTTCTTTCTTTCTTTCTTTCTTTCTTTCTTTCTTTCTTTTTAAAGACATGCTTCTTCTGGAAATAGTTAAATAATAGAACTTAACAGTCTAGGTGCAAACTGGACCCACGTGCATGGGTTGCTAATTTCATGCACCCTTGTTTGACCATCAGGGAGGGTTTTTCTCTTTTCTCTTCTCTGTCTCTCCAACTCTTTCTTTGTGAATAATTTGAATCTGTTCCTGCCCATTAAATTCTGAAAAGCAGCTTGAGATCATGTCAATAGTAATTTCAGACGTCCCTGTCTCTCTGCTTTGTGTTTGAAAGACTTTCAGGAATGCCCAGATCCCACTCCAGCTGTGGGAGTGGTTACCTCCTCCCCACCTACCTGAAAAGTGTCAGTTGCAGTCCAAAGACCTGTCAGACCCAGCAGAGATGTCTGCGCATTTCTTTTAAACCTAAAACTTCCATCTTTCATTCATCCAGGGACTTGGAGTGCCATGCCTCTCCCTCTCTAGAGACACAATCTGGACAGCAAAGATGAGGCTCAGGCGACAAAATGTCATCTGAAAATACTTGCCCTTAGGGCTTTTTGTTAATGTGATTACTTATTCAGTAAGTTAGTAGTTTTTGCTTGATATAAATACATTTGCTATAATTTCAGGAAAATTCTTTGTTGTATGTAGTTACATATTTACCCAAGTATATGTTTACATATGTAATAATAGACTTTCCATTTTTTTTTTTAGATCAAGCATATATTGTATATTGGGTTCCTATTTTGGGGGGTTCCTATTTTTAAATTGGAACTGAAAATACTTACATTTTGCCTAACTATGTGCCATGTGTGTTATAGTTCACCCTGAACTGTTTGAATTATTTACATTATGCTTAAAATGCCACTGGGATGCCCGGGTGGCTCAGTTGGTTAACCATTTGACTTTAGCTCAGGTCATCTCAGGGTCCTGGGATTGAGCCTGGGTGGGCTCGGTGCAGGGCTCCCTGCTTAATGGGGCATCTGCTTCTCCCTCTCTCTTTACCCCTCCTCTCGCTCATGCTCTCTCTCTCTCAAATAAATAAATAGAACCTTTTAAAAAAGTTTTTAAAGTACCAAAATATGTGAACAATAAAGCTACAAAGTCAGAAATAAACTTGGCTTTCATTTATATGTAAAATGAATGCTACTTTTTTTTTTTTATTCTTTAGAACTCAGATCCATCAAATAAATTTAGTTAAGTTCTTTTTTTTTTTTTTTTTTTCCTCCCAGGGATATTTCAGTTTAGAAAATTCTTTAAAAAAAGACAGGCTGTGATTCTCTATAGCCTTCTCTACATTCAGTTTGGGTATATTTCCCCAGGTCAGGCCACCTGGATGGTTCAGTTGGTTAAGCATTGGCCTTCAGCTCAAGTCTTGAGCTCAGAGGCCTGGGATCAAGCCCCTCATCAGGCTCCCTGCTCAGCAGGAGGCCTGCTTCTCCCTCTCCCACTGCCTGCTGCTCCCCCTGCTTGTGCTTACTTTCTCTCTCTGTCTCTCTGTTTGTCAAACAAATAAATAAATAAAAATCTTAAAATTATATTAAAAAATGTTTCCCCACCCAAGTAAAATTTATTAATTTAAAAACCACATCTTCAAATTTCAATGTCACCTATTTGAGGCTAAGTGACAATTTAAAACAAATTTTACAATAATATATTGAATTCCTATATGAATCATAAATAGCTTTAAATAAGAGTAGTATTTGACATTGTTTAGTTTATCTTAAACTCACACTAGAAGTTTAAACTTCTTGGCTTGCATTTGTAAATTTGGAATAGCTATTATGATGTCTTTCTTTTGAAACCTCTCTTGGTTTGCAAGTATTTTCGACATGATGAATTGAATTTGCAGGCTAATCAAAACTAGCCAAAAAGAGGGGCACCAGAGGGGCTCAGTCAGTCAAGCGTCTGCCTTCGGCTCAGGTCATGATCTCAGCGGTCCTGGGATAGAGTCCAGCATTGGGCTCCAAGCTCAGCAGGATGTCTTCCCTCTCCCTCTGCCCCAGCGCACTCATGCTCACCCTCTCTCTCTCAAATAGATAAAATCTTTAAAAAAAAAAAAAAAAAACCCAAAAAAAAAAAACAAAAAATAACTGCAACAAAAAACTAGGCAAAAAGATTACAGTCCTGGGGAAAGCAAAGATTTCTATGTGACGATTAGATAGAAGAGAGAAGAAAGTATGTCCACAAAGTCATATTAGATAAAATAAGAGGGAAGGGGGACACCTGGGTGCCTTAGTCAGCTAAGCAGCTGAGCATCAGACTCTTGATTTCTGCTCAGGTCATGATCTCAAGAGGTCGAGCAGCACCCTGCGTCAGGCTCTGTGCTGGGTGTGAAGTCTACGGAAGATTCTGTCTCTCTTCCCCCTGCCCATCCCCCTTGCTCCTGCTCACTCAAGGGCCTGCTCTCTCTTGCTCTCTCTCTTAAAAACAAATAAACAAACAAACATAAAAACAAAAACGAGGGTGGCTGAGTTATGGACATTGGGGAGGGTATGTGCTATAGTGAGTGCTGTGAAATGTGTAAGCCTGATGATTCACAGAACTGTACCCCTGGGGAAATAATACATTATATGTTAATTTAAAAAAAATTTTTTAAAGATAAGAAGCAAAAGAATGTCAACAAAGCTAGAAGGCAGACAGAGAAAGAAAAAGAGGTATAGCCTCTGTCTTCAACTGACCTCAGCAGAGATTGGATACAATTGATGAAAAATCTTTGGATAAAATCTTTTTTTAAAACACTTTGATAAACCTAGAGCAGTCTACTTGCCTTTTATCAGGCTCAATTTCATTTTGCAGCTTTATGCTACATTATAATTAATCCTGAAGTTGGTTGTTAAATTCATCTTGAGTACTCTTATTTTCCATCCATCCTTCTTTTAATTTGAAACGAATTAAATGTATGTTTGTTTGTTTTTGATTGGGAAAGGCATAGGTGTTAAGGAGAAAGGTCCCCTCATATACATGGAATATATGTGGTCATGTTCCTTTCTGAGCTTTTCCAAAGGCAACTGTGGAATGTTCGAATTCACAGACGTTGACATATGTTTATGTAAGTCTGTTTGACCATCAGCAGAAGATCGAATTTCCACTTCTTGCTGTAGACTGTTCCAGCAGATGTGTCTGACTCCAGAAAAAGCCAAGTTTCCTCTCCTTTCTTTCCTTTGTGCTTTGTCATCACTGCGTTTTTCAGAATTCCAGAAAGGTGATGGACAACAACAAAACAGGATCAAACAGCCATACCTTTATTTTTCCAGTGTATTTCTAAGTTTCTGAGTACAGTAAGTCAGCTTTTGCCAATTGCCATGGTGAAAATTGAATCCCATATAGATGACTATTTTCAAAATTCATTTTTTGTATTAGGATTGTGATAGTCAATTCCTGGCTTTGAGACCACAAGGTTCTAGAATAGAAACTGAGCTAGCATGCCTGAAAATCGTGAGACTTTCTTAATGTGAATGAGAGGGGGATAGTTATTTAATATTGAGATTAAAAAATTATCTTTAAAAAATAAGAGGTCAGTTACAGACAAAGCATTTATTTGGCTTTTATTGGCTAATTTCATTAAGTCAGTGGAAATTGGTAGGGAAAAAATTGCTATAAATTTTAAAGGTTTATCCTTAGATTTTCAAAAGCTTTACATATTTACTTTTAAGTATATATGTATATATAAATATAAATATATATATATATATATATTTACTTTTAAGTATATATGAGAGAAAATTGGTCTCTCCATAATAAAATATAGAAGATGTAAAACTAATACGCCATAAAAATTAAAATTCCTGTCTTTGGCTAAAAGTTTCAAGAGATTTTGTTGTACTGAATAAAAACACACATCAAATGCCAGATTGCTAATAGTCCTTGAAATGTTATTCCCTTTTTGTGTGAGGCAAATTTCCTTCAGTACTCTCTTATTCTAATAGTTGACTGATGGTTGTTTAAAAAAAAAACTAATTCATATGATTTTTTTTTTTTTTGCTTCAAAACTGTATTGAGTAATGTAAACCAAGGTCAACAAAAGTGTAACTTCTTTATTCTCTATTTGTGTTTAAATAGGAGTTTTAAAGGGCACCTGAGTGGCTCAAGTCAGTTAAGCATCTAACTCTTGATTTCAGCTTAGGTCATGATCTCAGGGGGAAGTCAGCTTGGGATTCTTTCCCTCTCCCTCTGCCCCTCCCCCAACCTTCGCACATGCTCTCTCTCTCTCTCTCTCTCTCTCTCTAAAATAAATAAACCTTAAATAAACAAATAAGATTTTTAAATTTTTAAATTAGAGATCACAAATGGAGTTTGCGTAGTATTTAGTTTTTTTTTTATTAGTTGACAATATTTAAAAAGGGAAAATTTTACATAAAAATCCAGAATTCCAGGGGAGCCTGGGTGGCTCAGTGGGTTAAAGCCTCTGCCTTCGGCTCAGGTCATGATCCCAAGGTCCTGGGATCGAGCCTGCATCAGGGTCTCTGCTCAGCGGAGCTCTCTGCCTGCCTCTCTGCCTGCTTGTGATCTCTGTCTGTCAAATAAATAAATAAAATCTTAAAAGAAGAAGAAGAAGAAGAAGAAGAGGAAGAAGAAGAAGAAAATATGCACTTTATTTTAAAAAAATCCAGATTTCCAGATTTTTGTGAATAATTGGAAGATCTGGCAATACTGGTCTCGCATCATGGTGGGACAGAGCATCTGCCCCGACTCCCACCTGTGACCTTCAGCTCCCAGAGGTTCATACCATATGCTTGCCCTTTGTGGTTTCTGCCTGCCCATGTAGGTGTTTGAATTAGCCATCCTTAATTTAAGTAAAAGACTTACAATATATTACAGGTCTGAAAATTAGCTTTGAAAGTTTTTGAGCTTTATTCCAGAATTCTGTTTAGGGCAGTGTGTTTTTTTTTTTTTTTTTAAAAGACCAATGCTTTCATTTTAATTGGATCCATAACTGATTGGCAGAAATGTAGATCTTTTTAAATACATTGCACTGGAATTCAGTTTTTATTACAAAGTTGTATTGCAATTCATTTTAGTGATTGATGATCTTTTGAGTAAAGGCATTTATTCAGTAAAGGAACAAAGACCGTTATGAACTAGACACTTCAAACATATGGCTAATCTTCTAAATGGATCAAATGAAACAAAGCCTAGTCCATAAACTCACTTTTATTGAGCACCCACCATGGACAAGAGACCCATCATTTACCCAAAGTTGACAAAGAAGCAGTTTCCCCCTCTTTCTAGGGAAATCAAGCATAGGTAGAAATAGAGCTACCTCGAGTAGCCCACCAGAATTTCAGGGAGAGTCCTCTGAGAGTTCAAGGCAAGGAGGTTCTTCTCCCCTTCAGTGAAAGCCAAGTAAACTTAGACCTGTTGTTTGTTTTCCAAGTTCATTTTGACTTCTTCTGTGACAAAATGGATCTGGAGCATGATGAATGATAATATGGGCTTGCTGGAGAGAGAATGGAAGGGATCCCCCTGCTTGAGATGCTGTGGTGGGCAGGTGTCTTCAGGTGGTGGCCCTGACTAATCATGAGGTGGAATGTTTGAAATTGGGCAATGCAAATAAAGCTCCAGGTGCATTGCTGCAAGCCAACTTTTTCTCTTCTGTTCACACTACTCCAAAGTCATTTGACCTTATTCTTCATGAGCCCATCATTTAGTAACTATTATTTTTATGGTATATTGACTGTCTGGTAAATACCAAAGCAGACTTAAGAATGGCAAAGATGGATTGTAAGGCGGTAGTTCCAAATGGCACAGATTATTGTTAATGTCCTTTTTTTAAAAAAAATTATTATCAACATGAACCCAAATTTCAACAAATGGTCTTCGAGGGGCTCCTGTGTGGCTCAGTGGGTTAAGCATCTGCCTCCAGCTCAGGTCCTGGGATCACGTCCTGCATTGGATTCCCTACTCAGTGGGGAGTCTGCTTCTCCCTCTACCCATCTCTCCTGCTTTTGCTCTCTCTCCCTCTCATGTTCTCTGTCTCTCCCAAATAAATAAATAAAATCTTTAAAAATAAAGTAAAAAAGTTCTTGGAGACCTTGTGGACATCCAGTAACCCCTCTCCTTTACAGTTCGAGAAGTACTTATCCAATTTAATTTTCAGTTGTGCAATACCAGCCAAAGCTCACAGAAGGAAAATGACTTTCTCAAGCTCCCACCTTGTGAGTCAGGGGCAACAGTGGGGTTAGAACCCACGTCTTATGCTCCTACCTTAAGTCACATTCCATTCCATGGCAACTTGTTAACCATAAGAACTGTTGTTCAAGAGTGTGTGTTACAGACTTTTTTTGGATTAGTTTGAAAAACCTAATGTACCCATGTAATACTGCAATGGGAAAATAGGTTTTGAGACCAGCAATGAACCAATGCAGCTTGGAATGAACCATGACTGGAAATAGGGCAAATGACTATCCCCATTTCCCGACTGAGGAGTTGCCTGGGAGTAAGTTTGTCTAAATTGCAAAACTTTGTTCTAGAACCTATTCACACTTTCCATTGGATGGTTACAAACAAACAATTTTGTCATTAATTTCTGTAGGTTAAATACTGTTGTCAGAAGTTTAGGTGATTCCTTGCTGCCATCTAGTGGCTAAATCCAGAAGGGCCTTGGTAATTAGCAATTTTCAACGTAACATTTTAACATTGGAAGGCTTTAACACAAAAACAAACCAACTGGTCAAATTAATTGAGTAACTAGTTAACAGTAAGAGAGCCCTTAAAATGATCAAATGCAGACATTTTAGATGGTTTGGAAACTGTGTTTTTATTTTTCACATAGAATAACTTGTCATACAAGATGCCTTTCACAGTGTTTTTGAAAATCTTTATTGAAATATATTTTATGTAGTGAAGAGTTTCCATATCATAAGTACGTAGGCGTCAATTTGAATAATGTGAGCACACCGATGATGTCATTAGCCACTCCTCCTCAAGTACAAACACTGACTTTTAGCACCATTGGTTTCTTGATTTTGTACATTATACAAAATAGATTGATACAGTGTGTGTGCTACTGTTTGCAGTGTCTCATTTGTCAGTTTAACACAAAGTAACTCACCTGGACAATAAAAAAGTAATAAGGACAATTAGAGGGAGCAAAAAATGTTCGGAAGCCCAAACCATCCTCATCATTTTGGTATTTTTCCTGATACTCTTCTTTGAAGGGAGCAGAGGTATGCACGCAGGCTGTGTTTGTGTGCGTGCTGAGCAAGATGGGTGCACCCGCATTCCCAAGTGTGCAGGAATGATGCCCTGTTGCATACACAGCCTTATGAGCCTTGCTCCTTTTGTTCCCTCCACCGTTTAGTGGGAACATTGCTCCATTTGTAAGATTCATATTCCACAGAACAATATATATTAAATGGCTGTGTGTCCCTTGTGAGAGGACTGAGTCCCATGTTGTGGTCCACATGTTGGGTTATGGGATCTTGGCAGAAAGGCTGCAGCCGTGGGAGGGGGCCAGGTGTGGGGGAAGGTCCGGCCGTCCTGGGGGTACCACGTGGGACCCAGCTCCCCTTGTATCTGCAGAGCTTCTCTGTGCCTGGCCAGAAGACCACATGTCATGTATGTCCTTCCTTCTCTTTTCCATTTCTGGCAGTGTGGGTATCATCTATGGCTTTGTGGCGAACCACCACCTGAGGACCCAGATTGAAAAGACTCGGAAGTTGGCAGACAGCAACTTGAAAGACTTGAGAACCTTCCTGAATGGAACGCCAGCGGTAAAAAACACAATGACACCTGGTGTTTGGGGACTTTCTGAGTCCCTGTATATATTTGGCATCTCATTTGGACTTCTAGAAGCCCAGTAAATCAGTGCAGACAGGTGCTACATTTTAATTTTGTAGATGAAGCAATAAAGGCCCAGTGAGTGATTTTCAAAATGACATTTTAAAAAATTTTAGAAAATGACAAACATGTCCTTTCAGAACAGGTGTCATTATTTTATTACTTTATTTTACTTTATTTTAAGGTATAACATAAAATTATAGTATTTATTACATAACTGTTCAACTACTTTATGGGTCTCGTGATTTTTTTTTTAAAGAAAAATCTTTAGGTGCCATTGTCCTTTCTTCTTGGCAATATAGTTAACTATGCACGGTTTGCATGAAGTTACTCTTGTCATGAGACAAGAGTTTCAAGAGTTTCCTGCTTTATAAACACCCATTTGCTCATATTTGCATAAATGTGTAGAAATCCTTGGGAAGGGGATACACACACTCGTGCCCACATACACGCACACAAAACACAGAAGTTGTTTTTGGGAGAAGAGGAGCAGTATGGCTGGATGGCACATTTTTCCATATCCCAGAAGCATGTGATGTCTTGCCTGTAGAAAATATTGTTTTTAAAAATATCTAAGTAGAAACCAGCCCAAATAATTGATGCTGAGCTCATAGGTACCAGTATGAGGAGAAAGATGCCTTCCTGTTCAATTCCCTAATCAGATTCCACCAGAATCCATGGGCCTTTCCACACAGAGATGTACTCTTCTAGGTTTGTTATATTCTAAACAATACTAAAATATTAGGTATTGTACCAGTTTTTAAAACCGGGTTTGGAACTAAAAGAGCAAAAACTGCAAGCATTTTTTTTTTTAAATATTGAGGTTAGAGAAGCTAATTTTATTCATAGCTTTATAAGAGGGAAATGTTTCTTTTTCCCCATCTGTGAATAAAATTTCCTATTTTTTTAGCCACCATTCTAAAGACTTCAAAGAAAAACTTTTTTCCTAAAAAGGTGGCAACATTAAATATATAGCAGTCATGGCTGGTGAACTTTGGGATTGCTTTCAGAATCTTGGAAGGATTGTAAATTGTCATAACTTTGGGAGAAACTTATCTAGCTCAAAATAAATGAAGAGGTCTAATAAATGTATAAAAAATGGGCAATATGAGTAAATTTAATGAGGACATATAATTGGCCCAAACATAATAACTATTTAACCTTACTCAAGTAGTTGGAAAAATGAAAATTTAAATACTAATGTACATTTTCACTGAGGGGATTGGCAATGGTTATTCAGCCAACGGTAACACCCAGTGTCACAGAGGGTGTGGGGAAGAAGCAGGTCCGCTAGGGCCCAGAAAACTGGAGGGTAAGCAGCACCTTCGGAGGCCAGCTCAGTAGTGACTACTGAGTAAAATGGTTGGTCTTAATGCAGTAGATTACAAATGGCCTTGAGTTCTTTTTAGTCCCTTGCTTGAAGAGGTGAATCTCTTTCCAACCCCTTGAATCTGGTCCGTGCCTGTGATTTGCTTTGATAAAAAGAATGCAGTGGGTGTGACCTTGAGCTAGCTCTGACCTCAGGCTTCCAGAGACCTCACAGTATCCATTCTTGCTCTCTTGCTACTGAGAGCATGGTGTGAAAACACTCAGGCTGGCCACTTAGAAGATGAGAGGACACAGCCTGCGGCCAGACCACCCTGAATGTGCCTGATCTCCTCTGATTTCAGAAGCTAAGCAGGGTTGGGCCTGGTTAGTACTTGGGTGGGAAAAGATGAGAGGCCATGTCAGGGGAGTGGCCTGTTTGTCCGCAGCCACGCCGGCCCCGCCCCGACTCTCCACAGGGCCATTGCACAGAATCAGGAGAAATTAGAAGTCCTATTTCCCAAGCCAAGAAGTTTTGGTGTATTAAGAAGTGTGGGTATCAGCCTGGGGATAAAAATACATTATATGTTTATTTAAAAAAAAAAAAGAATAAGAATAATAAAAGGCTTATGCAAAAAAAAAAAAAAAAGAAGCCTGGGTATCAGAAAATACAAATATCTCTAGGAACCTGCTTTCTTTTTAAAATGTTCTGATTCAAGATGGTTTTTGTTAGATCTCTTTATTGTGGCTTTGGACTTTAAAAGAGTTTCATGCCTTTTTTTTTTTTTTTTTTTTTTTTTTTTTAGCAAATCAACTATGTGCTGAGCCAGTATGCAACAACAAAGAAAAAGGCATTCTCGGATCTGGATAGTGAGTAAAACTTAAAGTTGCCCCAACTTCATTTGTCGGTTTGTTGGTTTATTGGTTGGTTGGTTGGTTTTGGCTAGAAGAGACTTTGGCCATTTCCCATGAAACATGGGCTAAGTGATCAACATGCCATTTCTACAACTTCTGCACCAAAGTTGGGGCAAAGTAGAACAATTCCCTAGAGTTATGGACAATTTGCCGTTTGTTACCCAATGAGTAAAATCCAACCTTTATGGTAAGAATGCCTTTGCATTCCTGTGGCCCTGTGCTTGTTCTGCCTTCCCCAGGTGATGAGGGAAATGGGTCTCTGTCAGATTCAGGGTCACGGATGGAGCTGGGCTCCCCAGAGAAGCCAGTGAGCTTCGGAAATCGGGGGTCGGTCAGTGCTGGCCCCTGCAGGCCCCCGAGGAGGTTCCACACAGCCTCCCTCAGTGGTTCTCCCCCAGGGGCTGTTTTGCCTTCCAAGCAACATCTGGCAACATCTGGAGATATTGTGGTTGTCCCAACAGGTGAGGGTGGGGGCAGTGCTGCCTGCATGTTTGGATAGAGGCCAGCGAGGCTTCCAAACACCTTACAACACATAGGACAGCCCCCACCATGAAGAATTAATCCAGCTCGAAACATCCATAAATGTCATTGTTGGGAAACCCTGGCCTCGCTGAAGAGATCAGAGACACACGGCTGGACTTTATAAACCCTGAGTTTCTAAGGTTTCCTGCTACCCAAGAACTGAGTGTTCCTGTGAATACTCTTGTAACCGGAAATGGCATAAAGCAAAGAACGATTCCTATCAATCTATGTGGAAACACTCTGGAGCGTTCCCAGACCCCAAAGTCACCTGTCTTAGGCTTTCCTGATACCACAGGACACATCCTGCGAACGGTTGCGCACCGTAGCTGGAGACAAGCCCAGACGCTCAGGACCCAGCGAAGAGCTCATGCCCTCCACCCTGAGATGCTGTGTGTGACTCCTGGGGAAGGCGCTGGGGGGCGCCACTCTCGCTGTCTCTGAATGGGCTCATCTCCCTGCAAAATCAGCAGGGGTCACCTGTAGAATTAAATACCCAGCCTGTGTTGATTGCTTTTTTCTTGGGGGACTGACTGCTGGTGTGGAAACTTTGAATAGCGTGGAGAAATCTCCCTGAAGAATCAACACCTAAATGGGGTCGAGGATGAAAAGGGTGTTTTCAGGGCAAGAGAGACCCCACATGACTTTCCAAGGGGGACATCCTGCAGAGGAAGGAAAACATGGGTTAAGAGATGAGGAAATCCTTGGAGCCTGCTCTCACAGCCCCTTCTGCTTCCTTGCATTTAGATATTAAGTCATTGCTAGGAGGTGGAATTCACGAACAGCTAAGACCCAAAGTCACGCCCGTGCTTGATGATATCAAGGCCATGGCGGAAGGTAAGCATCACTCCAGAAATGGGCGAGAGTGGGTTCCCACTGGAAGTCTCCTGCTTCCCAGGATCACGTTCCCCTTGTTTTCCCCAGATGTGGGCATGCCAACAGGCCAGGTAAAGACACACAGCATCACAATGGTTTGTTTTGTTTTGTTTTTAAGTTTGTGTAAAAGAGGTTGTACTAATGGTCTCCAAATCCTTTAAAATAATAACAGCAGCATTTGCTAGGAGCCTGCCACCTGTTTTTGTAAAGAAAAGGAGGGCAGCTGTGTTCCTCCGGTGAGGGGGCATCTCACAGCAGAACCCAGTATTTGCAGTAGGGACCCTGCGGCCCACAAAGCCTGAAGTATTTACCATCTGTCCCCTTACAGAAAAAGCTTATTGACTCTTGCTACAGAAGATGAGTAGCCTCGAGAAGTTTAGGTCTTTGGGGGTCTATTGGTTACGCTTTCCTTTTTCCTGGAAAGAACAACTTTGGGAAAAGAGGAATCTGTAGAGATATCTTAAGATACCACAGTCTGTGATCTAAGGGAGCAGATGTACTGATTTTAAGAAACTACATGTTCAATTGCAGTGAAAAAATAAGACTGTGAGCCCCTTCCAAATGTTGAGGAGATGTCTGTGCTAAGTGTTTGGTAGAGAGGACCGTTCATCTGTGTCTTACATTTGTCATCCTTCCACTGTGAATTCTTCCACGAGCCAGGATTCCCAAGAAGACAGGCCACAAAGGAAGGACATGTGTTGAAGTTGGAAAGTTATGCTCATTCCTTTTGACATTCCTCCCTGCCATTCACCAACCCCCTCCCCCGCCCCCTTAGAGTTCAAAGACATGGAAACAGGAAACAGGATGACATGCAAAACAGGCCAGGAGTTGGTGAGATTCATTTTAACCAACTGATTAGTCTTTCCTTGCTCTTCTCCTTGACCCTGCAACTGGTCTACTTGCAACTGAAGGCATGTGCTCTGCTGTGTGTGCCGCTTAGATGCCTCCCTGACACCTGCTTCCCTCGTCACAAGCCACGTCCTTCCAGTGCAAGGAAACTGAGGCCCAGAGAAGGGATGTGATTATAAACACCCATGTCCCCTTCCTTCCTTCCTTGCATACCTGGCCCCTGCCTATGCTTCCAGTCACGTCCCATGTCAACCCTCCAACCCCCAAACCTTCCTTTCCAAGCTATGAATCTCAGCCTTTATTCTACCATAGGTCTCTGCAGGCATAATTCTCTCTCAGACCCCTGTCCTGCACATGCTTCCTCGACCTGCTGATTTGTTCATTTCTTAATTCCCCTAGCTTATGTTTGGAGACACCCAACACAGTATCTGGCTCAGAGAAAATTATCATTTCTTGAGTGAATAAAGGCCTGCAGACCTTATCTTCATTTTCTAAGTGTAGAATACTGTAACTTTGCTGGTGATGGAGGAGAAAATAGATTATATTCTTTCATAGTCTTGCTTCAGTCGCTAGGCAACTCCTTTTGACTATAAGCATCCTGATCTTCTAATGTGTGTCGTCATTTGATTTTTTTTAGTTACCCTTAATGTGCTCTGTGTATATATCTACTTATTTAAATCAGATTATAGTTGTTTTTATTCGCTTTGGGAATTTTGTTGACGATTCTTAGAGGTCTTTTGGAGGTGCCATTGATGTGATATCAATGCCAAAGACCCTTTAAGTGGCTTAAACAACAGGAAATATATCATACATGACAAGATATTGGAGGTATGACAATTCCAAAGTTAGCTGCTTCAGAGATTCGACAACACTGTCAAGGAGCCCTTCACCCCCTGCCCCATCCTATGGTTAGCAGGAAGTATTACTTAACCAACCACCAGGAACAGACAATGAAAGGAGATGGGTTCCTGGTTGCTCCTCATCCCCTCACTGGGAGAATTGTCACTCCTGTAAAATGCTGAACTTTCACTTCCCACATCTTTGGCATCGCTCTTGATAATTATCCTCTGTGTCCCCTCATCATAGCTTCGTGTGTTTGCATTTACCAGTGGGTTACTGATTTGGGCTGGCTCTGTGACCTTTACAATCAAATATCTCCAGTCATCTCTCTTCTCTTTGAAACATCTCTTGAGTAATTATGTGTCATTTCCCCAACACATATAGAAAATCTATTTCTATCTGGTTTTCAATTAAGTGGATTGTTTGCTTATATAACTGACACTGGCTTCAGGAAAGGCTTGATCTAGTGGTGAGATTTTTTTTTTCCACCCAGCTGTTCTCTACAATGTCTGCATCATTCTAATGCAAATTTCCCTTATAATTGCAAGAGGGCTAACACCAGTCACATTGCTCCTCTTCCTCAACCAGATTTCCCTCCAGTTGCAGCATTCGGGATTCCACAGCCATCTTTGGACCAGTGGTACATAGGGGAAATGGATAAGTGGGAAGTGGGACCCATGTTATCTAAACACAGTTTTCCTGCATCTCAATAGACGATGACGTGACTTCTGAGATGTCAACCAACAAAGTCCACAGCAAGTGTTTGTAGAAATCATCAGCCATAAAGTAATATTTAGAGTGTTGAGGGCCTTGAGTATTGAAACTATACCACATACTTTTCCTAAACCCTATTCAGACTCATAAGAGTTCTGTGTGATTGGTATAGTCACTTCCATTTTACCAACTCAAGACAGTAAGGCTCAGAGATCATGTAACTTGTCCAAGACGAGGTAGCTGGGGAGTGGTGGAGTTGGGATTCAGATGCAGGTCTAACTACAAAGCCTGTGGAGCCTGGTCCACACTAGATGGAATTTAGGTACCAACACCACTGGAGAGTGTTAAGATGTAGGGTACTTTTGGTGCCATGCATGGCAAGACAGCAGAGAGTAATTTTGGAGGAGGAGTTAGAAATCTAGAGTTCAGGTGTTGGTGTGGCCATGGAAGGATGCTCGGCATTTGGAAAATTGATCTTTGGAGTTTTCCAGCTCCAAAATTATGTAATGGTAAATTCTGCACAAAAATATATGAATAATGCAGTGTGGTTGCTGTGTACCTTTACTTTTGGCCATTTTTACTGTTTGGATTATAGTTTCCTTTGAATTAAAGGCCATTAAAACAGATTTTATTGCTCTCTTCAGTGCTTCCTGCATTAGTGTTAAAGTTTTATTATTTTTTTAAGCAGGCTAAACATGTTATAGTTTAGCCTCTGTTGTTGCCGAAGTGTCTTATACTATCCTTAATAAACTGCCCTGACTTTTTTTTTTTTTTTTTGTCCTTGACGGGGACCATCATTCCTGGAGGTACTTCAATGCCAGGTCGATGTGTGGAGTGGATGGAGTAAACTCATTCCATCCCCCTGCTCCAAAAATCCATTTAATATATTGTCCTTAGATAGAGGACATATCAGATATTAAATTGATAAGAACAGATACTGCACTGGATTTTAGCCAAAAGGCTGAGAATCAATGCTTTGACAAATTTTTTGCTAAAAATTCTTTGCAGCCTTACGTGGTTAGTGGCTTTGGAGACAGCAGAAACATGCAAATTCATCTGTGTTAATCTTTTTTGAGCTGAAGATCAGGAACTACAAAGGAAATGTGCTATGAGCTGGTAAAAATGTTAATTAACTAAAATTGAGAATCTAAAATAGTTTTCCACTGACTTCAGATACATAATATATGTGATCTTGCTAAGTCTGGAATGACTCCCAAAGTTGTAACCCAGTAGATATTTTATAGACATAAAATACTTTGAAGGCTTTGGAAAAAATGTATATTTATTACCTCTGAGTCTTTCTTAGGACATGATGGAATAGTACACATAACCCAGAATGTCTGCAGACTGTACTTAAATGGACACACGTATTCTGGGCCATCAATTTATTTTATCACCCATTATTCTAGGTTGTTGTTGTTTGTCTCTTGCCTTAAAATACCTTCTCTTAAAATGGAAAGGACTCTGAGAGGTAAACCACATTAAAATGGGAGGTGTGTGTTGTGTGATGGGAGGCATACTTTGGCACACTCTTTTGCATCCTGTCTGTGTTTTTAGTTGCAACCCTGTTCTTTGTTTCTTGTTTTTGCTATGGTAGACATTCACTGACCCTCTAATATGAGCCCATGCTTTGCTGATAATCCTGGGAGGTAAGTGCAAGAGATGCAACACTGACTCCCAGAGTGGCTCTTTGACAAAGTCTTAAATACTACTGTATCTCCAATGCTATTAAGACATGACTGGACCAAAATTCAAGAGAAAAGATTGAAGCAGATGTGAAGATTTTATATCTAGGTCAGGTGACAAAATCTGGGGCCAATGGCCATATGGTCTAATCCTGGAAGCCTCCCCAGGTCTCAGGGTAAATCATCAGAGCTGGGTTGTGGTGCCATCTTGGGTGAGCAGACCCGTTAAGACACAGCCGAGAATCATAGACTCTCCTAAGAACCAAGAGATGACCCAACCAGCTTCCTAATTTACAGATGAGGAAGCCGAGATCCCCAGAGGTGAAGCAGTTTGCCAAAGATGCTATCACAAGGTGTTTGCAGAATTGGGATAAGACCTCAGGCAAGATCCCACAACACAATGCATTAAAGTGTGTGTGTGCATGTGTGTGTGTGCATGCGTTTGTGTGTGCACGTGGTTTTCTCACTCAAGTTGTATGTGGTTGCCAGGGAAGGTTAGGGGACACCAGTTTTTAAGGGCATTCACACTTTTGCTTGCAACACCCAAGTGTGGTTTGATGCTCTGCCGTCTGTTCTGTGAGCCTGGAAGGCTTGCTGGCTTAGGAGAAAAGCAGTGTCCTCTGATTTAAATTTCACATCTTTTACTCCTGTGGCTTTAAGTCATTGTAGAAAAGGGTTGTAATTCACAACCCCCCTGGTCATGAATACATAGTTCTACACCTCAGAAAAATCAGGAAGATAGCAAACAATTATCAAGGATCTCCTAGTATAAGAATGCGTCCTGGGCTGGGAGTCTCCCCAAATAGAACAGATGGACTCAATGACATCACGGAATTTGTCTGAGCATTCTGATGCCCACATGCAAGAATGAATGTGGTGGTGGTTTCACCATGCTCAGATAAGAAAATCACTAAAGAACTTTCAGGAATCGGTTTCTGGTGACCAGCAAGTGGCAAGGAAGGGATCTGTACCTAGACCCGCCTGAACCCCAAATCATACTCTTCACCTGCTACTCTGTTTAATTCCAGCTCTCTGAATATCCATCACTGAGATATGTCTGGGTGTGATCAGTTTTGATGTGGTTAAAACCGCTCAGGGTTGAAGATGTTGGCTTGTTAGGGCTGGCCTCTTCAAGACTGCGTGATGCTAGGGGAATGACATCTTTTCCTACCATGACTATTCCAGTGGTGGCCAGTGAATGCAGCAACTCGGTGTCCCCCTTGCATTCCTGGGCTTGTTCTTACTCCTTTTTCTTGTCCAAAGAGCCCTGAGGTGGGAAAGCTGAGCTGGCTGGAGTAGCTGGGCAAGGAGGCCAACAGTGTCCCTGTATTCCCCTAGCGGGCTCCTCCCCTGGTTGCCTCCCAATGTCTGTTTTAAGTCCATCTCCAGTTCCCTGAAGGTTCCTTGTAGATGAGAACAAGTTTCCACTGACTGCCTGGTGGGTGCTTCTGTCTGACGCTAGCTGTGTCCCCACAGCAATCAAGGAGACCAGAGAAGCCTTGTTGAATGTAAACAACACTTTAAAGGAGCTGAAGAGGTCAACTGCACAACTTAACACCAGCCTCAGTGATGTGAAAAGGAACGTGGAGCAGTCACTCAATGACCCCATGTGCTCTGTCCCGCCAGTGGCTACCACTTGCAACAACATCAGAATGTCTCTCGGCCAGCTGGAGGACAATACCAACCTGGGTCAGGTGAGGAGGTGACCTTGATACAGGGCAGTGCCATTGGGACCCCTGTCAGATGAACGGCGGCCTGGGTCTCTGTTGGCGTCCTGATCACCACATTGGCATGGCTGTGGCCAGGCAGAAGGAAAAATGGGAAACCCCTCCCTTCTTAACTGTTCTCTGCAGTTGATTTGGTGGAACCTACCAGAATGAATTCAGCTTTAAAAAGAAAAAAGGAAGCAAGATGTGTTTTTGTAGACCTTTAAAAATTAAAATATAGTTTCAAATGACATGCCTAGTATAACCTAGTATAACCACATATGCCTAAATATAAGGTAATTCCCCATATTCCAAAGAGAAAATTAGGTGGAAAAAAGAAGGAATTTGGAGCAACTTGAATATATAAAGTCCTGAGATACAGATAAAATAATGTCTCCTAATGATTTTTAATGTATGAAGATAGTGGTATATACACGCTACTTTTTTTAATAAAATATTTTAATATGACTATACTCTTCACACCTTTCTATCTCATGGGCCAACATTATGCACATTCTTCACCTTCAGTCTCAGTGTGTATGTATGAGTTATGCATATCACTGTGGTCACCAGTGCACAGTCTTTCAGAGACTGGGATCTTCCCTTGCATTTAAAATGTATAGGATTGAGTCTTCTGGGGGTGACTTTTTATTTTGATGTCCTTTCAAACATGCAGAAAATTTGCAAGAACGGTGCAGGGAACTCTTGTCTACACCCTTTACCCAGACACACCAGTTGCCAACCTTTTGCTTCATTTGCTTCATCATCTGTTTATCCATCTGTGTATCTACCAACTACTCATATTGTCTTTTTTGTATAAAATACTGTCATTTGTATACTGTCATTTTATAAAATACTGTGCATTTTGTGTTTTTCTCAATCACTTGTCAGTAAGTTGCAGGTTATGTCCTCTTATCCCTAAATATTTCAGTGCCTTTCCTAACTGTACACAATCTTTATTATTCGATTCTCAAAATTGGGACATGTAATGCTGACCCAATACAACCATCTAGTCCATGGTTTATATTCCAATTTTCCTAATTTTCCTAAAAAATCTGACTATACAGCTGTTTTTCTTTCTCGGGTCTAAGGGCCAGTCCAGGGTCATACATGGTCTTTAGTTGTCATGTCTGTTTAGTTCCTTCAATCTGGGACAGTCTTCCACCATTGTCTTTTTTGTTTGTTTGTTTTTTAAATTTTTTACTTATTTATTTATTTATTTAAATACTTAGGGACCATGCCAGACAGGGAGCTTGAACTCATGACCCTGAGATTGAAAGTCACATGCTCTACCGACTGAGCCAACAAGGCACCCCTTCACCCGTTTTCTTCTTTTTTGACATTGACATTTTTGAAGACTATAGGCCATTTATTTTATAGAAGGACCTTCAATTTAAGTTTATTCAGTGTGCCCTCACGATTAGATTTGAGTCATGCATACTTGCCGGGATATCGCAAGAGTGATATTGTGTTCTTCTTGGTACATCGTGTCAGGAGATCCGTGATGTTTGTCTTGGTGAGAGACAGAATACTTTAAGTCCATGTACAATGCTGTCAAGGAGAAATGTATTCCAGACCACTCACCAACATAACCTTTGGCTTTATTGTTTTAAAACATGTCTTTAAAGAGGTTGTTCATGCTTTATTGAAAAATATCCAGTACCTGAAATTGTGAGATCACACATATTTGATCTGTGTTAAATTTCTTTCCCTAATTTTTGCTAACTGCAGCAGGAGTCCTCCAAACATCTAAAACTTAATGCCTGTAGAGACCACTCTGAAATAAATGTCTTTCTCCCCAGACAATATTCTATTGTTCAAAAAAAACTTAAATCATACCCTATAATATAGAGACTTTGGGACTTGGATATAAGATGACTCCCTTTTTTATGACAAATAATGTTGGCAGTATCCACCTTGCCTTATATTTTGTTTTATGAATTTTCAGCTCCCATCTTTGGATCAGCAAATTGATAATATTAATGATGTTCTTCGAACAGATTTGTCCAGCCTGGTCCAACAGGTATGTTTTTTGGTTTGTTTATATCATGTTAAAGGGTAGACTAGTACATAAGAAAAGAGGTAACTGGGAAAAAAAGCCCTAAAATTTTGGAAACAGGGCTGCCAAGAAGGGTGTTAACTATTATCCACCGGGTAATTATTCTCATTGCACTTCAAGAAATGTGTGTTAAGCATCTGCTGTGTACAAAGCACCATGCTGGAGATAAAAAGCAAAAGATGATCTCACCTTCCTGGGACTCAGAATTTAATGGGTGTAGTGCCGAACCCCATACTGACTCTGACGTGAGGTGCCCTCCCACTCTGCGAGTCAGCCCTGTCACTTCGTCTCCTCCCCCTTGTGCACATTCACACATGCTGTGGGCTGCGCCTGCCACTCTCTCCTTTGCCCAGTCACTTAGGCTACAAAGTACTAGTTACTTAAAGCATTCGATATCACTTTCTTAAAGAGTTATTTATTTATATTAGAGACGATGAGAGAGAGAGAGATTGCATGCAAGTAGAGGAGGGGCAGAGGGAGAGAGAGAGAGAGAGAACCTCAAACAGACTCCCCGCTGAGCACAGAGCCCAACATGGGGCTCGATCTCATGACCCTGAGATCATGACCTGAGCAAAAATCAAGAGTTGGAGGCTTAACCAACAGAACCACACACACGCCCCCCCCCAGTGTCACGTTCTTAATGAGGTCTTTCCTGGATATCTTGACCAAGTCAAACCCTTTTCAATGCATTGTTACAGCGCAGCAGATATTCTTTGTTAAGGTCCTCATACCTATAATTATTGCTTTAATGTGTCTGGTTCCACTTGAGTGTAAGCCCTGAAATTGGCAAGGGCTACATTGGTCTAGAACATCATCATTTCCCTGAGAACCTACCAATTATTGCTCTTTATTCAACCTATATGTTGAGTGCACTGTAAATACTTCTTTGTAGATTATGATTCAATAAGTGTGCCCTGGACCTGCAGGAAAGGGAAGGAATAGTGGTACTCTTGACTCTGTCTTTTAGCACGGGCATAAAAAGGTCATCAGATAATCTGTTAAACACTCATCTAATGACAAAGTCAAGTGTCACCTTAAACAGTTCATTAGAAACTCCTGGTCTTGGGGCACCTGGGTGGCTCAGTGGGTTAAAGTCTCTGCCTTCTGCTCAGGTCATGATCCCAGGGTCCTGGGATCCAGCCCTGAGTCGGGCTCTCTGCTCAGTGGGGAACCTGCTTCTTCCTCTCTCTCTCTGCCTGCCTCTCTGCCTACTTGTGATCTGTCTGTCAAATAAATAAATAAAATCTGTAAAAAAAGAAAGAAAGAAAGAAAGAAAGAAAGAATTAATTCCTGGTCTTTGTGTCCTGGTGTCCCCTTATTTGTTAATTGAGGGAGTTGATCCAGGAGATCTGTAAGGCCCCTTCTCCCATAGAACCTCTTTCAATGCGTGACCTCAAGTCCAAAGGCAGATAAATTTGGTGGGGTCAGGTGTATGTACACTCATCCAAACACCTGTGTGCTGGTGGCTTAGTCACTGTTGAGACAGGAGTGGTAGCTGTTCTTGTTCCAGCATCAGTGTTACCAGGCTAAACTGGAAACTTGCTGGCACCATCAGTCTTACAAAGTCTGTAACTTAGAATAGACTGCCGTAAGAGCCTGTCATAGGCCAGGTGGCTTCTCAATGAAAGAAATCTATTTCTCACAGTTCTGGCAACGGGAAGTCCAAGGTCAGAGAGTTAGCATAACCGAGTTGTAGCGAGAGACCCTTCCAGGTTGCAGATGGCCATTTTCTCATTGTATCTTCATGTGGTGGAGAGAGCTATCTGGTGTCCCCTTTATAAAGTCCCTAATCCCATTCTTGAGGTTTCATTCTCATGACCTCATCACCTCTGGAAGGTCCCACCTCTTCATACCATCCATCACTCAATGTAGGGGGTTAGGATTTCAGGCTGTGATGCCAGGGACGGGAGGCAAAGGTGCCCAGACATTGAGTCCATAACAAGTTGTAATTGATACAGTGTTCCCCAGCAGATGGCTAAAGCACCAGCAGACAGCTAAGAAACACAATGAAACCCTTCTGGAGAAAACACTCTGTTCAGTTGAGTTATTTGGAAATAATGACCTCCTCTTGTCCCAGATTTATCCCCTAAAGGACATAGCTTGGCATGGCTGTTTTGGTTTTCACTTCAGCCTCATTAAAAGCTGTGTGTTGGGTGAGACTAGATCCCAAGTCTAACTTTCTAATTGCTCTGGAAAATACGGCTCTGGTTTGGAAACTCACTTTCTGCCTGCACATGGAATATTGCACAGATCAGGGCCTCCTCAGCTGCAGGGCTGTCTACACTGTTGATGATTCTCTGTGGTGGGGGCTGACCCATGCATTGAAGAATATTTATGAGCTCTGGGTCCCTGCTACATAGTGCCATACTTGTGATAACCAAAATGTCTCCGGACATTGCCAGGTGTCCCCTGGAGGGGACACCGAATCGCCCATGACTGAGAAACGCTAGTATAGATCACATGAGTTAACAGTTTAAAAGCAAAAAACTTTTAGCAATGTCTTTGATGGATTCAATTTAAAGAGAAAGTCCTCTCTAAGAAGGGATTTTTTGGTCATCTTTTAATGACTATATAGTGATGATGTCAGCCAGAAGATGACTGCTAGCATTTTTATTTTGCTTCTTTCCTCCATGCTAAGCTGAAAAGTCAATCCTCGTTAATTGTCCTTCTACTCACTATGTGTATGAATTTACTTTGAACTGTTTTCTAGGGCTACAAATCCTTTAATGATATTCCTGAGATGGTGCAAAATCAAACCACAGACATCATATCAGGTGAGAGTCAGAGTTTGAAGTCATTTTGTTTCTCTCTTTGTTAAGCATTAAGTGATTAGTACACACACAAAAAATGTATTGTTAAGAACTGTTATTTTTTTTCTCTTTTAAAAAATTTCTCTCACTGATCTGGAAGATTAAATGAGTTTCAGACCTTTTTAATTGTGCCACCTTCACACAGTGATTTAGATTTTAAGAAATGATAATCCTACTGAATTCTGATTAACATTGTCCTGCTGGCGAGAGAGGCAAGGTCAAAGCCACACTCTAGTGACCAGGCCTCATCCTGAGCTATCAGAACTAGAGACAACTGTGGTTAAACTAGGAAGGTCACATTTTGATTGGTTTCCCTGGGGAAAAATTGTAGATTATTATATTTTCTTAAAAAAAAAACCTTAAAATTCATTTTTTTCTAGGAATACTATGTATAAGGATTTATTTTGTCTTTTTAAGAAGATGTTCATCTGCTTTTTGATGTTGCTGTAATGGTATCTTAGGCTCTTAAGGTTGCTTAGGATTTTTGGAGGAGCAGAACTGATATTGAGAGAATTCTCCTAGTCTTAAATGATCAAGTCACGTTGTATTCAGGTTATGGTATTCGGGGTGAATTCACAGAGAAAGAGTGCAATATACACAGTTCTATGCACAGCAGTGGAAATAGATGGGGGTTATTTGCTTAAAGAAGCTATGTGAGATTTTCTTCTTTTAAAGCATCTTCTCTGTGCTTCCTTTTTTCTGTTGACCAAGTGGTTTTAAAATGTGTTAGAGGTCTTTGATTATTTTTGTCTCCCTAATAGTGTTCTTTAAACCCTTTAAGATTTTGGGTTAAAAAAGGTATTTTATCCTATCACACAGGTCTTTAGATATTTTGTGGTTTCCTTTTTGTTTCACCTAAGATTCTACTTTAAAATATTAGGAGATAAAAGACAAAGTTCACGCTTTCCTATGCTAGCATCTGAAGGCTAACATGCGTTGTACGTCTGAGAGCCTCCTGCTTACTAATTTCTGTGTTTACTTTTTTTTTGTTCCCCCTTTCTGGACCTCTTCTGCCAATACGTGCAGCCCTCCCTTGTAAGTCTGGCAAAGCAAGGTGTGCAGTATGCGTGAGCGAGGCCCATTGCACACTGTCATTGCCTCAACACAAGCCAGAGTTTTCCCAGGTCTGGGCGAGTATCAATCACTCCATTCAGCTAAATATCAATTGCTTATTTTCATGTCCTTCCAAAACAAATAAGAACCCTTAGCTCCCATGTTTTGATCATTTGGTCCTACCCCGCACACATAGTTTGAGTGCCTACTGTGTGCCAGGCTCTGCTGGGCTCTGGGGATGGGAGATGGATAAAGCATGATCCCCGCCTTGCCCTTCGACTGGGCATGTACACAGATGTCATTTACCACACTCTGGTAACATGACAAGGTATAAGCAAGTGGTTCAAAAAGTGGGAAAGAGTAGTGGAAGTCTTCCTGGAAGAAGCAACATCCAAACTGGGGCCTGAGGGAAGTATCGGGGGAGAGAGGATACCAGCCAGGTACAGAGTCACCCGAGCTGTCAAGACCGGGGAGTTGTGTGGTGTGGGAGAGCAGGACAGCCTGAGAAGCAGAAGGAACCTGATTCTGAGTTGAGGGAACTGTTCATAGGGGAGGAAAGGTCTGCATCCCACATCTCTCAAACTCCCAGAAATCCAAGAGTTAAAGAAGAGACCCATTGAATCAGCTTGTTGAAGATCCTGGGGTCTTCAGGTACATTTAGAAGAGACTAGAGCCACTGTGGATAGCAGTCTTCTCCTAGGAGCTCTGTGTGAACAACCTTTGAAAAAGATTCACACCATTTTATGTCATTCCATTTTGATTCATGCTACCATGTACCCAAAATTCACCAGGAGCCCTGGGATCACATTGTGAGAACAGTTAGTCTTGTCTCTGCTTCTACAAAGACATTGATCTCCCTTTTCAGGATCAGTGGACATTTAAATGATTAGTATGTTGTTAGTACACCCATGTCAAGAATCACTGCAGTAGCGCCAACTTCAGACCCGTGTGAGCATTAAATTAGATGCTGTCTGTGTCCTGGGTAGCTTTGATACCAGGACCCATCACAATGAACAAACCCTTTTCAAAAATTTAGAACTTATCTTCTCTCTGAAAGGTTAGGATGGCTGTTAATAGAAACTCTTTGACCATTGGGAATGCATCACTGTCTGCATAGGAGAAACACAGATGAACTTTAACACATCTCAATTTGTAGGAGTCAAATCAAATTTTAACAAAAATGTTGCCTGGGGTCATTTGTTCAAAAAATTGTTCCTGGCGAAATACTGTGTTGCTGAATGCTATTTATTATTAAATTATTTTCTCAAAATCATTTAATGGAAGCTTTGGAGTTAGACAAACCTGACATTCAATCCCATTTCTAGTGCTTTCTGGAAAAAAAAAAGATCTTTGGGGAAATAATTAAACTTCGATGGGCCTCAGGGTCGCTTAGCAAAATAGGAAGAAGATCTACCTCAGTGAAATAAATGAGTTAACATTTATAAAAGTGCCTGGTCCATGGAAGGCATGCCATAGGCTTTAATCACCAGATTCATTTTATTTTTTAGTGAAATAAGCAGCAGAAGAAAACTCTGGCTTGACTTAAGCACCATGTCATTAAAGTCAGCTCACATAGCTTGCTGTTCTGTTAAGTAATTGCTCTTTGATGGTCTTGGCTACATTCATGCTGTTGTAGAACCTTTCCATGTTTGAAACACATGCATAACATGGGGAAAACTTATAGGGGTTGAAGCTTTTCATTTTGGTTCCAAAACAGAGTTTCTGTTTCCCTTAGGTTTGAAAATGCATAACCTGGGTGTCTTTGCTTTCAGATATCAAAAGTTCCTTGAATTCCCTTGGTTCAAATATTAAAAATATAGGCGAGCAGATTCCAATACAGGATAAGCTGTCCAATTTCATGGGTTACATTAATGACACTGAAACTTACATCCACCAAAATTTACCCACGTTGGAGGAGTATGATTCGTACAGGTGAGTGCCCCCCGCCCTCTCCCCACCCAGAGCTGGCAAGCTAGGGGGTGAAACTTGTTCTGGAACAGGGGAGAAATCAGACCTGATAACCGGGATCATGTTGCGAGAGAAGATTGTACAAAGAACATGTAACTTGGTATGTGTTAACTCTAGTTTATGTTTATTTAATAAGTTGGAGCGCTGGCTTTGGCAGCATGTATAGTAAAATTGGAATGATACAAGATAACATGACCCCTGCCCAAGGATGGCATGTAAATTCATGTATATTTTTAAAAACTGAAGACTGGAAGTTCTTGAGCCAAACAGTCAATAATTTGCAATTCTGATGTCATTAATGGCTTCTAGAATCCTAGTTGTAACTAACATATGTAAAAGGATTTGAAAGCCTATAAAGGAATTAAGGAGGGCATTTGGATAATATTCTAATTTTCACTGGCTTATAAAATCAACATATCAAGGTCGGTTCTTAGAGAAAGAACATCCTTGAAATGAGTAAATTACTTGAGAGCTCATGTAAGCAGCTGTGCTCCTCAGCTGTGGATTGACCCATTAGAAAACGTTGGCCAGTGGGGTTTGGCCTTGGAGACGACATCTCAGGCAGGAGTGCTAAGGAGTGGTGGACCTACAGACTGGACGTACTTCAAGGACCATGTATATGAGAGGTAAGATGTGCTCTCCTCTCTGAAAGGCTCAGCCCCACCACCTATCATTTTCAGAATCATTCTTTTTGCCCAGACTCATGGAAATTTCAGAGACTTCCATTCCTGTTCAGATATTTATTAAGCAAGAACCCAAGATAAATAATAAAATAATAACAATAATTGCTTGCAATTCAGGAACAGTTACGGCCTGCCATCCAAAGAGCTGTACGCATGACATCTCATTTAATACTCCAAAACAAACAAACAAACCAACAAAAAAAAAAACTGCAGGGTTCTGTTCTATTTGTAACCTTGTTTCATAGATGAGGAGCTTGAGGCTCAGGGGAGTGGAATAACCTTCACAAGGTCAGTGGTGACGTTTGGGAGGAGGGTTTTCAACCCCCATCTGAGAATGCTCTCAGTTATTGCCCTGTAATCAGCCATTTTCTTACTGTGTGGCTAGGTCACCCCAGCAGGTGTCAGGACAAACATAAGACTGACCCTTTCTCAATGAATTTACAATCTCATTAGAGGTTAGAGTTTCACAAATGGAAAGAACCATGCAATTATCTGTCTATACATTGGGTCCCCCTGCCCTGAGAACCAGAAGCTTATTTTTAAAAGAAATTTAACCAAGCAGGTGAAGCACACATTAACCGCAAATGATTTCCGAGGCCAGGATCCGTGATTTGTTTGATTTGGCCTCTCCAGTATCTGGAACAAAATAGCCACAGCATGGGTGCAGGTGGCTTTTACAATTATTGAGATTGCTCTTAATTGAATGAAAAGTTTCAGTGGCAGCTTTTGTTGCAGAAGTAAATTCTTTATTTTTTAGTGTTTGGACGGTTGGGAAGCATTTCTACCCTTGAATGCTCCTCAGCTGCTGGAAAAGGTTGTAGTACATTCCGGGAATGCCAGTAAGACTTAATTGAGGGCCCATTATCCTAAATGTCTCACAGACCATTACAAAATTAAGATTTGCATTCTGCAAGTACTTGATTTAGGATGCTCTCGTAAGTTCTGAAATATTCAGTGCACTCCCCGTGTAGAGTTTCTGGTTCAGCAAAGAATACAGTGCTCCCCTCCCCAATTATTCCTGCAACCCCAAAGCATTTTAGAGAAAGACCAGGGAAAAGAACCTGATATTTCTTTATCTGTTGTCTCATCCTGATCTGTCCACATCTCATTATCATTATAATAAGTGCTTGCCGCCTCAGGAACCTTGACAGAACTTGCAGGTCTAAAGGGGTACAGTTATCAGTAGCTTTGGAGTACTTGAGTAAACTCCGCTTACAAGCCCCACAGAAATGAAGCAAAGAAAGGAAGCAATAGTCTCATGACCAATGAGAGAGACAGAGCTCTTCAAAACCAAGATAAAAATTAAGGTTTCTTGCCAGTTGGGTTGGAGGACTGGGGTGGGAAGGGTTCTTGTAGCTACAGTGTCACTCTCTGAGCCCTTAACAGGGGAATCCGATATCTGATTGCAAAGTGTTACTCAACTGCTCCAGTCCTAGCCCAAGAGCTTTTGTGTTATCATGACATCAACCTCCTTTAAGTATAATAACACTGTGCTTGCTTCACTAGGTGGCTGGGTGGCCTGGTTGTCTGCTGTTTGCTGACACTTGTGGTGGTTTTTTATTACCTGGGCTTGATGTGTGGCACGTGTGGCTATGACCGCCATTCCACCCCAACTGAACGAGGCTGCGTCTCGAACACCGGGGGTATCTTCCTCATGGTGTGAGTGTTTGCTCTTCCTTGCCCCGTCAGGGGGCTGTGGGGGAGGGGTGGTGGAAATGCAGGGAAAAAAACAGATGACACGAAGCCAGTGGCCTCTGGGCTAAGTGTTCTGGGTTCCAGTGGAGTGGGCGTCCTGTTGTGTTTGTGCTTCTGTCAGTGTGGGAAATCCCACCACACATTAAAAAGTAGAAGAAAACTCGAAATTGTTAGACTTTTGATAGACAGGCTTAAACACCGTGTTTCTATATGGTGGGCTCCTCTGTAGTGAAATTATTTCTAAGCTTGCCATCTTGATTCCCATTGTATTTTCTCTCTCTCTTCTTCCCTCCCTCCCTCCCTCCATCCATCCATTTATTCACCAGAAACTTGCTGAGGATTGTTCTGATCTTAGACACTGTTCTCTGTGGTCAACAGTATCGTTAGCTTGTTTACTCTGAAACTCTGGAAACTTGATTTAGCGAAGAGATTGCTGACCCAGCACCCTTAGGATTTAGACACGAAGCCTTAATCAGTGATAAGAGAAGGTGTGGGGTACCAGCGACGAGCATTTGTGCCTGCTTCCAAGATATTCATATCCAAGTTCATTGTCCTGAAACAAACAAGCGAGCAAAAAACCCTTACTCTACCAGGGTAGGACAAAGCACGTGGGGCATGAGCTGGCTGTGACGGCAGTTGGGCCAGAATGTCAAGCAGGAAGCAGAGATAGAAGCTTTGAATGTGCCCCAGAGAGGAAGCTGTGTGGCTTCCCAGTTGACGCATTCTTTTCCTGTCTGAACCTCAAGAATCAGCGGCAGCGAGCGTGATGGGGCTCAAAGAGGAAAGTAAAGGTTTAGAACAAGTCCCTGGAGCAATGGAGACTCAAAACCTCAGCCACACTCTCTCATCTCAGCCTACATCACTAGTGCCAGGCTGAGAGGATCAGGCAAGCAAGTGTCCTGCATTAATGTGCTTTTCCAAACATTGGGTCGCTACGAGAAATTAATCAGATTGATGAGCCATGATGGTATGGCCTTTCCATCAAACGTGGAACCTCCTGTATAGTACAAGTCTTTCTTAACATTACTGTAGCACAAGAGCCTTTTGTGGGTTTTTGTTGTTGTTGTTGTTTTTGTTGTTGGTGGTGGTGATGCAAAAAAGATTTTTTTTTTTAAAGATCTTATTTATTCATTAGAGTGAGAGAGCACACAAGCAGGGGGAGAGGCAGAAGGAGAGGGAGAAGCAGACTCCCCGCTGAGCTGGGAGCCCAATGTGGTGCTCAATTCCAGGACCCAGAGATCATGACCTGAGCCGAAGGTAGATGCTTAACCATCTGAGCCACACAGGCGCCCCATAAAAAAAGTGGTTTTATTAAAGCATGGAGACAGGACCCATGAGCAGAAAGAGCTGCCTGAGGACACAATAGTCTTACAAACAACCTTAAAGCTAACAACACGGGAGTCTGCCAAAATTGCACAAAACTGAACAGAGCTCCATACATGGAAAAGCCTATTTGCTCACATGCCCACACTTAAATTAATGCAGCAAGGAACAGTATATTGCCCTGAGCTTTTGTTCCAGTGTACACAGTTACAGATAGAAAATGAGTTTAATGTTCAGATTTTACTAATCCGGGTACTTGGCCGTTTTGTCAGTGTTTTGATGATAAGTCGATAGATCCCACCTTTTTAACTGCTTGATGGGAGAGAGTACATTGCTCTGAACAGGTGCATTTACTGTAAAATTCTATTTGAACATTTTGAAGGGACAAAACCAAAATATGTGCTACTTGCTTCAAAGAAGAAAGAAGCAGGGGAGTCATGAGCCATTGGAGGGAGACTAAAATTATTTCAGTTTGGGTATAATTCTCACCTCTGCAGAGTAAGGAATCTCTAAAGAGACAAAGTCACACGGAAGCCCGGGGCTTGGGAACAATGGGCTTCATCACACTATAGGGAAAAGGCTGATCAGATGCATTTCAGGTGGCCTGCAGCCTGAGGATGGTTGTGGGCTCCGTGGTCACCCACCCCTCAGGATGGAATTTGCGTTTGGCAGACCCTTCCATCTCCTGAGACATCTGGCAAACAACTGGATAATTGTGAAGGGGGGAAAGTGATACAAGTATAGCTGGTCTAGTCAAACCAATTAGAAAAATGTAATTTCTTCTTAAAAACCATTTATTTGCCTGTAGGAACCAGAAAGAGTATATTTTGTTCAGCTGTAACCACAAGACCACCTGTCCTTAAAAACAGCGACACCATATGTTGAAGAACATGGTCTCTTCAAAAACCAACCAAGAATCCTTATCCCCCTGGGGCTCCTAGTGAAAGATCAGGGGGGAGGAGAGGCAGAGAGCCCTGACTCTGCTCTGATCCTTGTGTCTTCTAAGGGTCCAGGGAGCATATTGGGAACTGGATGGGATACAGCGGGGAGCATACATCTGTCTCCAAGGCCCATGGAAGGTCTCCCCCGAGGGAAGGAAAACCCAGCCAGGCAGCAAGAAAACTGTTTCTTATACTGACGTGCACTGTGAAACTTCCAGTTTTAGCTGTTGGAAACCGTGCTCAGATTATCCGGAGCTTTGAAGAGAAGCTAATACCCAGCGTAGCCACAGGTATCACAAGATGGGCCACACTGGTGGCAAGTTGAGAAAGCAGTTTGTCAGGCTGGAGCAAGGACCCTAAAAACACAACAACTGCCTCGACCAAGTCATTCTCATTCTAGGGAATGACTCTAAGTAGGACCCAACTACAGACAAAACATCACAAGCCATATTTTTGCACATTTAGTTATAACCGTGAGGCACTGGGGATGACAAACGTCAGCCACCAAGGAGCAGGAGATCCTGAGGTCACTGAAATGGAACGAGGTTGGCTACCCTCAATGGTTGAACAAAGTCCTGAAGATGTTTGATTAGGGATCCTGAGATTACACGCATGTCACTAAGCGTGTAGGTCAGGAGTCAGCACACATTTCTATAAAGGTCCAGATAATAAATATTTTCACTTCTGCTGGCCACAGATGGTCTTTGTTGCCTGTTATTTTTCTTGTACTTGTTTTACTTCTCCTTCTCCTCCTCCTTTACAACACTTTAAGCACATTCTTCTCAGCCATTCTTCTCTGAGTGACAGGCCTTGGGTGATGGTGTGTCCCTTTTCTAGATAGAGGTATTTTTGGAAAACAAAGTCTGGGAATGCTAACAGTAAGCTCTTGAGAGTAGCTGTGTTTGTCTGAAGTGTCCTATCGAAGGTTTGGATGATTTTTATAACTCTGATGCCTGCACATGCTCGGGCACACAGTTAAAACCATGGTGACTGGCTTTTGCTTCACACATGTTCCCCTTCCCTATGTGCTCCCTAACTCCAAAGCCTTTCAGAACAGAGAAACTCGGGCTGACAGAGGCCCCTGCAGAGAGCATACCTTGCTATTTATTCCAGCAACACCAGGCAAATATTCGTAATTACACCTTAAGTGTGTCCACCGGGCAGAATCCCGCCCTCAAGAAGAGAGGTTATGTTTTTTTTTTTGTTTTTTTTTTTTAAAGATTTTATTTATTTATTTATTTATTTGACAGACAGAGTTCACAAGTAGGCAGAGAGGCAGGCAGAGAGAGAGAGAGGGAAGCAGGCTCCCTGCTGAGCAGAGAGCCCGATGCGGGACTCGATCCCAGGAACCTGAGATCATGACCTGAGCCGAAGGCAGTGGCTTAACCCACTGAGCCACCCAGGCTCCCCGTGAGAGGCTATGTTTTTAAGTCCATCAGCCTACACACTTCTGAGGGTCCTTCCCGTTTGTACTGGTGATGGTACAATCAATGTTATGATCTGGCTGTTCTACCTAGACTCAGTTGAGAGTCTTCTCTGTCTGTGTCTACATCCAAGTAACTGAGCACCCTAGAGAAAGGTCACACAATGGGGCACATTGGCATCCCTACAAAATTATGACTCCCACCTCAAATGGATCCTTCAGAGTTCTACAAGCTTCCCTGTCTTACCTCCCCATTTCCTTCTTTCTTCCTCCCTTCCTCGCTCCCTCTCCCCCTCCCTTCCTTCCGCAATGGCTTTTTCCACTCATATATCCATCCTCCTTGTTTTCCCCTTCTCTTAGCAGAAGGCTGGACTTCCTCCTTCACAGAGAAAATAAAAGCCATCACACACCTTCTCAAAACTCCAGCGTCCCTGCATCCATGACACATGCACTTCCTTGAGCAGAAGGACATCTGCCTTCTGGCCCCTCCCACCTGCTGTTCCTCTCCCACCCCTGCGCACCGCCCTGAAGGTGCCCTGGATTCGCCCTCCCTCTCCCTCGTCCTCATTCTCTTCCCCTCTCCTAGCCTGGCTTCTCAACACTTAAACACATTCTGCTTTCTCCCCTCTTGAAACTGGACAACAGAAAACTTCCTAACACCACTTCTTCCCTCTCATACCTCCCCCTGCGCAGATGTCTAGAAATAATGATATTTGCTGTTTTCTTACTCCCTGCCCTGCCCAGGTCACTCCCCTGCCCTCTGGTCAGCAGTGGCCTCCAGGCTTCCAGCCAGGGGACTTCTAGTAGTTCCCTGGAATGTGCCCTCCCTGCAGTGATTGGGTCCCCTGTGCTCCCTACCCACTGCAGACTCCCCTTTGTTTTCCCTTCCGTGACCCCGTGCCCTAGTGCTTTCATTCCCACACTGCAACTCTTCCTGGCCGCCTTATTCACTAGCTGCCCTCCCACCACCTGCTCCTCAAGCAGCACAGTCTCCCAGGCCGGAGCCCAGGCTGCCTCTCCCTCCAGTCCCAGCCCCAAGGACCAGTGGTCACTTCTAAGCAGCTGATTGCCTCGTGCCAGCCTGTAACCCAGACGTGTGTGCTCTGCACACAGCCGACTCCCCTCCAGCACCACACCTCGTCTGGCGGGGAGCAGGACCAGATCCCACCCTCTCTTCCCTTTCTCAGCGCCAGTGTCTCTTTTCCCTGCTGACAAGCCCAGGCATCACCCGGGGCCCTTCCTCGCCTTCTCTTGCCTAGAATCTCCTGCACATCCTGTTGTGTCCATCTCTTGTGTCCCATCTCTTCTGTCCCCTGCCTCCAGCCACATCAGCCCACCACCCCAGGATGGACGGCAGCCTCCTCAGTGGTAGCCCCATCCACGCAGGCCTCCTGTCCTGCATGCTCTGACAAGAATGTTCTTCCTCAGAGAGAAACGGGGTTATGCTCTTTCTATGCTTCTGGGCCCTCAGCAGCCACCCCTTCCTGGACCAGCCAGGTCCCATCCCCTGTACCCCTGCACCCATGCACCCCTGCCTGCCTCCTGAGCTGTGTTCATGCCGCTCTCAGCCCTCCCTCTGCATGAAGAACCACGTTGGCCCCTCTCAAACTCCCCATGGTACATTTCCTACCTCGGAACCTCTCTACTCAATGCATCAACTGCAGAAGGCCAGATTCACTCACCTGACTCCAGAGGCGATGTCTGAATCATGGTGCTGGGCTGCAAGGAGACCAGAGACTAAGAGCATTCCCTAAATTTATGACTGGGACTGGAAGGTCACAGTGCTTACCGTTTCCTGGCTCCAGTCTGGAGCAGGTGGGCTCACTTAACCTGCACAGAGCAAAGACTCTAGGTCCTTTTCCTACACTGCGTAGGTAGGATTAGTAAGTACTGGTAGGTAATATTGGACCTGTAGTTTTTTTTTTGTTTTTTTTTTTAGTAACTTTTGCATCCAACTTGGGGCTTGAACTCATGACCCCGAGATCAAGATCTTGTCACATGCTTTACCAAAGGAGTCAGCCAGGCGCCCCTGAATGTTGAATAATTTACTGTAGAATTCCAGACTTCATTTCTGTTTTATTTTGGTTTTGGTTTCCAGCGGGGTTGGAGTCAGTTTCCTCTTTTGTTGGATACTGATGACCATCGTCGTTCTCACGTTTGTCATTGGTGGAAACATGGAAAAACTGGTTTGTGAGCCGTATCAAAACAGGAAGTTATTCCAGGTGAGGATGGCTTCCGGGCCCGCTGTAGAAAGGGCTTGAGTGGAAACTGATTTCCCCATATCTTGTGGGGGCAAAAAGATGAGCATTTTGGGTTTTATTCAGTAAATTAAGATTCCTTCTATTTGTCAGAGCAAAAAAAAAAAAAAAAAAAGTAAAGTATTGTTTTTCGAATGTCAAGTAAAATGAGCACAAGAAGTTAAGACCTGCTCATCGATGTGGACTGTAATGGGGTGAGTGGGAGGGGGGATTCCCAAGGTGGGGTAGCCCAGAAGGCTTCTGACATTTTAAAGGGTTTCTCAAATGACAGTTGCCCATGCCGATGCTTTGAGGCCTTCAATTTAAGTGAAAGACATTGAAAAATTCTACATCTCATGGCAGAGTGTGGTCCCTGGAGGCCATCTGACGAGGCTGTTGGGAAATGAATTCAGTCTCCACCTTCTCCCTCTGAAACTCCATCCTATGGACTCTATGGGACCACCTCTCAGTTCAGCGTCATTAATTAACGAGGAAGTCTGGATCTGTGTGGCACTCTTGTCACTCTGGCTTTCTGGTGCTTTTCTCCAGATTCTGGTTCTCAAAAGATTATTTCTGTTTTGCTGTTTTATTAAATATGCTCTTTCACCTCAGATCTGTTATGAAACTTGGTGAGTGACTATGAAGGTAACCAGTTGTCATGGTATTTTAATTATTCAGTTGATTGAGGAAAATTAAATTGGGAGTGTCAATGTGTTAAATTATGTCCATTTGGGCTCTTCATAAAAAATAATAGTGATACATCAAGCCGGACTTCATTATCTTCCATGCTGTGTTAAATTGCTAAAAAGGGGAACTCTCTCACACTGTTGGTGGGAATGCAAGTTGGTGCAGCCACTTTGGAGAACAGTGTGGAAATTCCTCAAGAAATTAAAAATAGAGCTTCCTTATGACCCTGCAATTGCACTACTGGGTATTTACCCCAAAGATACAGATGTAGTGAAAAGAAGGGCCATCTGTACCCAATGTTTATAGCAGCAATGGCCACGGTCACCAAACTGTGGAAAGAACCAATATGCCCTTCAACAGACAAATGGATAAGGAAGATGTGGTCCATATACACTATGGAGTATTATGCCTCCTTCAGAAAGGATGAATACCCAACTTTTGTATCAACATGGACAGGACTGGAGGAGATTATGCTGAGTGAAATAAGTCAAGCAGAGACAGTCAATTATCATATGGTTTCACTTATTTGCGGAGCATAAGGAATAACATGGAGGACATGGGGAGATGGAGAGGAGAAGGGAGTTGAAGGAAATTGGAGGGGGAGATGAATCATGAGAGACTATGGACTCTGAAAAAAAACCTGAGGGTTTTGAAGGGGCGGGGGGTGGGAGGTTGGGGTAACCAGGTGGTGGGTATTAGGGAGGGCACGTATTGCATGGAACACTGGGTGTGGTGCAAAAACAATGAATACTGTTACACTGAAAAGAAATAAAAAATAAAAATTAAAATTAAAATAAAAAAATAGGGATTTCCTTTTGAAAGATTTATTTATTTATTTAAGAGAGCGAGCATGAGCACTAGCAGGAGGGCAGGGGGAGAGGGAAAGAGAATCCTAAGCCAACTCTATGCTGAGTACAGAGCCAGACGCCAAGCTTGATCTCACGACCCTGAGATCATGACCTGAGCCGAAACCAAAAGTCAACTGCTTAACTGACTGTGCCACCCAGATGCCATAAAATAGGGGATATTTTGAAGCTTACATTCCTCAAGCATATATGTGGTCATGTACTAATGAGCTCATCTTAATATAGATGATATTACATATGACCTATTAGCCATCTTTGATATATGATGTTAAGTGAGAAAGTATGCAAGTTTTAATTCATTTTGCCTACAGAAAAGTAGCAAAAAGGTGGACCTACTGCTTTATGGCTCTCTATTGGCTATTCCGAATCAAATTGTCAACTCTCCCATTTCTAATGTACTTGTCTTACTAAGTAAGTGTTCTCCAAAAAAAGTAGCTCACTAATTCTTATTGATGCTACCTGTCGTCAGTTTATTCCAATCACACTATTATTTTCCTTTTTTTTTAAGATTTTATTTATTTATTTATTTATTTGACAGAGAGAGATCACAAGTAGGCAGAGAGGCAGGCAGAGAGAGAGAGAGGGGGAAGCAGGCTCCCCGCTGAGCAGAGAGCCCGATGCGGGACTTGATCCCAGGACCCCGAGATCAGGACCTGAGTTGAAGGCAGCAGCTTAACCCACTGAGCCACCCAGGCGCCCCTTATTTTCACATTTTAAATTGGAGACCAATAAAGAAAACCATGATCTTCAAAATCCCCAAAATACATTTAACAGAATATTTTATTATATGTATGTGTATTTGAGTAAAAGTACCTCTTTTAAAAAAGCTTTTTTCAATTTGTTCTAGATTTTGGACACACCGTATTTACTAAATGAGAATTGGAAATACTATCTCTCTGGCATGGTGTTTAACAACCCGGATATTAATCTCACTTTTGAACAAGTTTACAGGTAGAATTAATAACACTATGCATTTTTTTGGCTACTGAAAATGTTGTTCCAGAATGAGAATTTTGCTTTTAAATTGTCTTTAAGCTTGATAAGACCAGTTATTCTATTGTCTTCACAAAGAGATAGTGGAAATAAGACCAAAAAGAAAATCCTTCCCCTGAAAGCCTTCTAGACTTTGGCATGATGATATCTCAAGGTCCCCCATCCAGTATGCACTAGACCTTGCTTGTTAAGGTGACCCTAAGATGTATTAATGAGACCCTTTGAAAACTCTTTATACAGTAATCATGCTGCCCCAAGTAAATGCCGTATATAACAAGAAGTTAGCAATTGGGTCTAAATCTCAGACATGCTAACAGTGAAGCAGCTGACTGATGGGCTCCAGTCTTGACTCTATGGTCAGGAAGCAGGCTGTGGGGACCTTGGGCAGTTTTACTTCCTCTTTGTTCAGTAGGGTTCAGAGTTTCCCCTAGCAGAGACAGCAGATGAGTGGCCTTCGTGGTAGACCTTGGTAGTCAATTGTGGTCTTATTCATAGTCAGAAGAGTCTCAGGATCTTCTCCACAGCATGTTGTAGGCAGATGTTATCAATCAATTAGAGTCATTGTGCACAATTAAACCACCCTTGGCCTGAAAGGACAAAGCCGATCTTCTTGGCCTTGGCCCGGCCTGCCAGCTCTTTGTGACTCTGGCTCCTACAGCATTCTGCAGACTTACCCCTCGTGGTTAGTGTTTCAAGCTCTCCATTCCAACAACACCAACCAACTGGGGATTTCCTGGAGAGGAGTCTCACACCTCCTAGGGCTGTGGGAAAGTGGCTTCTCCCAGGCATACCTTAGGTCTAGAAGGCTTTGGTGACTGGACAAGGAAGAGGCACTTCCAGGAAGTGGCTGTCTCAGCAACAGGGACATGCATCAGATGAGCTTCCCCTTCTTAGCTCAGTCAAGCAGGTATTTTGCACATTTTAGAGAAGCATGGAGAGGTGAAGCCAAGTTAGGTGTACTGACCATCTGGATATAGGTGTGGCCCCTTCCCTATCTCCATCCTGCCCTGAAAATATACATCCAACCATATGCTTAGTAAGTGAAGCTCAACCTTGGAAATATGGAGACAAGTGGTCTGGCAGGGCTTTGATAGAATCTTTTAATAAAGCCCATGATACTCTCTGTAACACACAGGTGGTATTATCTTTTATTTGTTTTTTTTTAATGATAATTTATTTCTTCCCTGTTTGTGAACTTGTTAACCCTCATAGCACTAGAAAAAACACAAAGGAGATAGACAGAAGGATGATTTACCAGTCTTACTGTATCTGTTCCAAAGTCGGGACATTAAGCAAAGCAGGGAATGAAGTCTGGAACAGTAAGCACAGGGAGAGACTTCCTCCTGCATCAGCACTCAGAAGCCACTTCTCTGCATGAAGATTTAGACAAAACAAAAGATAAACAGTGAGCCTTCCTCCCTGTATGTGAGCCTCCCTCCCTGTCTGTAGCAGGGGACAGAGGTAGGTACAGCTGCCTTTCTAGATCATGATTTCTCTGTTTATTCCCACAGTGACTGCAAAGAAAATAAGGGCATCTATACCACGCTTAAGCTTGAGAACAGCTACAATATCAGTGAGCATCTCAACATTCAGGAGGTAAGGAATTAGAGCCAGCCAGGAAATGGACATATGTCTTTAGTCAATCCACTTGCCTTCTTCTTTTTTTTCATTGAGATGAAATTCACATAAGATAAAATTCACCATCTAAAAGTGACATTTAGTACACTCACAAGGTTGTGCAACACTCGCTTCTGTCTAATTCCACATCATTTTCCTCGCCCCCTCAACCTATTGTCTTTCTTGAGGCCTGAGTTTCTCTAGTGGACTACTCGAATGTTCTGACATGGGAAGATCTTATCTTGCTGTGTGTCAGTGTCCTTAGAGGAACAAAGGGATATTGGCTCTCCAACAAAGGGATATTGGCTCTCCAACACTGGCCACCTTTTTTGGCCCAGTCCCTGAGGAGGGAACTAGGCACCCAGAACTCCATCCCACACAGTCATTGCCCCTTGGGCATCATGGCTATGGCCCCAGGACTCCAAGGGGCCTCTGTGGAGCTCTGCTGGCCCTCAGCAAGACAGCATCTCAACAGCCATGGATGCTGATAGAAGGGAATGACTTCCTCCTGCTCCTTCACCTGAGCCCATCCCCCCAAGTCATGAGCCTGAAGACTCTGAGGAGAGCGCACTCAAGAGCATTCTGGACAGGAGGAAGAGCAAGAGAGTTTCAGCTGGTCAGGCCTAGGGTGCCATGAACCTAGGCTGTCCCCCTTCCCATACCTGGAGGCCTTTTGGTCTTCTCATAGGAAAAAACGTAAGGAGCCTTCTTTCTTCTGGACTTCCCAATGGAAGAAGATACCAAGGGATACTAAGGAAAGAGGCTAAACCTCACAGCTTGCCCACTGAGATATGACAGAAGGCTTTCAGAGGAACCAGGAGACCATGATGGCCTGACAGTTTTTGAATAGGAAGGGGTTTATTTAAAAGCTGAATACAAATTTTGCATTGTATTGTATTTTGTCTTGTGTTGATTATCCTCCCTAAATATTCCTTGCATGTCTATATAAATATAATTCAAGCCCTCACCAGATGCCCTCTGCCGATTTGACATCATGCTATGTGTTGTGTTCTCTGTCCACCAGAAACGGAGTGCCCAGGACACTCAGGCACTACACACTGATTGCCCCCTAGGACAACCTCAAGTCACCAGCCATGTCCCTGTGATCTCAAGTGTCCTCACTATGCAAGTCCAGGGCATGCTGCCTCCTTCCCCTGGGATACAGCCTGCCTGACCCCTTTCAAAATCTCTATTTGTCCAGACCCATTTAGAAGCCACCTCCTCTCCATTGCCCTGTCTAGGACACTGACCTGGGTAGACTCTTCTCTGCCCCTGGGGTCCTGATGCAGTTCGTGTGCCTTTATTATGACACTGCCTCTTCTTTTGAGGACTTTGAGGGCTGAGATGGAATATTATTTGCATCCCAGTTCCTCACACAGTGCTTGGTGTGGGGCATAAGGAAGGAGGCAGGGATGCAGGGAAGGAGTGGGAGGGGCGAGAAGAGTACCAGGAAGAAATGCCAGTCAAATGCTCATCTGTGATTTTGTTGTCTTGTGTCATTGCTCTTTTAATGTGTGAAAGTATGTGGCATTCTTGAAGAATGGGTTTACTTATAACTTTTCTTTTTATCATGCAGCATGCTGGAAACATAAGCAATGATTTTAAAAATCTGAATGTAAATATTGACAATATTGTGCTGCTGGACGCAACAGGGAGAAAAAACCTGATGAACTTCAGCTCTTCAGGAATAGACACCATAGACTATAACGTCTACTTGGCTGAGGTGTGGCCGTGCGTTCACGCTTGATCTTTGAGGGAAAAAAATAACAGCAGATACCTCTGGGTTTTTTTTGTTTGTTTGTTTTGCTTTTCTTTCCTTTTTTTATTATTGAGATGAAATTTACATAACATAAATTAACTATGTTAAAGTGAGCAATTCTGGGGTTCCTGGCTGGCTCCGTCAGTAGAGCATGCGACTCTTGATCTCAGGGTCGTGAGTTCGAGCTCCACAAAGGGTGGAAAGATTACTTAAAAATAAAATCTTTAAGATATAATTAAGAATTTAAAAAATAAAGAGAGCAATTCATTAGCTTGTAGTATAATGACAGTGTTGCTCAACTAACACTTCTATCCAGTTCTAAAATATCTTTATCTCCCAAAAAAGAAGCCTCATTCCCCTTACATAGTTGTTCCCCTTCCCCCACCTCCCAGGCCTGGCAAATACTAATCTATGTTCTGCTCCTATGAATTTACCGATCCTGGATATGTCATAAGAGCGGAGTCATACAACATGTGACCTTCTGTGTTTAATGGTCTTTACTGCTTCCCTTCCATGTAACCTAAAATTTTTTGAGAGTCATCTCCATTATAGTGTAGATCAGTACTTGATTTCTTTTTATGGTTGGATCATGTGATTGAATAAAAATAATATGGTTTTACATGTATAAATAAGAGTGCAGCTGTTGTCACCTATGTAAGAGTTTCCAGCCTTATTTTATGGAGCATAATTCACTCTGTTGTCTATTAGATATTGTTAAGACTTAAAAAATCTCACAGCCATGACGCGGCTTTCTTTCTCCCTCTTTTGTAGATGGGTAAAGCTCCCACCAAAGTGAATCTTTTAGCCTTTGCAAGTGATCTAGAAGCAAAAGCTGACCATTTGGTGAGTTCAAGTAGTCCAGTTCTAAGTGCTGTAATCGTTAGAGATGTCATATGTCCATACTATTCTTAACTTCCTATACCACAAGTAACCTTTGGTTAAAAATGCCTCTCCCCTGGGTATGTCAAGACTTCCCACCAGCTGCCATTGCCGTGTGGCCCAGAAGTCTGTCAGCACGTGAGTGGTTCCAGGGTGGTGTCAGGGTCCCTGGAGCTGCCCCACGACCTCTGCTCGTGGTAGTGGAGCTCTCACTGCTTTAGAACTATCTCTGCTTTCACACCCATCAACCCCTCTACCACTAAACACGTGTGCACGCAGGTGTATGCGCACACACATTTTTCTCGAAGTGTAGGGAACAGGAGAAGATTCCATTTGGTGCTTTGCGTCACCAGTAACAAGAGGATAAGGGAAGGCAAAGACATCAGCCAAGCCCTGCAAACTTCCGGTCTTTACTTCCCCTGCTTGTTGGTGACTAAATGGCTCAAATGCGCCCCTTTCAAGAAGCAACAGATCATGGGGATGAGGAGCCTGGGCTCTGGACGAAGACTGGGATTTAATCCTGACTCAGACACTTCCTAATGATAAGAACTTGGACCAGATGTTTCACCCCTCTGTGCCTTAGTTTCCTCGTCTGTAAAATGGGAGCAATAAAATTGTTACACATTTATATATTAAACACTATTTAAGTGTGGTTTAAATTGAGCTTGGGTTTTTCATCAGTAAAATGGGGATACAGCTGCTGGAAATTGGACTTTACAGCAGCTCTGTGATGGTGAGGTGAGAAAGAGAGCACAGCCTCCAGCACTCAGGAAAGCCTCATGGCATTGAGTGGCCACTGAGAGTTCATAATTCTATCATTCAAGATAGGGTGTCTTGGCGATGCCCTTCCTGGCAGTCCCCACACCCACAAGCGTGCAAGGAGGGCTGCAAGCTTGTCACAACTACCCTGTCCTGAGCTCATGCTGTTAGAGAAAGTGCTCCAGAGTCTGGAAGGATGGTGTTGATCTTTGTTTATTTTGTTCTCCTTGTAGCCCCAAGGAAGTTTGAAACAGTCCCTGAAAAATAATGCACAAACTATTAGAACAGTTCACCGTGGCCAAGTCATTCCTTTGGAACAGTCAATGGTAACAACCCACAACCTTTGGGGTTTTCCCGGGACCAGAGCAAAAGCCCATCTCACTGGCTGGCTTTCATTTAGACTAATGAAGCATCTGCACCGCACACGTGGGTCAAATCCAGCTGGCCTCAGGCTAAGAAACTGAGCGTGTTACAAATAAGTGATAGCAGGGGCACCTGAGTGGCTCAGTGGGTTGAGCATCTGACTCCTGATTTCAGCTCAGGTCTTGATCTCAGGGTCGTGAGATGGAGCCCCAATTCAGGCTCTGAGCTCTTCAGGGAGTCTGCTTGTCCCTCTCCCTCTGCCCCTCCCCTCCACACTTTCTCTCTCTCTCTCTCTCTCTCTCTGAAATAAATAAAATCTTAAAAAGAATAAAATAAATGATAACAGCTGGGTTTCAAAAAAGACATATTTTCAATTGTCACCACTCCTTTCATGCTTTATCTCCTTGCCTTTTCCACTTGCCTGTGACCAGGTAGATAAACTCTGGGGTTGGCCCACACACCGTGCTCTGGTTCCCTTGGCCTTCAATAGGCCCCTGGAAGCCAGGCACCTCACTGGAGAGCTGCTGGCTGTGCCCTGGACTCACTCACACTTACCTATTCTCAAATTCTTTTTCTCCAAACCCTGCCAAGAAATATGGAAAGGCAAGGGTAAGTCTTTTTCTCTCTGCCTCGTTTAGCTCTGTTCACTGATCTGATGGGCAATGTTTCCTTTCTCCTCTCATAACCTCTGTTCTGACTTCCCCTATCTTTTTCTTCTTGCTGTCTTCTGGCTTCTTTCCCCCAATTCCAGAAAGGTAGTTTGTAGCAGAGAAAGGACATGGGCTCTGGAGTCAGGGAGAGCTGATTTCAGGTCCTGCTTTTGCCTCCACATAGTCTTAGGGCTTTCCATCTCTCATTAGAAAAGGGTGGGAATGGATCCTGCCCTGCGATCACCTGGTTCCTGGAGATATAGGGGCTGGTGTCCCAGAGAGACTCTGTAAACATCAGGAATTATTATTACACATGTGTGGGAAACCTGTTACAGAGTCGGCGGCTCAGGTTTGGAGAAACAGATCAGTCCACTTGATTTCGATTGTGGAACCTTCTAGAATAAGTTTTACCATGTCTCTCTCTTTCTGTATCTCTTTTTCCCTTCTGACTTTCTAACTCATTAGCATATTCACAAAGAAAATTGAATTTTCTGATTGTTGTATGCTATGCTCATGCCAATTTTCTACTCTCCTTGTATATGCCTAGCACAGATTTGTTAAAATTTTAAGCTGGGTTTTCCCAGTTTCTTAAATGCTTTCCTTCAAGGAGACACAAGACTCATCGGCCTTTTCAGAGCTGGGGCAACACGTCTGCAAACAGGCAAATAGCTCTGTACATGTGACCTAAAATCTAAACCAGGGGTTAGGAAACTATGGCCCCCAAAACTACAATTTGTGGGCCAAATCCAGTCTTTTGTTTGTTTTTATAAAGTTTTATTGGAACACAGCCATGCCATCTTATTTACAGATGATTTATGGCTGCTTTCAGCTAAAAGGACAAAGTTTAAAATTAAATTAAATTAGATTAAATTAAATTAAATTAGATTAGATTAAATTAAATTAAAATGACCAAGTTGAGTGCTTCGAACAGGGTATGGTGCACAAAGCCTAAAATATTTACTATCTGGTCTTTGTTTTTACCACTCCCTGATCTAAACCATTCACATTAAACTACTCTGGGCAGTTTGGGCGGAATTTCTTTTGAGTAGTTCCTGCCAGTTTGAGCAAACCTGACTCAATGAGGTTTTTCCGGCACCTTGCATGGGGCGTGATGCTCTAGAAGACATATCCCAATTTCCTTCTTCAGCTTTCCTGACACCAGAGCTATCGTTACTTGCATCTGCTGTTTTTTCTAGAATGAAACCGTTACAGAGTAAAGTCAGATCTGATGACTGGCTGACAGTGGGGGGATGGGGGGTGAGGAGACACAGGCATATGATCTTGCTGGTTCATGTCATAAGTTGGAAAATATCATGTATGTTTGTTCACCAGAGCACTATCTACCAAAGCATCAAGGAACTTCAACTCAAAAGCAGTGGATTGAGGGTAAGGACTTATTTTCCTTTCCTGTCCTGGTGGGGTCAGGGGGGGTGGGGGAGTCTTATCGTAAAAGCACACACAGACTCTCAGAGATGTTGATTTTACAAGTATTTATGTTTATAAAAAAAAACCCATAAAAACAAAAGTCTTAGCTATCTATTTATTTTGAAAGCCAAACTGGGTTTTCCTACCACTGTTTTCTGCAAGTATGTCTCACCTTGGTGCCCTGTTGGACACACAATCAAAAGCTGTGTCTTGATGTGTGATGCACAGTCACTGTTACTGAGATAACACTGCCTGCAGAATCCAGTGGCTTCTGACCACAAAGGCATTCCCGCTATTGGGTCCAGTGCGGGCTTCTGCACCCATCTGCCTACCCAGAGATCCACCCTGAAGGAGCAGCTCCTGTCTGGGCCACCCCATCTCCTCCAGGTAGAGGACAGGCAATCAGAGGGTGAATGGAAACAGGCTGCCCTTTCAGTGGCTGCTTAGAACCAGCACACTGCCATTCTGCCTATGTTCTGTTGGCCCAGAGCAAGTGACATGACGTGGCCAGAACTGTCATCATGGGGTGGGGACGTATGCCCCACACCCCGAGAATAAGTCCCTATCCTATGAGAAGCTAGGCCTAGGAAGGTATCAGCGCTCAGGACCACAGGGGTCTACCTCAGACCACAGACACCCCCACAGCAGAAACGGAGCTCTATGGCTGAGCTGTGTGCATCTTGTATCCTCAATGCCAATAGGCAACTCAGAAAATATTTCCTTACTGAGCAGAATAAGCTGCCCATGAGAGGTTTGGGATGTCAGCCACAACAGAAAACTCCATGGTCTTCCTTGCGCTTTCCTCACAGCTGCCTCTGCAGACCTTTGTCACAGGGCTTCTTGCCACATGGGTCTCCCCTGTGAACCGTGAGCTCCTTCATTTGTAGCTGGTATGATCACTGAGCAACACTGAGCCTGCTACTTGATTGATATACCAAGACCCTGAGTGCCTCAAAGACTATTCCTGTAGGTTTACTCTGCTTGGTGACCATTGCTATACCTCTAATCACCTTTGTCCCATGCCAAGGGGAGCTGGAGACAGACTGGGGACTGCACCCTGGTCTCTTACTGTCCTATGCCTCCTTTGTTCAGGGTGACGGTGTGCAGCTATGCCTTGCCCTTCACAAGGGGCCAGTGTGGGGGCGAATTGGGGTGGAAATCAGCTCTTGACCCAAGTTGCCTCATGAGGATTCTTATCTGTGTGAAATACGTAGGTACAATCCCAGGTTTTGTGTCCTCAGCCTGGTGACATCAAGCAGGGTCAGCTACATCCTCTGTGAAGGTAGCCTAACACAATGCCTTCCAACAGCCTGTGTATACCGGAGGGCCCCCTCCCCCAACCTTGGGGAATGTATTCAGGGGAGGCTTGAAACCACAGGGGGTACTGAACCCTATTGTACTTACATTTTTTTCCCCATACATACACAGCTCTGATAAAGTTGAAGTGATAAATTAGGCACAACAAGAGGGTAGCAATGATAATCAATAATAAAATAGAACAATTAAAACAATATCTTGGAATGGAAGTTATGTGAATGAGGTTTCTTGCTCAAAATATCTTACCGTGCTGAACTCCCCCTTCTTCCCATGATGATGTGAGATGATGAAATGCCTGAGTGATGGGACGAAGTAAGGGGAATGGTGTACGTATGTGACGGAGTGTTAGCTACTATTGACCTTCTGACCATACGTCTGAAGGAGGATCATCTGTGCCTGGACCCCTAGTGAAGGAAATTGTGGATAAGGTGGGGGAATCTTGGACTCAATGAGGTGACTTGGATTAAGAGCTTGGCCCAGTGTCTGGAACAAAGTGAGTGCTTGTCACATACTCCTCTCATTCCCCTGCCCTCAGAGGGCTGGGCTGGTTCTGTGGTCTTCTTAACTAACAAGTCTGTGGTGTGGGGCCCAGGTAACAGCACTTGTATCCACATGCCCTTTCGTTAAATCCCTTCATCACTTGATACCCTGTCCATTGCTGTGTTTTCCAGGTGAAAGTGGCCAATATCCTTTCCTCTCTGGATTCTGCTCAGGACTTCCTCAAAACTCGCATCTCCTCAGTTATTGTTGAAGTAAGTGGGCGTGAGCCCATCACCACGTGGCCACAGAGAGTATGGGATAGTCCTCTTAATGATTTTACTACTCTCTGATTTCTTTCCAGGAAAGTACAAAGTACGGGAACACGATAATAGGATACTTTGAACACTATCTGCAGTGGGTCAAGATTTCAGTAAGTAGTTTATCTTTAAGGAACGTAAGAGGGCCATGTGTTAGGACAGTCATGTTCTAGGATAAAATCAGGAGGAAATGAAGTTAAATTCCTAGTAATTGAGTAGGAGATAAGCAAAGGACCTTGAACATGGGGACCATGAGGAGTGGGGGTCGAAAGACTCAGCATGTGTCGTCCACACTGGACCCCTTCTCAGACCTGCCAACCAACTTGGAGAACACACCCCCTCCCTCAGTTTTACCCCCAGCTGCTTTGCTCACCATATGGGGGTTCCTGCCACACTTGACTCTGTCTCCCCAGTGAACTGTGAGTTCTCTTTGTAGTATAGGTGGTGTGTTCCTCCAAGCCTGTCAGGTAGTTGTTATATGAGTCTACTTGGGGTGGCTTGAGGTACAGAAGTTTGTTTTTTCACAATTCTGGAGGCTGGAAGTCCAGGATCAAGGTGTCAGCAGGGTGGGTTTCTTCAGAGGCCTCTCTCCTTGGCTTGTAGGTGGCGGTCTTCTCCCTGTGTCTTCACATGGTCATCCCTCTATGCATGTCTGTGCCCGAATTTTCTCTTCTTTTACAAAGGCACCAGTTATATTGGATTAGGACTCACCCTAATGACTTCATTTGAACCGAACTGCCTCTTCAAAGACCCTACCTCCACATTCCAGTCACATTCCAAGAATCCAAGGGGTAGGACTTTAACACATGAACTTTTGGGGGACCTGATTCTGTCCATAACAGTTGGGTCTCTGTGAATACATTAGAAGAGGAAGTTAGGAGTAGTTTGGTTTTAAGGCAGCATATTGCTCCCAGCAACCGACCCATGGAGTTTAATGGCTTGGAAAATGCCTTTTGTCATCTTAGGCTTTGGGTCCACTTGCCTCTGAGGGTTATTCCACTGGGGCAGGGGCTGGGAGGGAGATGCTTACCGCGGAGTTACTTCAGTTGCATGACTACTTGCTGCCAGCCAAGACAGGCTTTGAGAAGCCTAGGGACTCAGGAAAATTTAGACTACCCCATGCAGCATCGAGTGTCTCATATCTATTCCTGGCCCTCGGCTGCATGAATCAAGACTACCGGCCATCTCTTCCCAATTTGCTGCCCCACCCCCATATTAGAGCCACACCCAACTGCTTGATTCTCTGAAATGTTCACCTTTCTCCATGTGATTCCCATGTGTCATCTCCCCCTCCCCCATCCTCGCCTCCAGTCCCCACCATCTGGGCCCTGAGCCTAGTTCTCCTTCAAGGCTCAGCTTTCTGATGTCTATGCTGATACCTCCTCTTGCCTCCCAGATGTAAAGACCTCAGGGTCTTCTCAGGGCTGGGGCAAAGGGCATGCACACACAGGTGAGTAGGGGCAGAAGAAATGCATTATCATCATTGCCACCGTGGCCACTCGACGCTGTGCGTTTCCTCCACCAGACAAAGGAACCACAGTTTGGTCACATTCATACCGAGAATATGAAGCAAATGCCGGAAAACCCAAGGGAATCTGGACAGGAATGGTTAAGTCATACAAGAGCCACACCATGGGTATATTAGTTAGCCTTTGGTACAAAGTAGATCAGAGTTTTGCCAGGGGACTAGGAGAGATTTTCACAGGGTAGAAATAAGAGAGAAAAATAAGATGCAGAAAAAATACCGAATATGGCTCCTATCCCACTTTTGTAAAACCAACCGTTAAAAAGCCTAGAAAGAGAGTGTACAGGATTGTCTGAGTTTGGTAAAAATGAGGTCGTTAAGGGCACCTGGGTGATTCAGTGGGTTAAAGCCTCTGCCTTCGGCTCAGGTCATGACCCCAGGGTCCTGAAATCGAGCCCCACATTGGGCTCTCTGCTCCTCGGGGAGCGTACTTCCTCTTCTCTCTCTCTCTGCCTCCCTCTCTGCCTACTTGTGATCTCTGTCTTCAAGTAAATAAATAAAATCTTTTTAAAAAAATGAGGTCATTAACGTGGGTTGCCTCATAAGGTATAGGTGGAAGAAAAGGTGAAAGTGAACCCCTACCCATAAAGAAATAGGATACACCCCTGTGCCATAGAGCTAACATCTAGCTCATTGTACGCACTCAGAAGTTTTTTTAAATGAATGAATATAATTATCTTAAGTCAATGGGATTGGAGCATGTTTGTGATTAATTAAACTTGTATGAGCACTGGGTGGTATACATAATTGAAGAATTGTTGAACGCTACATCTGAAACTAGAGATGTACTATAGTTTGGCTAATTTAAATTTAAAAAAGAAATAAAGTTAGTTTAATTGGTTATAAAAAAATCATTCACTTCATTAATGAGTTCATAGTTTTCAGTCTTCTGAAATGGGGTCAGCAGGTGGCGCTGTTTCTGGGAACACAAGTTTATTGGGGCACAGTCACATCCTCCTTTCTTCATCATCTGTGGCTTCTATCCCCATACTGGGGCAGAGTCCAGCAAGTGCTGGAAGGTTGAAAATATTGACTCTCAGGTCCTTTATAGAAAAAGTTTGCCAAGCGCTAGTCTAAACAATATAAGTATTGTTTAATTAGACTTCCATTTTTTCCCCCATATCCTTTGTCAGATTTCAAAGGGGTCAAGCGAGAAATTCAGACTGAGACCCTGAGCTAGACACCTGGACTTCTGCACTCTCTCGGGAGCCTGGCAGGGTGGGTCTTACTGTTCCAGGTAACAAGTGCAGAAATCAGAGACCCAGGCTCAGACAGAATCAGCATCTCGCTTTTGAGCACCTACTTGTATACATCTTTGAGCTCATCTATGGCCAACAGCTCACAGCTCCGTATCTGAGACGGTATAGAGATCCCTTTTGTGAGAACAGGTCAAGGATAAATGGCACATCTAATTCTTGTGGATTTTTGTGGGCATGGCTCAAAGTTCTCCTGTGTTTCTTACCCCACAGATTACTGAGCAAATTGCAGCCTGCAAACCCGTGGCCACTGCTTTAGACTCTGCCGTGGATGTCTTTCTGTGTAGCTACATTATTGACCCCATGGTAAGAATTTCATCTTTCAAAATAAGGAAACACAATAAACTCGTCGCTCTTCAGGGTTTGTTGGCAGATTGTAGTACACCCTAGGATTTAAAATAGTTTTGCACTTGGGTCTGTTACAGTTGTTGAATCCAAGACCTAAAATCTAAAATTTAGCTGAATGTGTTATGATACCTAACACACTAGGAAAAGCCAAAGACCTAGCTGCATACCTTTGTTCCTTCCTAGAATTACATGTATAGAAGTCAGGAGACCCTCATGAGGAAAACTCCTATTTGTCTAGAATAGTTGAGAAGGAGCACTCACTAGTAGGCAGATTGCAGATGTTCAAAACGATTCTTAGTGCAACGATATAGATATAGATGATATAGATAGTGCAACTATATACAGAGATATAGATACAGATATATAACCCCAAAGCTATAGCAAACTTAATTTAATTTTTTATTTAAAAGCCCCTTGAGATATTACCACTGGGATGATAAGTTCCAATTAGCCAAGTGTATTCTTTAGCTCTATTCACTACTCAATATACACTGATGGTCTCTGCGAGCCAATGCTCTCTGGGAGCATCTTCCTTCCTCTGCTGGAAGCACTTGAGTGGCTTCCTATGGTTATCTCCCGTGAAGATCAGGGTCCTTAACTGAATACACCAGGCCCTGCATGCTTGGGTCCCTTCCCATTGAGGCCACATTTCTGCACTCTTTGATCACCTTTCTCGCCATTCTCCCAGACGCATGTTTTCTTTCACTTCTTTAAATCTATCATAATGTCCCCACCTCAGGGCCTTTGCACGTGCCTTTTCTGCTACCTGGACTGGAGGCTGCATGCTCTCTCTCTCTCTCATTCCTCCCTTCCACACCCACATCCAACCTGGCTAACTCTAGCTCTAAATCCATCAGGGAGTGAGAACACAGGCTGTGGATTCAGATTCTACTTTTACATTTTCTGAACTCCATGACTTTGAAAAATTATTGAACTTATCACCTAAGTGGGCTATTTCAATGGCTCATTGAGAGATTATATGTCAAGCCCTTAACATCATAACTGATACGTTGACACTCAATACATGTTTGCTATTACTAGTGAATAATGTTCTGGTCTTAGATCAAACATGTCCTTTTCACTCAGCATCAGGGAAATACAAACCAAAACCACAATGAGATACCACCTCACACCAGTCAGAATGGCTAAAATTAACAAGTCAGGAAACGATAGATGTTGGCAAGGATGCGGAGAAAGGGGAACCCTCCTACACTGTTGGTGGGAATGCAAGCTGGTACAGCCACTCTGGAAAACAGTATGGAGGTTCTTCAAAAGAGTTGGAAATAGAGCTACCTTATGACCCAACAATTACACTACTGGGTATTTACCCTAAAGATACAAATGTAGTGATCTGAAAGGGCACGTGCACCCAAATGTTTATAGCAGCAATGTCCACAATAGCCAAACTATGGAAAGAAACTAGATGTCCATCAGCAGATGAATGGATGAAGAAGATGTGGTATATATACAATGGAATACTATGCAGCCATCAAAAGAAATGAAATCTTGCCATTTGCAACAATGTGGATGGATCTAGAGGGTATTATGCTGAGTGAAATAAGTCAATCAGAGAAAGACAATTATCATATGATCTCCCTGATATGAGGAATTTGAGAGGCAGAGTGGGGGGTTTGGAGGGTAGGGAAGGAAAAAATGAAACAAGATGAGATCGGGAGGGAGACAAACCATAAGAGACTCTTAATCTCCCAAAACAAACTGAGGGTTGCTGGGGGGAGGGGAGGTATGGAGAAGGTGGTTGGGTTATGGACATTGGGGAGGGTATGTGCTATGGTGAGTGCTGTGAAGTGTGTAAGCCTGATGATTCACAGACCTGTACCCCCTGGGGCAAATAATACACTATATGACAATAAAAATAATTAATTAAAAAAAAAACACATGGGGGAAAAAAAAAACATGTATTTTTTTCCAGGAAGCCTTTTCTGATCATCCCACCTAGATTGGGCTCCCTTTTCTACACTCTGACAGAGCACCATGCTTTTCCTTTAGAGGTGTTATTGCTGTTTGAATTGAACATTTGTATGGTTCTTTGATTAAGATGTGTCCTCTGCTGTGCACTCTAGACTCTTGACTCCCTTAGCAGAGCGCCTGTGTGTTGCTGAGTCCCTGTCATCTGGCACATTGCTTGGTGTAGGCAATTGAATAAATGATGATCAGACAGCTCTTTGTTGAAGTACATCTGTATCGCTCCATCTGTCCAATCCCCTGTCCCACATTCACATGACCGTCTGTCTGCAGGACAGACTTTTACACCTGAATGGAAACACTCCTGCACTCTCTCACCCGAGCAGGTCCTAAGGCTTGGCTTCCTCACCACCTTCCCTCCTCCCCAGCCTCTAACTCCTTTGTCCTGCTGCTCGGACCCTCCCTGATGGCTTTGTTTGAACCCTCCTTAGGTGTTCTGAGCTAACCTCGGTGATTCTGAACTGATCTCCTCACATCCAGTGTTCACCACCTTCCCCAGCTACTCAAATCACCCAACCATCAGATGCCTTTCCACAAATAATTGGGACCCAGTGGAGGGGAGGCCTGGAGGCTGCTCAGGAAGATGTAGACTGGAGCTCTATAGCTGGGTGGTTTAAATAGTAAGAAAGAGCTCTGGGCATTGATTTTGCTAAGAAAAAAGACTCCAGACTGACTAACATGTTTCTTTTATATCTTGATTGTTCCCGGAAGAATTATGGCAGCTTCCAATAAAAGGATATGGTTGTCATCAAGCTTCAAAACCTCTCAAAACAAGTTTAGCATAGAAACCTGCCAATAAAAGGATGTTGGGGGATGGGGAAGAAGAACAAATTTTCTGGAAATTCTGGGCCAAGAGGAGCCACTGCCATTTGACAGTTCATCCCATCAGGAGAAGAGCAGAACTGCAGTGGCTGAGCCATGGGGTGGGGGCATTGTGACATTCAAGCTGCCTTCGTCTCGTGGTGGGCTGGGGAGGTGGCCCTAGTGTTACTGACCACACCATCCTAAGGCAGCGGCAGACTGTGTATCTCCGAAGTCGGCCAAGTGTAAGATGCTGGCCGGGGCACGATGCCCACAGGGTCATGCTGGTTGTTCCCAGCTGCGTCCGTTGTGATTGGTGAGTGAGGTTAGAAAGTGTTGGGTGTCACCCCTACAAAAGCTAGCAGGGTGCTATGGGCAAACTGAGGATCGATGCCCCTCTCGATGGAAGAACCACCACTCACCTACCGCTTTATAGCCGGGCGGTCTAAATCGTAAGAAAGAACTCTGGGCATTGATTTTGTCAGGAAACTAGACTCCAGACTGACCAGCATGTTCGCCTTGTAGGGAGGGGGCCTCCGTGTTATGAGATTGAACTTCAGCCTTTTCTTTTTTTTTTTTAAAGATTTTATTTATTTGTCAGAGAGAGAGGGAGAGAGAGCGAGTGCAGGCAGACAGAATGGCAGGCAGAGGCAGAGGGAGAAGCAGGCTCCCTGATGAGCAAGGAGCCCGATGTGGGACTCGATCCCAGGACGCTGGGATCATGACCTGAGCCGAAGGCAGCTGCCTAACCAACTGAGCCACCCAGGCGTCCCGAACTTCAGCCTTTTCAAGAAAGGACATAAACCCTAGTTCCTATGTGAATCCGATGTACGAATGTTGGCAACTATTTTTGAAAATACTTTAAGCGGATTTTTAGACAAAGTAGGGTTGAATACAGCCTATGATCTGCCCTAAAATTGGTTAAATTAAATATGGAATGTTTATTGAAAGCCTCGTAAGACTACCTTTTCCACACTGTGCTGTCTTGGGATGAGGATGCAGTGGTCCTGCTGTTCTGATGGGCCAAAAAGGTGAATTAGAACATCACACAACTCATGAAAGGGATTAAGCTCAGGCTGGCTGGAGGGCCCTGCTCTTCTCCTTGGCAGCAAAGAAATGCCATCTTGTGGGATTCTAGATTCAAACCCTTGCTTCTCCACCTCCTGCCGCTGTTCCTCATTTGTAAAATAAATATAATAATAAGACCGATTCAAGCTTTTCAGGAAGATTTAAAGCCTTACAGTAATACACAGTGTCTCACACAGTAACTGACTCGTATTTAGTTCACAAATGGTCTCCATGAACAAAATTCGAACTCCTTAAAAAACAATTGCAAAAGGAAGTGATTTCCACCCCCAGCAACTGCTGTTTCCCATTCCCCATCTTCAGGCACGTAATCCTCCCTATTCTCTTTTCTTCCCTAGAATTTGTTCTGGTTTGGCATAGGGAAAGCGACCGTATTTTTACTCCCCGCCATCATTTTCGCTGTGAAGCTGGCCAAGTACTATCGTCGAATGGACTCCGAGGACGTGTACGATGAGTAAGTAGACAAATTTCTGCAGAGTTCAGGGGCGTCGGGGGGGGGGGGCATTTTCTAAGTGGTACGGACCTCGGAGAGCTTGCGGAAGATGAGCTCTGATGAAATTACGCTTGGTCTTTTTTTAAGTAGGGGGTCACTTCTGTTCAGGAGTCTTCTTTGTATCGACTTTCTTGTGCTTGTTTTAACGATGTTTTCCCTCTCGCTTACTCCTCTCAGCGTTCTTAACCAACCTTCTTGTTTCTTGTTTGCAGTTCCTCTGTCTTGGGGACTTGGCACTTTACTTTATAACTGTTTTTACTAGTTTTCATTTTGACTCTGTAGCCTACGCTTCACTCTGTGGTGACCCTGTATGCTTCATTTTTACTTCTCTCTCTTCCCTCTCGACCTGTGACTCTCCTGAATTTACTCTGCCCGCATCCATATCAGGGTAAAAAATGTGGGGGATGCAGCTATTGAGCTGTAATCATAATTTAAAAAAAAAAAATTGTATCTCCCTTTCTAGTATTTTATAGTGCTGAAACTGTATCACCAAAAAGTAAGACTTTCCTTTTTTAAAACCGTATTCATCAGATGGGACTGGGGAGGGCATCATAATTAACATATGATGGGCTTATACAACAGAATTAATAACATCTTAAAATTACATAGTGACATTAGATATGCCCAGATAAAAATCAATGCTGATGTCTTTTAAAATGAGGGCTGGCACACACAAGGTACTGAAGAAATGCTGGTTGAATTAATGACATTTTATACATCCAGTTTATTTATCTCTAAAATGGTTGTTTCAGTACTTGGTTTTAAAGGAAGCAGAATGTGAATATACCTTTTTACCTTCTTTGTAGACTTCGCAAATTGTCATTTACTTTTCATGACTGTTACATTGCCTTTGTAACCCATGATGTAAATCCTTCATCTTAGAGGTAACGTGGTGTTTTTGGTATATTTATTTTTGTTGCAGTATGGAAAATGGTGATATTGGTTTTCATAGACATCATTCCACTCAGACTGTATGAACAAAGTTTTTAAACAGACCCAATGGCACGAGTTCTTGACCTACAGCACCTCCAAATTCTGGAAAAGAAACCCTTCCCTCCCGGAGTTTACAGAGTTCAGTGATTTTATATGCAACATGCGCTCACGCGCCAAAGAGTGAAAAACCGTGTACACCTATTTTTTATTAATCTCTAGAAGTCTTGCTTTTATCATCTGAGCCTTTGATGAAAATTTCAGTATGTAATACCTTCATTGGATTTCCAGGTTAGCTTTGGGAGCAAGATGTGAATTGTGTCCCACTTCCTTCCTTGGGAACTTAGACTTGTAGTTAGAGAACGTTCAGCAAATCACAGATGTGTGTGTGTGTGTGAACAATAAAAGAATGATTTTGGAAATCTGACTCTGATCTTCTTATTGACAAATATTCTGATATGATAGGTACTAGTTACATCACTGTGTCTTTTTCTTAGAAGTACTGTAACAAGCAGAGTGGGTGGCTTCACGCAGCAGGAGCGTCTTCTCTCCCAGTTCTAGAGGCCCGGGCCCTGAAATCCCCTTCCGGGCCCTGAAATCCCCTTCCGAAGAGAAAGTTTGTTGGAGAATCTGTTCCTCGCCTTTCTGGTTGACTCTGATGATTGTGACAATGTGCGGCGTTCCTCCGACGTACCACTCCAGTCTCTGCCTCTGTCTTCACAAGGAGTCTGCCCTTGGGTGCCTGTGTCCAAATTTCCCTCTACTTCTAAGGAGTCATTGGATCAGGACCCGTCCTCGTCAAGAATGACCTCATATCTATTTCATCACATTTGCAGACAACCTCTTTCCAAAGCTTCACGGTTCCAGGTGGATGTGAATTTGGGGGTGGGTGGGGCGAACACCGTGCAAGCCAGCACCATCACAAAGCAGCAATAGCAAACAGCCAGACAGGGAAGTGAATTTGAAGGAGAGCACCTATAAACACAGAAACTAACTTAAATAACCCAAATCACAAAAGACAGAAAAATGACAAATTTTATTAGACACATACAAAATAGTGACTCATCTCCCTCTTCATTTTATGTTGGTCTTTATTTAAGAACACGTGAATACTCCACTGCTTGTGAGCATAAATTGTCTCTTTATCTTACGCAATGATGCCCAGCCCCTCCCACACAATAGATTCACGTGGTTGATACTTAGGTCCCGTCCTTAGAGATTCTAATATAATTGGCTAGGGGTGTGGCCCAAACATGTGAAGTTTTACATTTTCTCAGGTGAGGGGTGCCTGGATGGCTCAGTCTGCTGGGCTTCCGGCTCTTGGTTTTGGCTCAGGTCATGGTGTCTGTGGTTGTGGGATCGAGCCCTGCATCAGGCTCTGTGCTCAGTGAGGAGCCTGCTTCAGATTCTTTCTCCCTCTCCCTTTGCCCCTCTCTGCTCACACTCAGTCTGTCTCTCAAAAAGATGGGTAAATCTTAAAAAAAAAAAAAAATTTCCTCAGGTGATTCTAATAGATGACCAAGATTGAGAAACACTGCCCTGGATTAACAGAATCATTTTCTGGGATATATCACATGTAAATCTCATGTACAACCTGGCTGAGGACTATGAATACAGCTCTACATGCATTTCATCCAAAAGGACCCTGTCCTTGAGGAAAGATAGCAGAGATCTGTGTTCCGATCGCTGGTGACGGCTCCTAGTCACAGAGGTGCAGACGCAGAAGGGAGCAGCCATTGTCGCATTGGTCCTTTTGAGGACCAGCTGCATTGCTTTCGCACTGTCTTCTCGGTAGCGAGTCTACAGTGCTGGTAACATGGTCTATCCAGCAGTCATGCCCAGTCAGGTCTTTTAAAGTCCATTCTGCTTCTTGATGACATCATCAGCTGAGAAAGAGAAGGAATCCATAATGTCTACTGAATGTCATGTCCATTAGCCCACTGTCAGGACCCCTTGGGCAGCATATGACTGTAAACGTCTCAGACATCCAAAATACGGCAGAGCTTGGTCTCGAGGGCTTCTGTAGTGTGCCCAGAATCTGCCACTCCCACAAAACTTGGCTTCTTGGGTTGTCGCAAAAGCCACAGGAAGCCAGAAATTGCCACAAGATGGCAGCAGAGGATGTGTGTAATCTATTTGCAAGGCGTCTTTTTAGAGCTATTAGGGTTCTTGCTTCATCTTAGAAAATCAGGAGGAACATCACAAACATTCAACAAATGGCCAATAAACATTAAAAAAAAAGAATAAAAGGAAAGAAAATCAGTTCAACTGCCAACAGGTACGATAGTCCTGATAGGCCATTTCGATCTCCTTGTCTTGCTGATGAGGCTGATCCTTGGCGCCCATCCAGTTAGTAGCGGGATTCCTCTGCCCAGGTAACAGCACAGGCCACCATTCAGGCTCGAACAGCCCCATTGTTAGTCGGGCTCATCTCAGCCTGCACCTCCCCGTGGGCACCCTCATCAGGTATGGGAAATGTTTCATCAGAAAGCTCCATGGCTGTCTTTAATTCACATGTCGTTGTTCACCACCAGTTAGGCTGCTGGCCAGGGCTGAGGACAGATGATAAAGGCACGCCTGACCTTTAAGAGTATTATCTAAAATAAGGCAAGTGCCTTTGAATTTAGCCCTTCATTTTCTACCAGAGTTGTCACTAGCACTGCAGGGCTGCTGCCCCCAGGGGACTCCATCAGCCTCTACCGAGATGAGCCTTCAGGAAACCAGACCCAGGCATCCTCAGACCTTCCTGGGAGCCATCTCCAGGGAGCCAAATGCTCCCAGGTGAGTCATCAAGGGAGATACGATGGGTCCCTAAACATGGGGCACCACCTTCTTGCGTGATGAGCACCTGTCTCTGGGACCTGACTTGCTATTGTGAGATGTTCCATTTCCAGGTTTTATGAGAAAGAAAAAATGTTCGCTTTCCCAGGATCTGAGGGGCCCAGTGCAGGAAGGGGAAACCTGGACACAGTGATGTCTGGCAGTCGTCCCTCAGCCACTCGCTCTCCGTAAGGGTCCAGCAGTAGGCCAGCAGCAGTGTGTCAAGTGCTGCACAGCAGGGAGCCATGTGTGCAGGAAGGAGGAGCCCACAGGTTGATTCTGGGCACAGGTGCCTCTCAGGTGCCTCTCAACTGCCAGAGGCTCCACTCAGCACACTTCCCTCTGTCAGATCACTAGATTCCACCAGGTCCTTGGGGCTTACAGGCCTCGGGTAGGTGGACCATGGGGCTGCCTCTTGCACACCTGCTACCCAGGTCCCCAGGAAGATTGGGCTGATTTTCCGGTCAGTTTGAACAACAGGCTCAACAAATTATGGGATGAGGCCCATATTGTCTCCTGTCCCCAAAGAGCCCAACTAAGTCCAGGCTTCCCACTAGGTTTGTGAGGTCTATAGGGGGTGTGACTTTTCCTTTACTGTCTTGGGAATCCATCTCTGAGCCTCAGTCCACAGTCCTTCTGAGAACTGACTGGAGGTTGTCCCCCCAGGACTCCACTCCTAAGCTGCTGCTCTCTGCTTTCCATGGGAGCCCATCAGCTTGACGTCATCACTGCAGGCCCCCTCAGGGGGCAAGAGTGTGAGCCTTCAGGTGCCTGTGGGGCAGGACAGTAAACATGTTTGCAGGGCCAGGCGAGCTTGCCAACAAATGATCTTTGACACTTTGTGACAAAGAGATTGAGCAAAAGGCACTAGCCATGTCCAAGACAGAATCCTGCCAAAATGTGTAATCAGTACAGCTGCAGTCGGAAGTCTGACAAGGCTGGGCTTCCAGAGGCAACAACTGAATCTTGTTCAGGATAATCCACGATGGAAACACCCATTTTGGATTCACGGGAGGAAGAAAGGAGTTTTCAGTGTGTAAAGCTCACAGGGTTGGGTGCCATTGTGAAAGCAACTGGCATTACCCAGCTGATGCACTCTGGTCCTTCACAGGCTGTAGAACCTCGTGAATGGGACGCAATCTGTTTGTGTTTCGTACAGGAAATCTATCTGTCAGGTTAATTGAACTGATGAATTTAAACTGATGGTCTTGACCTTCTCATCTCTAATACACACTCCTCCTCTCACACTTGGTGATTCAAAGTTTATATGAACATGGGGCAGATTAAGCACAGACAGTTACTCACCTTTTAACAACTGTCCCACCATCTGCAGGAAGGATTTCGGACCTGCCTGGGAGGTGCATGTATTATGGCTGGGGACTAACTGCTTTGAATAAAGTGGCTAAGAAAAAATGTGAGAATGAAAAATCCTTGCTGCCCATCCACTTGCAGATCTATCTGGGTCTGTGAGCTCCTGAAAGATTGCAGCTTATAATCAGCACAGGGGAATCCGCGGAAGGACTTCTTTCTGCCTGAAGAGCTCAAGTCGGTTGCTGTCTGGGAGGCAACTGGCAGGTCTTCTCTCTGGTCGTTTAATAATACATATTTTGGGGGCACCTGTGTGGCTCAGTGGGTTAAAGCCTTCAGCTCAGGTCATGATCCCAGGGTCCTGGGATCAAGCCCTGCATCGGGCTCTCTGCTCAGCAGGGAGCCTGCTTCCTCCTCTCTCTCTGCCTGCCTCTCTGCCTACTTGTGATCTCAGTCTGTCAAATATATAAATAAAAATCTTAAAAATAATAATAATACATATTTTTCAGGATGCCCGGGTGTCTCAGTTCGTTAAGTGTGTGACTTAAGCTCAGGTCATGTTCCTGGGGTCCTGGCCCCGAGTAGGTCTTCCTGCTCAGCAAGGAGTCTGCTTCTCCCTCTGTCTCTGCCCCTCCCCCTACTCTTGCATACTCATACTCACGCTCTCTTTCTCTCAAATAAAGAAATATAATATTTCAATGTTGTCCTGAAGTCATATGTGTCCATGCTCTAGAAGTCAGAGCTGGAAAAACTTCGGACCTATTAAACATAGTGACCAAGTTTGTGTGGAGACACCCCTCTCCAACTATCTCCAGTACTCACCCCCACCCCACACCTCCCAGGGATCCCTGTTCCCTTTCTGCCTCTCCTTCTCCTTCCGGTCTGTCCCCGGAGCCACGCCAGGCCAGGCCGCAAACTGAAGTCTCACCAGGTTCTCCTCCTGCATTCTTCTAGAATCCTTTACTCAGGTGGTATCAAACTTGGTTTGGAATTACAGTGTCACTTTTCATCTTTTTCTCTCCAAACAGAAAGCCAGCTGTCCCTAGAGCAGGAGATCCAGTGCAACTGAGAGAAATGACTTTTGGTCAGTTTGCTCATTGTTCATTCAGTTTAAAATAACGACCACTCCTGACACTATTGTGATAAAGGCCTCTTGTAAATAGATGCACAGCTCATGCTCAAATGACAGTAGGTAGCATTGTGGTTAATCAGATGCAAATAGATTACCAAATTTCCATGGGCTTTGTGGCACCTTTAACAGCAGCCTGGGGTAAATGCACCGTTTTGGTTTTTTTTTTTTAGTGTTTCTGTGACCCTTTTGGAGCCCTGACTTCACCAGTCACTAGCTGCCTGTGGTCTTTCATTTCCTCCTCACTGCATGTGGATAAGACTAGCACCTATCTGCTGAGCAGGCCCCAGGTGAGCTCATCATGCAAACTGTGCAGTAATAGCTCACATCACAGCTGCTGTCACCCTCACCACAATGTTGCTCGAGCACTTTTAGTAAATGTGTGAGTGCTGTGGTGGGTCTGTCCAGGCTGTGGGTTTCATAAACAGTCCTCTTGCCTGGGAAGATGGGGAGCCATTGCTCTAGAATGAATCTAGAATACCCTCTTGCCCACTTCCTCATCTGCCTTACCCATGAATTTCTTCCAGGGCAGACATGAAACCTACAGAGTCCCTCCATGCTGAGAATAGCTCTCCCTTCTTAGAGAACAACTGTTCCTTTGTAAATCCAACCAGATGTTTAGGTGCTGGGCTGTTCACCCCAGAATCCTGCTCTTTGCCAAGGTGGAGGAGTCCAATGGCAGGAACGTGACTCAAGCCCAATTTATCAAAGTCTTCCCCAGAGACTTCCACAAGGCAGCTCAGCTCAGAGCTGCTGACATCCATGTTTCCAACCACGTGGAGAAAAGCAGGGAGAGAAAACAAAGAACACATGCAGAGAAAACTGAGATGCAATGTGAGAACAGAGCTTCAGGTCCCAACTCTGTGGGACTGGTCTCCCAACCCATGGATCCATGATTTATAAGAAATTTCCCCCAAATTCTCAACTTTCCTTTCCTAAAGAAAGGAACTTTCTTTCTTTAACAGTTTACCTTAAGTTCCTATTACTGAAAGCAGATGGTTCTCAAAAAACACAAAATCCAATTCAATCCAAAGATTATATGCTAACTTTTTTCTAAGGTTCAAGCTTGAGACCTAGACTAGGGATGTCAATTCCCAGGATGATGACAGTGGCAAGAACATAAGTGGACCAAATATAATGACAAGTCAACTGTTATAACAGCAAAATCTGTAAAAATTTAGGGGAATCCAGATAAAGAACCATAGATTTTTTTTTTTTTTTTTTTTTTTTTTTTTGGTGGGCACAGGAAATCAGAATGACTATTTGCCAAGTAGACAATGATAGAATGGAATTTTGAGACAAAAGTAGCCATTTGGCAGAGTTTGAGTCTTTTAAAGTTGCCTGAAATTTGGGCAGAAGAATGAACACTCAGATATAACTGCAGCCCAAGGACAAGACTATAGGGGGTGATGGATACTGGACCGAATCTGGCTGGGATTCAAAAGAGTAAGTTTCTATATGTTGCCTTCAGAAATTAAGACTTTATTTTGTGGAAAAATGAAAACCACTGGTGATTAATATTTGGAAGTGACAGGTGTCACCACTCCAGCCCTCAGCCCTCATCAGATAGTGAGCCACAGACTAAAACAGCCCACCTTGAGCACAAAGGTCAAATCCTATTCACTTTGATTCCCTAAACTGATATTAACAACTGGCATAGAACAGTAATGAGTCAGGATTGAATAAATGACATTCCTTTTTCTCCAGCTGTTGAGTGTCCTTTAACCAGTTGTAGGCTCATAAAAAATTCTCTCTGCTTCTGGCTAGGTTAGATGTTCCCACCCAGATCACCCCAGGTTCCCTCCTACACAGCAATTACCCCTCAACTGTCATGATTGAGATCCTTGTCTTTCCCTATAGTGCCTGCATCTCCTTGAGGACAAGGATCATGTCACCTTGACTACATTCTGGGCAATAACAGAGAGAGCTTGGGTCCTTAGGTGTTTCATGAGTGCTCTCTAGATATATGGGGGGAAAAAAAGTGAATGACAGGATGAATGGATGATTGAGTAGCAGAATGAATGCCATCTGGTTAGAGAGCAATCCTGTTCTTCCTAGAGCCAACTATTGTCTTTTTCCCCTGCTCATCCCTGACTTTCCCCTCAACAGCCCAGCAAGGGTACTTTGCTGTCTGGGTGTGAGTGCCATCCACTTGTCCTGGGTGTGTTTTTCATTGTAACATCTTCACCTCCTACTGTGACAGAAGTGCAATGCATATATGTCCACATGCCTGGTGGCTCAAAGGGTAACACTAAGAAAGATCAACTTGCCTTCTCCCTTTGCCAGCTTTCCAGGGTGGCAACTGGCTCTCTTTGTGACATACTGAAAATTCAAAAGCGCTACTAGCTTTTTTTCTGAGTGCTTCAGAAATGTTATTCAAATAAAAGCAGATGCATTTAAAGCATATTCAACCCATTTTATAATGTTTTCCTTAAAAACAAAGATATGGAAAATGAAAACCTAGAGGTGATCTATGAACTTGCTTTCTGGAGAGTTTGTTATAAAATGCTAAAAAACAAAAAATCTTCTGCACAGCAAAGGAAACAGTCAACAAAACTAAGAGGCAACCCACAGAATGGGAGAAGATATTTGCAAAGGACATTTCAGGTAAGGGCTGGTATCCAAGATGTATAAAGAACTTATCAAACTCAACCACGAAAAACAAGTAACCCAGTCAAGAAATGGGCAGAAAACATGAACAGACACTCCACTAAAGAAGACATACAAATGGCTAACAGGCACATGAAAAAATGTTCAACATCACGAGGCATCAGGGAACTACAAATCAAGACCACAATAAGGTCCCACCTTACACCATTTAGAATGCCAAAAAGTAACAAGACAGGAAACAACAAATGTTGATGAGGATGTGGAGAAAGGGGAACCCTCTTACACTAGTGGGAATGCAAGCTGGTACAGCCACTCTGGGAAACAGTATGGAGATTTGTGAAGACGTTAAAACAGAGCTACCCTATGACCCAGGAATTACACTACTATGTATTTATCCCAAAGATACAGATGTAGTGAAAAGAAGGGCCATATGCACCCCACTGTTCATAGCAGCAATTCCCACAATAGCCAAACTGGGGAAGGAGACGAGATGTCTTTCAACTGATGAATGGATAAAGAAGATGTGGTCCATATATACAATAGAATATTACTCAGCCATCAGAAAGGATGAATACCCACCATTTTCACTGACATGGATGGAAGTGAAGGGGATTATGCTAAGTGAAATAAGTCAAGCTGAGAAAGACAATTATTATATGGTTTCACTCATATGTAGAATATAAGGAATAACATGGAGGACCACAGGGAAGGGAGGGAAAACTTAAGGGGAAGAAATTAGAGAGGGAGATAAACCATGAGAGACTCTGGACTCCAGGAACCAAACTGAAGGTTACAGAAGGGAGGGAGTAGAGGTATGGGGTAACCAGGTGATGGGTATTAAGGAGGGCATGTGTTGTGATGAGCACTGGGTGTTATATGCAACTAATAAAACATTGAACACTACATCAAAAATTAATGATGTACTATATGTTGGCTAACTGAACATAATAAAAAATAAATAAAAAGTCATGGAACATTAAAAAAATAAAATTAAATTAAAAAATTTATAATAACATAAAAGACTTTGAAACAGCCCTATTACTTGAAGAAAAAAAACCCATTATTAGTTAGATTCATTTGAAATTGCTGATATTATACCACTTTTGATCTACTATAAACAGTAATTTCGTATAGTTTAAACTGCAGCAAAAAAGGTGCATTTCTTTTTAGATGGATTTAGAATAAAAGCCAAACATAGCACATAACTTCTTATAAAATGGGTTCAAAATTGTGGTGTGTGAATCTGGATGTCTTATTAAGGTAAATAAACTTTACAGGCTTTCAATTTTCATTCATACCAAATACTCTACTATCAACTTTTCACTGTCTCTTATTTTTCTAAAGGAAAACTTCGGCACTAAGTATTAATTGATTTGCTGAACAGGAATTCTGAAATCTTATGACTAATGAGGATTTTAAATTTGGAATGCAAATATGATTCAGTGGAGCTAAGATGAACACTTTTTTCCAGACTGGTTAGATTTTAGTTAATGTTTTCCAGACAATTTCTTTATTTTCTGACAGTAAGTTTTTAATGCACATGACCTGACCCTATAAATTAATATCACTTTGATGCAATTACTCAGCATTTTCTGAATCTGTTCTGAATCTTCACTTTTGAAGGAGGGACTGGTTTTTTACCAAGTTTGGCCTGGTATTACTGCAGTTAAAGCTCACCTCGCGGGGGCGCCTGGGTGGCTCAGTGGGTTAAAGCCTCTGCTTTCGGCTCAGGTCATGATCTCAGGGTCCTGGGATTGAGCCCCACATCGGGCTCTCTGCTCAGCAGGGAGCCTGCTTCCTCCTCCCTCTCTCTGCCTGCCTCTCTGCCTACTTGTGATCTCTTTCTCTGTCAAATAAACAAATAAAATCTTAAAAAAAAAAAAAAGCTCACCTCGCAACCAAATTGCACCCACTGAGGAATCTCTGACATCTGCACCACAAGTACCAGCTTCCTAAGTCAAGGAATGATATTGCAGTAACAAACACATGAGAGTAAAATCAGTCTTTGAACTTGAAATCACCTGCATTCAACCACCAGCCTTAACCTGTAGGTGGTCACCAATTATGTTCAGACTTCATAGAACCTCCAAGGAAACCTGACATCCATCATTTAAATCTTTGATGAAGAGAAGAATGACATTACCCCAATCTGATCATGAGAAAAACACCAGACAAACTCCAAAAAGGGACACAGTCTCAAAATACCTGCCCACTCCTCCTAAAAACTCTCAAGGTCATCAGAAACAAGGAACAGCCACATCATTATGGTGGAAGAAGCCTAAGGAGTCAAGACTCTTAAATGCCTTGTGGAACATTGGCAGGCATCCGGGGCAGAAAAGACCATTAGAGGTTGAAAACTTATGGGTGCAATAAAACCACGAGTGTTTATAGCAGCTTTATTCTTATTTATTTATTTATTTATTTACCCAAAACATGGGAGCAACCGAGATGTCCTTAATAGGTAAATAGAAAAATGAATTGTAGCATGTCCAGACATTAGTATATTACTCTGTGTCAAAAAGAAATGAGCTTTCAAGCCATGAAAAGACACAGAAGAACCTTAAAGTAATAAAGCTAGTGAAAGAAGCCAATCTGAAAACACTAAATTCTCTATGGTTCCAACAATATAATATTCCAGAAAAGGCAAACCTATGGAGTCAGGAAAAAGACCAGTGATAAGCAGGGGTTATGGAGAAAGGGATGAACAGGTGGCATACAGCAAATTTTCAGGGCAGTGAAACTGTTCTCTATGAGACCATATTGGTGGATACACGTCATTACATATATCAAAATCCACAGTGTGTAGAATAGCAGGAGTGAACTACACCTGAAACTATGGACTGTGGGTCACCACGATATGTCAATGTAGGTTCATACATTGCAGCAAATGTACACTTCAGTGCTGGATGGTGGCAGTGGGGGGTTTCTGTATATGTGTGAAGATGGGACCTCTACGTACTTTCCACCCATTTTGCTGTGAACCTAAAAGTGGCCAAAAAAATAGCTTATTTAAAACTTCAGAAAGGACACTGGGTGAATTCTAAAGAGTTTTAATAACATATGGACTTCAATAATGATGTGTCGATATTGGTCCAATACTTTTTCTGTGTGTAGTATAGTAATGTAAGAGATTAATGATAGGCCAACCTGGGTGAGATGTGGGGGCAGGGGTTCTATTTTTTTCTATAAATCTAAAACTTCTACTTTTTTTTACTTTAACAGAATAAAGGGGAAAGAGGGAGAGCTTTTAAATGTACAAGTATGTTACTTCATTTCTAAAATACTAGAAGTGTCTTTCATACATGAGATTTATAATCGTGTGTCAATCACTGGGTAAGGCACTTTCTGTATGCATCATATTTGAGCATAAAAAACCCTAGGAAGTAGGCATAATTCTCCCTCACATGCAGCTGAAATACCTACTTTCCAGGTTGAAGTAACTTGTCTAATTCTTACCTTCAGTGTAGGTTGGTTCCTACATTTCTAAAATGGAATTAATAAGAGGGCTGTTGTACAAATAAAGTAAGATAACTTTTCAGGATGATGCTTGAAATATAGAAGCACGGTGAGAGTACTTGTGAATTATTATCACATCATCACCACCACCACCACCAAAATCATCACCACCACCATCATCATCATCATCACCATCACCACTACCACCACCACCACTATTACCATCATCATATAGGCACCTTGAGGGAAAAACACTTAATATGTTAATTCTCTCTCCTCAAATGTAAAATGCGGACGATGTCTCGTCACTTTGATGAAATGATGAGAAAAATTTGTTAGGGGACTATTTCTAACCTTCAACTCTCCAGCAGAGACAGTCTTGATGACGTTGAGGTAGTGTTCAGATTTCTGGTTCTTACCACTCTCTTGGCTGGCTTCCTCTCTATACCCTGACTTCTATTTCCCATCTCCATTGGGGGGTTAGTTGGTGAAAGACACATGACCTTGGGCTACACATGCTACTTACTTTTCCTTTTCTCAAGGGCTATTTAGTTTGAATTAAAATGTTGAAGGAAAGGGAAGTCTTCAATGTAAGTCCCACTCCTGATACAGTTTCATTTTCTTGTGTGAGCCTTGTGGATTCTCTAAAGTGTGAGCTTGCTCATATTTCTGTGGAAAAACACTGGAAATATTCAAAAGCCCCATTGATGGCAGGATGGCAGGTAGGTTTTGTCCTTCATGCCAACACGGGTAGATGACTCATGGCTTTCTGGAGGAATGGGTTGCAATGACTTCTGAGGCTGCTTCCAGGCTCAGCACAAGTGCTCTGCACACCCTACTGGTAATGTCTGCCAAGGACACTGGAAAGATAGTGATGGCTCCTGGGTTGCATATTGGTCATCCTCAGCCTGTGGAATAAAGCCCTCAGCTTTGCATTCAAGACCTCTCTCTGACTTTGAGATCTTCCACCTTCTCCTGTCACAAACCTTCTCCTTAGGCAACTAGTTTACTTATTGATCCTCAAACAGATTAGAAACAGTTCTGTTCCATGGATCTGATATGGCTTCCTTAATGAGCTAAGTCCTACCTAGCCTGAAAGGAGTCTTTCTCAATAGGCTAGTCAACAGCTGTGAAATTCCAATATAACTTATTATCTGCATTTGTTGCCATTAAATGAGAACCTGTTGAAATGTAGATGGGTTGTTTTTGTCCACCTTTCCTCCTTCTTTGGAAAACAGAAGCCCTCTTTCTTGTTGAGAACTACCCATCCTCCACTCCCTGTGCTTCTGATGGGCTGTCCACCTCACATCTCTGCTCCCTACAACAGGCTCAGGGAATGTACCAAGGATGGGCTGTCAGAGTTCTCCTGGGCACTCATATGGTGCTAGGGATGAAAGGTCATGTTCTTTTCTAAGACAAATGGAAGGACCCTGCCTGAGAAGACAGAGAGGGAAAGAATGTAAGAGAGACAGTCAGAGATTCAGAGGGAAATAGAGACAGAGAAGAGACTTTTAAATCTTTGAATCTATGTGTATGTGAACTAACTTGACTCCTTCTACTGCCCAGTAAGTGCTTTTGTCTTTTAAGCTAGTTAAAGTTGAAATTTTCAACAATTCTGATAAAAACACCTACACTATGCCAAGAACTGCTATGGATAATGGGGACATGGAGGTACATGGAATAATAGGGCTGTGTCTTCCCCTCACAATGTAGATTGAGACAGATTCATGTCCCAGAATCTAAGGCAACATCCAGAATACTCTGCTGGGAGGTTAACCTACAACAGACCCACCATCAGTTCAGGCTCTGCCCTCCAGAGCTCGGGGCATTTGCAGAGGAACTTGGCCCACCTAAGCCTCATGTTCATATTTGTACCATGAGAATCCAGGGTGGCCTCACATTTCTCTTGGCACTCTTGTGGAAAAAAGGGAGATGAATCTTTTCAGAGTCCGTCTGCTTAAGGCCAGTTTCCCATTGGTCCTGGAAGCTGAAGAGGCAGTTGGAACCTGCAGTGGCCAGACTTGCTGGGGTTCCAAGCCTCTCTAGTTTTCCAAGGGTACTGTTGTATAAGTACATCATTTTCTCAGTATATCGAGATGTGAAATAATAACACAGCCTCAGCACAATGCTGACACATACATACACTACCTGGGAGCGGTGATCTATTTTCTCCATGAACATCCATGAAAGGGTGGGGAACGTGGACAATGATGAGAGGACCAATGACACCAACAAGGAGAAGATGACATATGAGCTGAATCTTAAAGGATGAGCAGATGTGTGCCTGGGACTGGAAGAGCATTCCAAATAAGGGGAACAGCAGGATCAAAAGCAGGAAGGGAGTGAGCAAGTGCACCAAGTATTCAGGAAATATTGGGCCCATGGTTTGGTGTGGCCTGATTGGTTGGATGGGGTGTGTGTGTGTGTGTGTGTGTGTGTGTGTGTGTGTGTGTGTAAAGACAGGCTGAACCAATAGGGCAAGTTACAGAGCCTAGTCTCATAATGTGCCAATTGCTTGGAGTACAAAGACCAAGGCAGAATTTGGGATGGGATCACAGGAAGGCTGTATGAAGGTCCATGAGAAGCCAGTGGTAGAAGTTCCATGTTCCCTTCCAAAGTTCAGAAACAATTCCAGAAAAGATTCTGGAGTCCATGTGTTTCCTTCCAAATTTGCTTTGTGTTCTGACTTACAATCTTCCTCCAGAAAGAATCTGGTTGCCTTCTGAGATCAAGGTAAATTTTGTACTTTTTAGGTTGTCACCTTGAACATTTCTTGAACTGTATCTTTCTTTGGAACAATGCCACTTTATTTTGCCCTTGTCCAAATAACCCTGCAAATCCACATGTTTATGGAGGTCAGGGTTTTAAACAGTGGTGGCAGGATAATGGAGATGGTCTCTAAGTGAACAATTTTACAAAAGGCTTAGAGTTTGGAGAAATAGCCACCTCCAATGGAATTCATGAGGGGACTCTGAAAAAAGTGAGTGAACCAGTCAATATCTATAACTCTGTGACCTTGAATTCTCAAACAAGTGAACCTTGAATGAAATACAACCATAGTTATGATTTTGAGTCTATATATCATTGGAACATACTACTACTGAGTTAAATTACAACCCAATTTCATATCAACACATCTGGATTTCAGGCATCTTAGAAATTCAGAAAATCTCACAGTGCTGAGCCCCACACCCCAAAGTATGCAGAGCTGATGGGACTGAGAGTTGACATTTAGAGAGGCAGACATTCTAGTTCACCAGAGTCCACACAATTCTTGCTGGTGCTATGTCAAAGCAAAAGGTAAGATGTCATTTATCATCAATTCAGCGAGAGCTTTAAGTAAAATGGGCAGCACAGGGCTTGGCAGCTAAGACAGTTTTGTTATTGTTTATAACTAACTCTCCCTCAGATATTGCTGCTGGGGTTCTCATCCCATCAAGGAGGGTCTTTGCAAGGCTGAGCTGTCCTCCTACCCTGGCTGCTGGGGGAAAGGGGAGGGCTTGAAGGAAGCAGATCTAATGCCCTGAATATTCCCCACCCCTACCCCAACCCCCTCACACCCCTCCCCCCCACACACAGAGGATTCCACCAACCACTTTCCCTGCAGGAACTCGCTCCCTGCCGTGAGATGTGGCTGGGAGGACCATCATAAAGATAGATAGATATGTATATTGTAAAATCCATCTCCCTGAGCTTCTATAAAAAGGGCCTTCCCTGCCTGGCACAGCAGGTGAGACAGCTGTAAACCTACAAACTCATTCTCACATCTGGGATTACACTGGATCTGCATACTCTGAATAAGGTAAGCGCCTAGTTCTTTTAAGAGTTTCATTACCTGTCCCCCTCCTAGCTCTTCAAGATCTCGGGATCAGGGGCGCCTGGTGGCTCAGTGGATTAAGCCTCTGCCTTCAACTCAGGTAATGGTCTCAGAGTCCTGGAATAGAGCCCCACATCCATCTCTCTGCTCAGCAGGGAGCCTGCCTCTCTGCCTACTTGTGATCTCTCTCTCTCTCTCTCTCTCTCTCTGTCAAATAAGTAAATTAAGTCTTTTAAAAAAAAAAAAAACCCTCAGAACCTTAGGTCTGGATGCCGTCAGGGATACTAGGGACTGAGTCCCAATGCCCTGATGAATTAGGGGGTATTCATCTAGTGTACGTAGTTCTCCATCCTCCTTCATTCAGAAGCCATTATGCCTGAGACTGTCACCCTTTCTCAAACCTAAGGAGAGCCCAAAAGCCCCTATGCAAACAAAATTCTGAATTTATTTTTATGGTGGAGTACGGTGGAGTGATGTATTTTTAAGTGGATTCATAATAATACGAATCATTTTATCATCAACTAAACCATAGCAAATTGTAAGTAATTCATAGTTTTCTTATTTGTTACCAATATTATCTGAAAAATACAGTAAGTTTAAGGCAACCATCAATCAATAAGGGGTGGTATTCAGGACTGGAAAGACAGGGTCTGGCTGCCTGTCCCATCTTTGTCACTTGCCCATTTGCATAATTTGTTTACCAGTATGAGCCTTAACTGTCATTTATACCAGGGGATGATTTTTTTATGATCTATCAGGCATAGCTCTTGAGTGTATTAAACAAGGTGAGAATCAAATGTTCGCAGAGGGCATAACACATAGTGAGCGTCAAAATAAAAATGCTATTTCTCTTCACCTTTCAAGTGTGTGTGTGTGTGTGTGTGTGTGTGTCTTTCTGTTTTGTTTTGTTTATTTTGTTATTTACTGGCTACCTGATAAAATCCATGTAATTTTAGTGTACTATTTAAGGTCATCATTTTTTTCTTTTTTTAAATTTAAAAAAATTTTTAATGTTCTATTTCACTTATTCACCTATCCACCTCCCATATGACAACCATCAGTTTATTTAAGAGTCTGTTTTTTGTTTGCCTCTTTCCCCTTTGTTTGTTCATTTGTTTTGTTTTTTAAATTTCACATAAAAGTGAAGTTATGGTATTTCTCTTTAGGTCAGATTTATTTCAGCTAGCATTATACCCTCTAAATCAATCCAAGTTGTTGTAAATGGCAAGATCACATCCTTTTCTATGACTATGTAATATTTCATTGCATATGTGTGTGTGTGCATATATATATTATATACATATAATATACATATAGTATTTTCTTTATTCATTTATCATTGGATGGACTCTTGGGTTGCTTCCATATCTTAGCTATTGCAAATAATGCTGCAACAAACATACATTTTCAAATTAGTGTTTTCAGGGTGTCTGGGTGGCTCAGTGGGTTAAGCCTCTACCTTCAGCTCAGGTCGTGATCTCAGAGTCCTGAGATTGAGACCGGCATCAGGCTCTCTGCTCAGCAGGGAGCCTGCTTCCCCTCTCTGTCTCTGCCTGCCTCTCTGCCTACTTGTGACCTCTCTTTCTGTCAAATAAATAAATACAATCTTTAAGAAAAAAATTATTGTTTTCATTGGGGGGTAAATACCCAGTAGTGCAATTACTGGATCATATGGTAATATTAATATTACTTATGTTAATATTATCAATATAAGTAGTATTAACATTAATCTATCTTTTAGTTTTTTAGAAACTTCTGCACTGTTTTTGATAGTGTCTGCACCAATTTGCATTCCCACCAACAGTGCATGAGGGTTTCTTGTTCTCTACTTTCTTGCCAGTACTTCTTATATCTTTTTTTTTTATTCTAGCCTTCTGACAGGTGTAAAGAGATATCGCGTCATGGTTTTGATTTGCATTTCCCTGATGATGGATGATATTGAGCATCTTTTCATTGTCTATTAACCATTTGTATTCTTCTTTGGAAAAATGATTATTTGGGTCCTCTGCCCATTTTTTAAACTGGATTATCTGGGTGTGGAGGGTTGTTGAGTTGTATAAGTTCTTCAGGTCATCCTTTCCAGTCAATCATTTATTTTTTTAAAAGCATTGGTTGAGGACTTTCTACATGTCCAGCACTTTGTCACAATAGGGCTCCAGAAATCAATTAATCATCATCCTTCCCCTCTATTTCCTAGTCTAAATGCTCTGGTAGAAATTCATCCTTATCCACCCTGATTCACTTTGCCCAGTCAAATTAAATGATCTCTACTGCTTCGTGCCTTTTCTTAGGTTCTTACTGTACCCCAAGTGCCCAGTCTTACAAACCCGCCTGCCTCAGAGCGTCCAAGTTCCAGGCATTTTGAGCCCTGTATCAATTGTCACCTTTAATGTCACTTGCCACGTCTGCTATCATGACATGGTCTCATGACCCCATGTAAACATATAAGCTATAAGAGAGTTTCAGTCATTGCATCCAACACCTCAATATCCAGTTGATATAACTGAAACCCAGAGGGGGAGAATGATTTGCCCAAGACCATGTCACAGACAGAGTTGGGAAAGACTTCCAATTAATGCTATTCAAATTTCCCAAAGAATTATCTCTAAGAGTTTAAGATACAAGATTTCTAATTCAACCTAGTTAATTCAATATCTGATTTAGTGCATGACATACAGTAGATGCTTCTTAAATGAATGAATAAATGAAGTGAGTGAGCAAATGCAGGTGTAAAGGAGTAGTGAATGAGGGATGAGAATTTATTTGGCTCAGAGAGTGGTGAAGGAATGAAGGAAGGGTAGGACGTTTTTGACATTCAGGACTCATATAAAGCAGAAATGTGAATAGACAGGCTGCTGGTCTAGTAATTCCAGGAGCCAGAAGGATTTTTTTTAATATTTTAATTTTTTTATAAATATATAATGTATTATTAGCCCCAGGGGTACAGGTCTGTGAATCACCAGGTTTACATACTTCACAGCACTCACCATAGCACATACCCTCCCCAATGTCCATAACCCCACCACCCTCTCCCGACCCCCCTCCCCCCAGCAACCCTCAGTTTGTTTTGTGAGATAAAGAGTCCCTTATGGTTTGTCTCCCTCCCAATCCCATCTTGTTTCATTTATTCTTTTCCTTTCCCCCCAAACCCCCCACGTTGCTTCTCCACTTCCTCATATGATATGGTATGATATGATAGGGAGATCATATGATAGTTGTCTTTTTCTGATTTATTTATTTCGCTAAGCATAATACCCTCTAGTGGGGCGCCTGGGTGGCTCAGTGAGTTAAAGCCTCTGCCTTCGGCTCAGGTCATGATCGCAGGGTCCTGGGATCGAGCCCCACATCAGGCTCTCTGCTCAGCAGGGAGCCTGCTTCCCTTCCCCTCTCTCTGCCTGCCTCTCTGCTTACTTGTGATCTCTGTCTACCAAATAAATAAATAAAATCTTTAAAAAAATAATAATAATACCCTCTAGTTCCATCCACGTCATCACAAATGGCAAGATTTCATTTCTTTTGATGGCTGCATAGTATTCCATTGTATATATATACCACATCTTCTTTATCCATTCATCTGCTGATGGACATCTAGGTTCTTTCCATAGTTTGGCTATTGTGGACATTGCTGCTATAAACATTCGGGTGCACGTGCCCCTTCGGATCACTACGTTTGTATCTTTAGGGTAAATACCCAGGAGTGCAATTGTTGGGTCATAAGGTAGCTCTATTTTCAACTTTTGAGGAACCTCCATGCTGTTTTTGAGAGTGGTTGCACCAGCTTGCATTCCCACCAAGAGTGTAGGAGGGTTCCCGTTTCTCCACATCCTCGCCAGCATCTGTCATTTCCTGCCTTGTTAATTTTAGCCATTCTGACTGGTATGAGGTGGTATCTCATTGTGGTTTTGATTTGTATTTCCCTGATGCCAAGTGATGTGGAGCATTTTTTCATTTGTCTGTTGGCCATCTGGATGTCTTCTTTGCAGAAATGTCTGTTCATGTCCTCTGCCCATTTCTTGATTGGATTCTTTGTTCTTTGGCTGTTGAGTTTGATAAGCTCTTTATAGATTTCAGATACTAGCCCTTTATCTGATATGTCGTTTACAAATATCTTCTCCCATTCTGTCAGTTGTCTTTTGGTTTTGTTAACTGTTTCCTTTGCTGTGCAAAAGCTTTTGATCTTGATGAAATCCCAATAATTCATTTTTGCCCTTGCTTCTCTTGCCTTTCGCGATGTTCCTAGGAAGAAGTTGCTGCGGCTGAGGTCAAAGAGGTTGCTGCCTGTGTTCTCCTCAAGGATTTTGATGGATTCCTTTCTCACATTGATGTCCTTCATCCATTTTGAGTCTATTTTCATGCATGGTATAAGGAAATGGTCCAATTTCATTTTTCTGCATGTGGCTTTCCAATTTTCCCAGCACCATTTGTAGAAGAGGCTGTCTTTTTTCCATTGGACATTCTTTCTTGCTTTGTTGAAGATTAGTTGACCATAGAGTTGAGGATCTATTTCTGGGCTCTCTATTCTGTTCCAATGATCTATGTGTCTGTTTTTGTGCCAGTACCATGCTGTCTTGATGAGGACAGCTTTGTAATAGAGCTTGAAGTCCGGAATTGTGATGCCACCAACTTTGGCTTTCTTTTTCAATACTCCTTTGGCTATTCGAGGTCTTTTTTGGCTCCATATAAATTTTAGGATTATTTCTTCCATTTCTTGGAAAAAATGGATGGGATTTTGATAGGGATTGCATTAAATGTGTAGATTGCTTTAGGTAGCATAGACATTTTCACAATATTTGTTCTTCCAATCCAGGAGCATGGAACATTTTTCCATTTCTTTGTGTCTTCCTCAATTTCTTTCATGAGAGCTTTATAGTTTTCTGAGTATAGATTCTTTGCCTCTTTGGTTAGGTTTATTCCTAGGTATCTTATGGTTTTGGGTGCAATTGTAAATGGAATTGACTCCTTAATTTCTCTTTCTTCTGTCTTGTTGTTGGTGTAAAGAAATGCAACTGATTTCTGTGCATTGATTTTATATCCTGACACTTTACTGAATTCCTGTACAAGTTCTAGCAGTTTTGGAGTGGAGTCTTTTGGGTTTTCCACATATAGTATCATATCATCTGCAAAGAGTGATAGTTTGATTTCTTCTCTGCCAATTTGGATGCCTTTAATTTTTTGTTGTTGCTGTTGTCTGATTGCTGAGGCTAGGACTTCTAGTACTATGTTGAATAGTAGTGGTGATAATGGACATCCCTGCCATGTTCCTAACCTTAGTGGAAAAGCTTTCAGTTTTTCCAGGAGCCAGAAGGATTCTTGATCTCACTTTTAATCAGACAGACATGTGTCAGGGTAGAGAGAAGGTTATCCTGTCACCCGGCATCACTGAACTACAACCAGGCACTGACTTACCTGCTTTTGTCAACAGGTCCCCACCAAGCTGAAGCCATGAGGATCCATAACCTCACCCAGCTTTCCTTCCTCCTTCTGGCTGCTCAGGTGCTCTTGGTGGAGGGCCAAAAGGAATTAGGGAAATGGCAGAGCAGCACTGCAACCAAGGATCAATGGATCCCTCTGGGCAAGCCCCAAATTGTGCAGAGAAGGCAGCAAGAAAAACACGTGGTCAGTGGCATAATTGTTACCCGAGACCAGGCCACATGCTATTTGACTGTGACTGATCATAAGGAGGGCACCACCCTAAAGGTGGAGTGCACCCGATTTGACCACAAGTTTTCCTGTGTCTTTGCTGGCAATCCAAAGTCCGGCATATCATGTTTTAGAAGTGATATAATCTACTGGAGGCAAATTGCCCAGAACTTGCATTGGCAAAACAACATCTGTGAGGACTCCAAGATGGTACTGAGGACCAGAGTGTGTGGTTGGAGGTTTCCAGAATCCAATCTGAAGCTGGTGTACTCCTCTCTGATCCATGATCCCAACAATGCTAATATGGAATTCAACCCCTGGTGTCGTATCTTTGTCGAAGGAGACTCCGATAAAAGTTCCAACGATGTCAAACACTACTATCCCAAGCAACAGAGCCAAACCATACCTCCTGTCCCTACCAAGGAGATCCAACTCCCAGAGACCACTACCACAGTGTCCACTGTGAATGAAGAGACTACCACTGAGCATTTGATTGTGGAAAAAAACACCACTACACAGCACACCACGATTAAAGAGATGACCCCAGAACAGACCACTCCCATGGAGCAGTTGGTTATGGAAGAGATTGCCACTATACAGCAGACCATGATTAGAGAGACCACCCTGGAACAGACCACCCCCACACAGCAGTTGGTTATGAAAGGGCCCATCACTACACAGCCAACCATGACCACAGAAACCACCCCAGAACAAACCACCCCCACAGAATGGTTGGTTATGGAAGAGACCACCATGACACAGCAGACCACAACCACAGAGACCACCCTGGAACAGACCAGCCCCACAGAACATTTAGTTGTGGAAGAGACCACCACAACACAGCAGACCACAACCACAGAGACCACCCCAGAACAGACCACCCCCACACAATCCTTCTACACCAAGGAAGTTACCACCAACATTCCAGTGGAGATACAAACCACAATGACCACCAAACCTAATCACAAGGATGACTTTAGCATCAAAATTAAGCAGAAGACAACCCAGGACACCTACCAGAAAATAGACCAGAAGACAGTCCAGCAGACGGACCTGGACACATTTGAGCAGCCAGACCTGGATATATTCCAGCAGGCGGACCTAGATACATTCCAACAGATGGGCCTGGATACATTCCAGTAGAGGGGACTGGATACATTCCAACAGACAGACTTGGATACATTCGAGCTGCCAGACCTGGGTACATTTCAGCTGACGGACCTGGATATATTCAAGCAGCGGGACCTGGGTACATTCCAGCAGACAGATCTAGATACATTCCAGCAGTCATACTAGGGTACAGTTAGAAAACAGCACAACAGGATAGCCCAGCAGATGTATCTGGTTACTGCCGAGCAGATGGCCCTGAATTACTATGAGGAGTAATTCCTCACCTTTGGCAAAATCTTAGTTATTGCATTATGGACAAATCTTAGTAATTGCATTATGGACACATAATTGTCATGAGTCAAAAGCAGATGGAGTCAGTTAAGAAATTTAATGTCATTAGTCCCTCTGTATGCTGCAAAGCTTTCCAAGTTCTCCATAAAATAATGAAGTTTTGTGCTATGAGAGTATAGTGGAATATTTAGATTTTGTAATTTTGTTTTTGTGCTTTAAAGTTATATTCACTTGTGATGTGAGTTTCAGAAGCTGTTTACCACAGTTAATAATTCCATTGCCTACAAAGCTATGTGTATATGCCCAGTGAGGACCTGTCTTTGAAGTGAATGAGCCAGAATGATGATTTCAGTCTGATGCTATTTCTGTCAAAGCAGCAAAGATAATAAAGCTCTGGGCATTTTTCAGAAATGTGTTCAATTGTTTGGTTTCTCTGTCTGGTTCCAAATGGAGTCATAAATAGTCTTCAATCTAACAATGAAAAAATATCTAAGAAACTATATTCTGTTGCTTTTCCATCCTGTTATCCCCAAAAGTGACCCATTTCAGAATTCCTATCTGTATACTTTCATCCATTGGTCTGAAGTATTTGATTATTTGTGAACCATAGTAGTTGGTATCCCTGATTTCAAGTGGACACATGGAACATGGGGTGATTAAGACAACTGTCAGGGTGTCACAAATGATAGGAGGGGCAGGGATCAGAATCCAGGATGTCTATAAGCCATGTCCACAGACTGGAGGGATGCCTTCCACTGACTCAAGTCAGAATCCATTATGACCACCATATATGGGGCCCCTGATCTTGAGGAGCTTATCTGAACTGGGGGAGGGAGCCTAGGATAATAAAGTGACCTGTGTGAAAACTCCAACAGAATGTGGGGAATGGCACTAAAAACTGAGAGAGGACGTGGAAAAAGCAGAAAAAATATCAGATGGGCTCCATAGAAGTATTATGGAAGCTAGAATCTGGAAAAAGTATCCATAGGTAGGAAATGCAGCAGAGTAGAGACACTTTAGGCAGGTGACAGCATGTGTGAAAGCAAAGAGAAGAGAAAATCATAGAAGATGGGAGAGGCCTTGGCTAGAATATGGTGGGAAACAGACATTGTTTTTAGTCACTTACATGTTAGAAAGATCTGAAAATGTTTTAATTCAAGAGTTGAGGAGAGAGGAGGATGTGACACCCAATGCCTTCTCAAAGTTCTAGGAGGAACAAAAAGTCAGAAGCAAACTCTATTATTTAGAATCTCTCCGGGTGTCAGGGAAGAATGACAGGTGCAGTGGAAGAATGGTCTTTTCCACTCACCAATATCCATAACCTACACTGAGCATGGTCATTGGCCTATCCAGAGTGTGACAGCCTCAGGGTGATACTTGGTGTCATCATCAACATCAACACTGACATTTATCTCTCCCTTGCCATGTGGCAGGCACCATGCTAACCTATTCCATGGAGTTGGCATTCATTCATTCATTCATTCACTCACTCACTCATTCATTCACTCATTCAACACATAATTTATTAAACACTGCCTCTGCCAGACCATGTTCCAGGTCCTAGAGACACAGTATTTCAAAGAAATCGATGCTTTGACCCATGGAATGACCAGTGGGTAAAGTGACGATAAACTCACAAATATACAAGTAATAGAAAGGAAAAGTAAAGGAGAAGAAGAGGATAAAACTGATGGACTGTAACTAATCTTAAATGAGACAGCAGAGGAGGCCTCTCTGTGGAGGTGACTTTTAAACCTACCATAAATGAAATGAAAAATCAAACCAGGTGACTCTCTGGGGTAAAGGTGTTAATGGAAGGAGTATTAAGGGCAAATGCTCTGAAATTAATTAATTAGTTTATTTATTATCTACTCTGAGCTCCTACTCTATGCCAGACACTGTTCTAGGGGTAGAAAAGGGCAGTAAATAATTTGCAATGACATGAATGGAACTAGAGGGTATTATGCTAAGTGAAATAAGTCAATCAGAGAAAGACATTTATCATATGATCTTTCTGATATGAGGAATTTGAGAAACAAGACAGGATCATAAGGGAAAGGAGGGGAAAATGAAACAAGACAAAACCAGAGAAGGAGACAAACCATAAAAGATTCTTAATCTCAGGAAACAAGTAGAGAGTTCCTGGAGAGAGGGGTGGGAGGAATGGGTGGCTGGGTAATGGACATTGGGGAGGGCATGTGCTATGGTGAGTGATGTAAGACTGATGAATCACAGACCTGTACCCCTGAAACAAATAATACATTATATGTTAATTTAAAAAAATTATTGTTCAAGTTGTAAAAAGAAAGAGCTCAGGAAATTGTTGATAAACAAATAAATAAAATGATTAAAGAAAAAAAGGAAGTGGCAGTAAATAAAGAAGAAAACAGATTACTCTCTTTATAGTGCTTATACTCCAATGATCGGTTCATGTTTGGCATGTTCAGAAACATCAAGGATTGCAGTGCCATTGTCAGACAAGGCATAGGACCTGACCTTTGAACCTCACTCCCATTCCCAAAAGAGCTGAACCAACATCCCCGACCCTCCCTCAGCTTCTCCTAGCCACACCACAGGAAGAACATATTCCTTCAAGTCTACACAGATTGTCATCCCTGTGGTCCCCACTTGCACTCACGCATCTCAGTCCCATGTAGTCCTAAGACAGGAGAAGACTGTTGAACACTTCCAGGGGTTGTTAAATAATAACTCTGGTCTAGTCTGAGTGATATAAACATTGAAGAACTGACCAGACTAGATTCAAAGACCGTTTAATGTCATTTCCAGCCCATGAAGTGGTATTTAGTTCACTCATGGTGTTTGGCCACTGGCAGAACTGGGAGGAGATTTGTTTTCAACATGGTGGAGTTTCCTACACTTGGGCTAGAAGTTTGCCCCCGTTGCTTCCCATACAACATCTCTGTGCCAATTATTTAACTTTTCCTAACTCCAGTGATCTCATCTCAACAATGGGGACAGTGAAACCTACCTTGAAAGGCTGCTCTAAGACTCACATTGGTCAATAAATCTAGAGCACGTAGTGCCTCACTGCTTGCACAGAAGGTGTTCAACTCAAGTGACTTCTAAAGTCCACCCACAGGGCCAGTTGTGTAGGCAGTTCAAAATTTCCTCATGTAAACTTTTTAAAAATGAGAGGTTTTTTTTTTTTTCCCACCCAGTAAGCAAAGAAGAACAATACTGATAACCTAGTACATGTCAGTGGCTTTGCCCCCTTCTCTTATATAATCCCCTCAACAACACTCTCTGGTAGGTGTTGTCATCCTTGTGTTCTAGATAAGGAAACTGAGACCCAGAAAAGCTGAGCAACTTTTCAAGGTCACCAAGCATGAGGTGGCAGAGCCTGTAAGTGAGAAACCCAGGGTCTGAGGGTCCCCCTGGCACTTTCTGTGTCTGGAGGTCATGATTTTCTTCACTTGATGAGAGAAGAGTAAATTTGTGATTTCAAATGTGATCCAAGCCATTAAGTGAATAGGGTGCCTCCCTCTTTTCCATGTATACATCCCTTTTATGTTCTTAACAGAAAGAAAATTCCAGAAGCTAACACTTCCATTCCTGGTCAGCCTTCTGTCACAGCCACATCCTGTGCAGACATCTGAACACAAATAAATAAATAAATAAATAAATAAATAAATAAATCAGCTTAAAAAAAAAAAGATATTCATGTGGCCATTGTGGTGGCATGGAAAGATGGAGGAAGAAAACAAACAAATAAATAAATAAATAAGAAAAATATAAACACAGTATAAAATAAAATAAATTTTAAGAAACAAGACAGATTTTACATTAGCTTATTTCAAACTTGGTACTTCATATTTTCTCTCTGAGAATTTTCTGAATATGAAGTGGAGGAGCGAGTGTGTGTGTGTGTGTGTGTGTGTGTGTGTGTTTGTGTGTGTGTGTGTGTGTCCGCCCTAAGGAGTGATTCCCCTTGATAACAAGAGATGGGAGGTTTTCAGGTAGGTGATAGTTACTGAAGGATGGCATATCAGCATCTCTTAAAATGCTCAGAGTTGGAAATCTCTCTCTCCTCCCTTAGGAAAACCACATTTCAGCACTGGCTCTGTGCAGGAACTCACAACCACAGCAGTGCTAACATATTTCACTGGCTATCCATCTATTCACCTTCTTCCCCAGCTTCCCTGTTACATTGGTTTTGGCCAAACAAGCAATGGATGCCTGTCATCAAGCTCTCGGTGGCTGCAGTCAACTTTGACACATCTTGGCTTATAGAGTGTCTCTCCAGTCCTGGCCTCTGTCATCACATGGAGTCATCTTCTGGATGTCTGTGTCCAAACTTCCCTCTTCTTTGGGAGGACACCAGTCATTGGGCTGGAGTCCCTCCTCATCTAGTATGACCTCATCTTAACTCGATTACATCTACAAAGTTTCTATTTTCAATTAAGGTCACATTCACAGGTTCCAGGTGTACATGCAGTTTGGGGAGACACTATCCAAGCCAGCACAGTCACCCAAAAGCAATTTCAAAGAGCCAAAAAGCAAGAGAAGTGAATTTGAAGGAGAGCAACTCTAAACACTCAGAAAGTACATTAGATGAACAAAGTTGGAAAGGGCAGACTATAAGATTTTATTAGGCACATGCAAAATAGTGACTCACTTCCCTCATAATTTTGCATTTGTCTTTATTTAAGAACAAGTTAGGAATCCACTGCTTGGGTATATAAATTTTCTCTCCATCTGGCCAATGATGTCCAGACCCTAATACACAGTAGTTTCATCTGAAGGTTCTTTTTAAAAAGATACTGGTACTTCAGCCCCATGCCGGGAGATTTTGATATAATTGGTAGAGATATGGCCTGAGTAGTGGATTTTTTAATTTCCTGGGGGTAATTCTAATTTGCAACTGAGGTTGAGAGATACTACCCTAGCTTAATTAAATCAGAATTTCTGGAGAGTACCCCAGACAGTGGTATTTTTATTTAATTCTCAGGTAGTTCTTATGTGATACGCTGGTTGAGAACTACTAATACAGCTTCTCTATATATTTTATCCAATTAGTATATATTTATTTATCATCTGGTATGTCCCAAGCACTATAAAAGACACAGGATGGAGGAGAAGTAAGCTAACAAACTAGGCCCAACCTCCTAGAAATCAGTGTCAATGTCAGAACAAAGACAACCCATTTGATAAGCGCAAAAGACACAGAAGGCTGGATGGTGGGGGCATCAGGGAAGGTTTGGTGCCATTGAGTTCCTAACATTATACAAATCAAGCATCTAATATGACACAGTTATCAAATCTGTTTCTTATAAAGAAACAGATGTGCCTTTCACTTGTTCCCTCATATAACCCTCATCACATCCCTACTAAATCAGCAGTTTTATTCCCAATTATAAATGAAGTCCCCTAAAGCTTAGAGAGTTGAGTGGTCCAACATCACAACAGCCTGTGTGTTTGGAGCAGAAGAGAAGCCAGGTCCCTTGGAATCCAAGCCTCTGGGTCTCAGTCCATGCACATCACAGACTGGGGTGGTTTGGGGGCACAAACCATTACCCAGCCTTCCCTAATATTTCAAACTAGAACCACATTGTAGCTCTCTAGTATTTTTCTAATGATGAAATGTGATATAAATTAGTGGTACTCAAAGTGTGGCCTGAGGACCAGAAGCACCTAGGTAGCTCTAGAAATGTTAATTCTCAGATACCACCCCAGACATACTGAATCAGAATTTCTGAGGCTGAAGCTCAGGAATGTCTTTTTTTTAACTGTGGTTAAAAGTACATAACATAAAATCTACCACCCTAACCATTTTTAAGTATATAATTGAATAGTGTTAAGTATACTCACCTTGTTGTGAAACAGATCCCCAGAATTTTTCATCTTGCATAAACTCTAGACCCACTAAACAACTCCCCTCTCCCTCTTTCCCCCAATACCTGGTAATTGCTATTCCTCTTTTGGAGTCTATGAATATGACCACTCTAGATGCCTCATATATGCAGAACCCTACACTATTTGTTATTTTGTGACATTTAACATAGTGTTCACCAAAGTTAACCATGTGGTAGCATGTGATAAAATTTCCTTTCTTTTTCAGACTGAATAGTATTCCATTGTATATATATGCCACAATTTATTTATCTATTCATCCTTGTATGGGCTTTCAGGTTCATTTCGCCTCTTGACTATTGTGAATAATGCTGCTATGAACAAGGGTTTGGAAATTATGTTTGAGACTCTGCTTTTAACACTTTTGTAAATATACCCAGAAGCAGGAATGTTGAATCATAAAATTGTCCTATTTTTAATTTTTTGAGGAACAGCCATAGTTTTTTTTCAATAGAGATCATACCATTTTATAGTCCTATCGATAGTGCAAAAGGCTTCCAATTTCTCCCCACCCTTACTAACACTAGTTATATTCTGATTTTTGAAGTAGGCATCCTGGTGCATGTGAAGTGGATATCACATTGTAGTTTTCATGTTCATTTCTCTAGTGTTTAGTGTTGAGCAAGTAATACCCATTGCCTACTGTTAGGAGTAGGAGTTCAAGCACTTCTGTCCATTGCTTCTTAGTATTGGAGTCGCCAAGGAAGACACAATGTAGTTACACACTGGATGGGAGGATGCTTTACTTATTTATACAGGAAAAAGAAAGAGCAAGATCAGTTTCAGTAGTGGGCATCAGTCCCCTATGGCTAACAGGTCCCTCCTAGCAGCTGATGCACAGCCATTAGCATGCCCACACCCCTCTTATGCTACCGCAGAAGGACTCCATCCCTTCTCCACAGAGAACAGAGATAGTAGTGGAATTGGCCAGTTGCCATATAATTTACACATTTAAGCTGAATGAAGGAGCATACACTGAAACAAGGAAAGATATTTCCACAGAAGGTCCAGCACAAGCTGGGTGCACTCTTTATCTCTTGGTAAAAAAAAAAAAAAAAAAAAAAGTGTTCCAGGTCCAAGGCTCATTCTTATAAGGACTAATGGGGCCCAAAAGTGCATGCACAGACTGCCTTTTCAAAAAGTAGTGATGTTAAATCACCTTTTTATGTTTGTAGACCAATCATATATCCTCTTTAGAAAACTGTTTATTCAATTCCTTCACCCAGTTTTTAATTATTTGATTTTTGTTGTTGTTGTTGTTATTGAGTAGGTGTTCTTTATATATTCTGGATGTTAACACCTTATCGGATATGTGATTTGCAAGTATTTTTTCCCCATTCCATAGATTGCTTTTTCACTCTGTTGGTTTTGTCCTTTGATGACCAAAAGATTTTGTGATTGATGCAGTCCCATTTGTCTATTTTTGCTTTTGCTGCATGTTTTTGCTTTTCTATACAAGAAATTGTTGGTGAATCCAATGTCATGAAACTTGTCTCTGGTTTTATTTTTCTAGGAGCTTTTTAGTTTGGGGCCTTGTGTTAAGTATTTAACTTATTTTGTGTTAATATTTGTATATTATATAAGATAAAGGTCAACCTCATTCTTTGGCAAGTAGTTTTTCAGTTTTCCCACAACATTTGTTGAAGAGATTGTCCTTTTCTCATTGAGTGTTCTTGGCACCCTTGTTGAAGATAATTGAACAATATATGTGAGGGGGTAGTTTTGTTTTGTTTTGTTTTGTTTTGTTTTGTTTTACTGAGCTCTCTATACTATTTCATTGGTCTATATGTCTGTCTTTATGTTGCTATCACATTGTTTTGATTACTGTAAACTTGTAATATGTTTTGAAGTTAAGAAGTGTGAATCCTCCAACTTTGTTACTCTTTTTCAAAATTGTTTTTGTTATTCCGGGTCCCTTGAGATTCCGTATGAATTTTAGGATGATTTTTTTTTTCTATTTCTACAAATAGCAAAATCCCATTACTGGGATTTTGGTAGGGATTGTGTTGAATCTGTAGATTTTTGGGGGTAATTTGACATAATATCACATCTCCCAACCAAATAGTCTTTCTGATTATTTGTGACCTTTTAAATTTTTTTTAGCAATGTTTTGTAGTTTTCTGTGCCCAGTGCTTTTATGTTTATTCCTAAGAATTTTATTCTTTTTTTGTTATTGTACATGAAATTGTGGTTTTTTTTAAAAGATTTTATTTATTTATTTGACAGACAGAGATCACAAGCAGGCAGAGAGGCAGGCAGAGAGAGAGGAGGAAGCAGGCTCCCCGCTGAGCAGAGAACCCGATGCGGGGCTCGATCCCAGGACCCTGGGATCACGACCCCAGCCGAAGGCAGACGCCCAATGACTGAGCCACCCAGGCGCCCCGAAACTGTGTTCTTAATTTACTTTCCAGGTTGTTCATTATTAGTGTATGAAAACAAACATGATTTTTATATATTAATTTTGTATCTTAAAACTTTGCTAAATCTATTTGTTAGTTTTAACTCTTTGTGTGTTTGTGTGTGTGTTTATGTGTAATCTTTGGGATTTTTTTTACATATATGATCGTGTCATCTGTGAACAAAGATAGTTTTACTTTTTTTCTTTCCAATTTGGATGACTTTTTCTTTTTCTTTTTCTTTTTCTATTTCTCATGTAATTGCTTTGACTAGGATCTTCAATTCTATTGAGAAATGGTGAAAGTGGGCATCATTATCTTCTTCTTGACCATAAAAGAAAAGCTTTTAGCCCTTCCCTATTGAGTATGATGTACACTGCGGGCTTCTCCTATATGGAGAAATTATTATATTATAGTGAGATAGTTTCCTTCTATTCTAAGTTTGCTGGTTATTTTTAAGTTTACTGGATATTATGCTGAGGTAATTTCCTTCTATTCTAAATTTGCTGTGTATTTTGAATTTTGTCTAATGTTTTTTCTTCATCAATTGAAATGATCATGTAGCTTTTATCCTTCATTCTGTTAAGGTGGTGTCTTAAATTGACTAATTACTTTATTTTGAATCATCCTTGCATCCCAGGAATAAATCCCACTTGGCCATGATGTATAATCCTTTTAATGTGCTGTTGAATTCTATTTGCTAGTATTTTGTTGAGAAATTTTGTGTTAATATTTATTGGGAATATTGGTCTTAGTTTTCATTTCTTGTAGTGTCTTTGTCTGGCTTTTGTGTCAAGGTAATGCCGGCCTCATAGAATGAGTTTGGACGTTCTCCTCCTCTTCAACTTTTTAAAAGAGCTTAAGGAGGGTTGATTTTAATTGTTGAAATGTTTCTGGAATTCTGCAATGAAACCATCTGGTCCTGGGCTCTTCTTATTGAAGAGTTTTTGATTCCTGCTTTGATCTCCTACTAGTTATATGTCTGTTCAGATTTTAAATTTCTTCATTATTCTATCTTGGCAGGTTTTGTGTTTCTAGGAATTTACTCATTTCTTCTAGGTTATCCAGTTTCCTGGTATACAATTGTTCATAATAATCCCTTATAGTCCTTTTTTTATTTCTCTGGCATCACTTCATTTCTGATTTTAATTATTAGGGTCTCCTCTCTTTTTTTTTTTCCTACTTAATCTAAGGGTTTGTCAATTTTATTGGTCTATTCAAAAAACTAACTCCGTTTCATTTACTTTTTTCCTATTCTCTATTTCATTTATATGTGCTCTAATCTTTATTATCTTCCTCCCCTGATAGCTGTGGGTTTAGCTGGTTCTTCTTTTTCTAGTTCTTTGGGGTGTGAAGTTTGATTTTTTTTTTTTTTAAGATTTTATTTATTTGACAGACAGAGATCATAAGTAGGCAGAGAGGCAGGCAGAGAGAGAGGGGGAAGCAGGGCTCGATCCCAGCACCCTGGGACCATGACCTGAGCCGAAGGCAGAGGATTTAACCCACTGAGCCACTCAGGTGCCCCCCCCCACAATAATGTGTTTTAGATCTTCATTTTCACCTTGCCCACTTGGCTCACGTGACCTCTCTAACCAGCCTGGAACTTCTCAGAGGCTATCTGCAAGAAGTTTTCTATGGGCCATGTTTTATTTTTTTGTCTCTGATGCCTCAGACAGTTTCTAACACTGAATAGGCACTCAGGAATGCTTGTAGAACACATACAATAGGGTCATTTTTATTCTTTGTTTTCCCAGCTTTGTAACAAGGCAGAATGTTTATTCCAGGCTTTGGGAGATACTGAGAATTGAGAGTGCACATTTTATGCATTGGTTCTCCTTATGAAATGCTTGAGTGCAGTTAACAGGCTCAGCTTCATATACAAAGCTTATTGCGGTTGGATCCATGCTGGTCTCTAGGTTGAGCTCTCAAAAAGCCGAAGTGAGATGGAGCTTGGAGTTCCAGATATTTACCGGAGAGCATTTGCTAGTTGTTAGGATGATAGAAGGTAAGATTGGATCTGTTGGAGATCATCAGGATACAGGCAGGTAGAGCTGCCTGGGATGAAGCCAATTCTGTGTGAACTTGAATGTGTCATTTCCCTGTACTGGGTCTCAGTTTCCTCATCACATTTTCCATATCCATTTGTCTATTGATGGACGCTTAGATTGCTTCTATGTCTTGGCTATTGTAAATAATGCTTGAACTGGTCGCAGGCTTGGTCAGCTCAGAGCGCGGCCGGAGGCCAGGGTGACGGGAGTAATTGGGCGCTGTTCTCTGAGGGCGCACTGAGGAGTGGGGCCCCGGGCTCTCAGCTCCTCCGGGCCGGAGACCGGGAGGCCGCCATCTTCATTCCCATCCTCTGGAACTCTACCTGAAGTTTGATTATTGATTTGAGATCTTTATTTTGTATTTTTTAAAATTTTATTTATTTATTTGACATAGAACACAAGCAGGTGGTGCAGAAGGTAAAGGGAGAGGGAGAAGCAGGATCCCGCTGAGCAAGGAGCCTGATGTGAGGCTCAATCCCAGAACTCTGGGATCATGACCTGACCCAAAGGCAGTCACTTAACCAAATGAGCCACCTGGTCGCCTCAAGATCTTTATTTTTAATGGGCATGTTTACAGCTATAGATTTCCCTTCTTATACCACTTTCAGTGCATCCCCTGCATTGCAGTATATGGTGTTTTTGTTTTCATTTGTCTCCAGATATTTTCTAATTTCTCTTGTGACTTCTTCTTCAACCAACTAGTTGTTCAAGGATGTGTGACTTAATTTCTACCTATTTGTGGGTTTCCCGATTTTATTTCTGCTATTCATCTCCAGTTTTATACCACTGAGATCAGAAAGAATACTTTGTATAAGTTTAACCTTTTAAAATTCATTAAATTTTGTGGCCTAATATGTATTCTATCAGGAGGATGATTTGTGTGCCCTTGAGAAGAATGTATATTCTGCTGTTGTTGGGTGTAGTATTCTCTGTCTCTTGGTCTATTTGGTCTAGACTTTGCTCAAGTCCTCCAGTTCCTTATCTTCTGACTGATCAGTCCATTATTAAAAGTGGAGAACTGAAGTCTCTAACTAGTCATGTGTTGTTGTCTATTTCTCCCTTCAATTCTAGTCTTTTGACTAGACTTCAATTTTGACATGTTTTGAGCCAAGGTTTGCTTCATATATTTAGGAGTTCTGATATTTGGCCTAAATATAATTGTTTTTATTTCCTTGGTGAATTGACCATTCATTACATAGTGACCTTCTTTGTTTCTTGTAACAGTTTTTTTTTAATTCAAAGTATATGGTATTAGTGTGAACACCCCTGTTCTCTTTTAGTTAGCGTTGCATTAAATATCTCTTTCTATCCTTTCAATTTCAGTTCATTTGTGTCCTTAGATACAATGCAAGTTTCTTATATAGACGGTACACAGATTCTGCTTTATTGATAAGGAAGGACTTACTACTGCCATTTAAAACAATTATTTTTCTGTATGTCTTGCAACTTTCCCCATCTCTCCTTTCCTCTCTTACTTCCTCCTTTGTGTCTTGTTGACTTTTTCTAGTAGCATGCTTTGGTTCTCTTCTCACTTTCTTTTGTATATAGTCTATAGATGCTTCCTTTGTGGTTACCATTATAATTACATAAAACATCCTAAAGTTATAACATTTTATCATATCCTGTCCTTGTATCTGATCTTTGTGGGATAACTTCAAGTCTCCCATCAAGTATGATATTAATGTAGATTTTGTAGATAATCTTCATCAATTGAGGAAATTCCTCTTTTCCTAGTTTACTGAGAGTTTTTATTATGAATAGGTATTAGATTTTGTCAAGCACCTTTTCTACATTTATTGATACACTTAGGTGGTTTTCTTACTGTGTTGATGTGATGGATTACCTTAATTGGTTTTCAAATGTTGAAGCAGCTTTGCACACTTGGGATAAATCCCAGTTGGTCATGGTCTATCATTCTTTTCATACAAATTGAATTTCACTTACTAATAATTTTGTAGAAGAGTTTCACATTCATGTTCATGAGAGATATTTTTCTGTAGTTTTCTGTCTTGTAATGTCTTTAACTGGTTTTAGTATTCAGGTGACGTGGGCCTCATAAAATATACTTAGAAGTATTCACTCAACTTCTATCCTCTGAAAAAGGTTGTAGAAAACTGGTATAATTTTTTCCTTAAATATTTGGTAGAATTCACTAGTCAACCCATCTGACCTGGTGCTTTCTGTTGTAGAAGGTTATTAATTATTGATTCAATGCTTATAGGTTATCAACTTTGTGGGCATGAAGTTGTGCATAGTATTCCTTTATTATACATTTAACCTCCTTAGGGTCTGGAGTGATGTCCTCACTTTTATTTCCTTTTTTTTAAAAAGATTTTATTTATTTATTTGACAGAAAGAGAGAGACAGTGAGAGAGGGAATAGCGGTGGGGAGGAGAGTGGGAGAGGGAGAAACAGGCTTCCCGCCAAGCAGGGAGCTCAATGCACAATTCTATCCCAGGACCCTGGGAACATGACCTGAGCCAAAGGCAGACACCTAACTACTGAGTCACCCAGGCACCTCCCTCTTTTATTTCCGATATTAATCATTTGTGTTCTCTTTCTTTTTCTTTTTCTTAATTAACCTGGCTAGAGTCTTGTCAATTTTCTGGATCTTTTAAAAGAATCATCTTTTGGTTTCATTCATTTTTTCTGTTGATTTCCTGTTTTTAATTGTACTAATTACTTCTGTAATTATTATTGTTTCTTTTTTCCTTAATTTGGATTTAATTTGGTCTTCTATTTCTAGTTTCCTAAGGTGGAAACTTAGATATTTCATATTATATATTTTTTTCTTTTCTGATATATGCAGTCAGTGCCATAAATTTCCCCTTAAGCACTATTTTCTCTATATCTCAAGATCTTGATAAGTTGTCTTTTCATTTTCATATAGTCCAAAACATTTAAAATTTTTCTTGAGATTTCTTTGTTGATTCATGTATTATTCAGAATGGTGGTGTTTAATCTTTGTATTTGGGGATTTTCTAGTTATCTTTCTGTTATTGAGTTCTAAATCAATTTCATTGTAGTTTGAGAGCAGACATTATATAATTACTATTTTTTTAATTAAATAGGATGAGAAGCTAGAGAAAGAGTCCAAGGTATATTGTTATATGAGGTATATTGTTATGTGAAAAAATGTAAGGAGCTAAGCAGCATGTTTAATCTGCTCTCTTTAATATAAACCTTTAGTATGTAAGTGTATGTATTGGTGTTTTTTTTTTTTCATTTTCAATATGTGTGGTTTGTTGTACATAAATTATACTTATTTTTTAAAATTTTTTTAAATTCCAATATAACTAACATAGAGTGTTAATTAGTTTCAGCTATACAACATTGTGATTCAACAATCCTATACACCATACTCAGTGCTCATCATGATAATCCCCCTCACCAATTTCATCCCCTCACCCACTTCCTCTCTGGTAACCATCAGTTTGTTCCCTATAGTTAAGAGCCTATTTTTTAATTTTTCTCTTTTTTTCTTTGTTCTTTGGTTTTGTTTCTTAAATTACACATATGAGTGAAATCATATTTGTATTTGTCTTTCTCTGACTGACTTATTTTACCTAACATCATACTCTCTATATCCATCCATGTTTCTGCAAATGACAAAATTTCATTCATTGTTGTTGTGGAGTAATATTCCATTGTATTTATATATCACTTCTTCAACCATTCATCTATTGATGGATACCTGGTCTGCTTCCACAATTTGGTTATTGTAAATAATGTTTCAATAAACATAGGGGTGCACATTTCTTTTCAAATTAGCATTTTCATATTCTTTGAGTAAATACTCAGTAGTATAATTACTAGATCATAATTCTATTTTTTACTTTCTTTGAGGAATTATTCTATTTTTACTTTTTTGAGGAACCTCTATATTGTTTTCCACAGTGGCTGCACCAATTTGCATTCCTACCAACAGTGCACGAGAGTTCCATTTTCTTTCCATCCTCACCAATATTTGTTATCTCTTGTCTTTTCAATACTAGCCATTCTGACAGGTGTGGGGTCATATCTCATTGTGGTTTGATTTGCATTTTCCTGATGATTAGTGATGCTGCACATCCTTTCATGTGTGTGTTGGCCAACTATATGTTTTCTTTGGAGAAATGTCTTTTCATGGTCTTCTGGTGATTTTTAAATTGGATTATTTGGGGGACTTTTTTGGTCGTGAGCTGTGTAAGCTTTTAAATGTATTTTGGATGCTAACCCCTTACTGGATATATAATTTGCAAATATTTTCTCACTTTCAATACATTATCTTTTTGCTTTGTTGACTGTTTCCTTTGCTATGAGAAGATTTTTATTTTGAGGCAGTCCAAATTGTGTATTTTTCCTTTTCCCCCCCCTTGCTTGAGGAGACATATCTAGAAAAATATTACTGTGGCTAATATCAGGGAAATTGCCTATGTTCTCTCCAGGATTTTTGTGGTTTCAGGTCTCACATTTAGGTCTTAAATCTGTTTTTAGTATGTTTTTGTGTATAGTATAAAAAAGCAATCCAGTTTCATTCTTTTGAATGTAGCTGAACATAAAGGCAAAAATCCTCAACAAAATATTAGCAAACCAAATCAAACAATGCATTTAAAAAATTATCCACCATTATCAACTAGAAATTATTTCTGGGATGCAAGTGTGGCTCAATACTGGCAAATACATCCATATGATACACCATATCAATAAGAAAAAGGACAAAAACCACATGTTAATTTCAATAGAAAAAAAAGCATTTGACAACGTGCAACATTCATTTATGATAAAAACCCTCAACAAAGTAGGTTTAGAGGGAACATACCTTAACATAATAAAGGCCATGTATGAAAACCCCACAGCTAACCTCATCCTCAATAGAGGAAAAACTGAGGGCTTTTCCCCTAAGATTAGGAACAAAACAAGGATGTCCACTTTCACCACTTTTATTCAACATAGTACTGGAAGTCTAGCCACAGCAATCAGGCAAGAAAAAGAAACAAAAGGCATCCAAAGTGGTAAGGAAGAAGTAAAACTTTCATCATTTGCATATGACATGATACTATATGTAGAAAACCCCAAAGACCTCACCAAAAAACTACTAGAACTAATAAAAGCATTCAGTAAGGTCACAAAATACAAAATCAATATACAAAAATCCACTACATTTCTATACACTAATAATGAAATAGCAGAAAGAGAAATTTTTTAAAATCCTATTTATAATTGCACCAAAAATAATAAAATACCTAGGATAAACTTAATGAAGGAAGTGAAAGACCTGTACCCTGAAAATATTGGTGAAAGAAATTGAAGACAACACAAACAAATGGACAGATATTCCATGCTCATGGATTGGGAGAACAAATATTGTTAAAATGTCAATACTACCCTAAGCAAGCTACAGATTTAAGGCAATCCCTATTGAATACAAATACCATTTTTCACAAAACTAGAACAAATAATCCTAAAATTTGTATGGAACAATGAAGGACCCCAAATAGCCAAAACAATCTTGAAAATGAAGAACAAAACTGGAGGTATCACAACCTCAGATTTCAGTATATACTGCAAAGCTATAGTAATCAAAACAGTATGGTACTGGTACAAAAATAGATATATAGATCAATGGAACAGAAAAGACAGCCCAGAAATAAACCCACCATCATATGATCAATTAATCTAAGACAAAGAAGGCAAGAAAATGCAATGGAAAAAAGGCTCATCAACAAATGGCGTTGGGAAAACTGATTACTACATTTTTAAATATATTAAGGGATGTTTCACAGCCCAGAATATATTCTATCTTGATGAATGTTCCAGGTGAGCTTAAGAAGAATGTGTATTGAGCTGTTATTGAATAAAGTAGTCTATAAATGTCAATTAGATTCAGTTCATTGCTGGTGGTATTGAGTTCAACTATGTCCTTACTGATTTTCTTCCTTGACTGGTCCCTGTGGAACTGCATTTCTAACTTGCTGAGGTGCTCAGTGTTTTCACTGAGGTTTAAATTGGGTCTGGTTCCATCAGGGCTTTAAGTCAGACAAGACAACATTTTGTTTCAATCCCTAGGGAGGAGCCCCAGTATGAGAGGCTTCCTTTAGTTGTACCACACTATGCCTAGCAGCTTAGAAGGCGCATGGATGGGAATGCAGAGTGCCATGCAATTTCCTACTGCTTTCCTAAGAATCAGGCTGAAAACTGTAACTTCTCACCCGGTCTCTTGAGTTCTCATGAAACTCTTCTGGTGGTACTTTCTTGTTAACTCTGTTGGAAAATGAGGGTATAGAGCTTTCTACTTTGCCAATCTGCTGATGTCACTCAGGGATATGTATTCTAACAAGCTTTCTGGATGAGTCGGAAGGACAGTAATGTTGGCCAAGCAATAGTTCGAATCACTCTAACAGAAAAGGTCTTGATCCTCTTAGTAAATAGCTGTTGCCTAAGATATGCAGCCAAGCCCACTGCAAGCTGTGATTGTTGGCAGAGTTTTGGTAGCTATGTAACTTCTGGGGAAATGGAGATGAGAAGCCAGTCTTGAGTGTGTATGCACAGTGGTGGTGGTGGGCGGGGGGATTACAAGGCTAAACACAGTCCTGAAGCCCACTATTAGTCTGCAATGCCCAACTCCATTCCTGTCCTCCCCTGCAGGGGCTCTTGCACCCCCATGTGCCTTTCCTGAGCTACTGCTACCCTCCCTAGGTCAGACCAGACACTCCCACTCCTCCATCCTCTTCTCAATGAGCGATTACTTCATTGCTCTCTCTCCCAACAAGATCTCAAAAACTTATGGACAAACCCCATGTCTTGAGTTTCTTTGACTCCACATGGTCTTTGGCTTTGTGGCACCTTTGACAACAGCCTGGGGTAAATGCACCATTTTTTTTTAGCATCTCTGTGACCCTTTTGGAGCCCTGACTTCACCAGTCACTAGCTGTCTGTGGTCTTTCATTTCCTCCTCAATGCACGTGGACAAGACTAGCACCTATCTGTTGAGCAGGCCCTGGGTAAGCTCATCATGCAAACTGTGTGCAGTAATAGCTCACACCACAGCTGCTGTCACCCTCACCATAATGTTGCTCGAGCACTTTTAATAAATGTGTGAGTGCTGTGGTGGGGAGGTCTTTCCAGGCTGTGGGTGTCATAAACAGTTCTTTTGCCTGGGAAGATGGGGAGCCATTGGTCTGGAGGTCGCCTCAAGTGAATCTAGAATGCCCTCTTGCCCACTTCCTCATCTGCCTTACCCATGAATTTCTTCCAGGGCAGACATAAAACCTACAGAGTCCCTCCATGCTGAGAACAGCTCTCCCTTCTTAGAGAACAACTGTTCCTTTGTAAATCCAACCAGATGTTTAGGTGCTGGGCTGTTCACCCCAGAATCCTGCTCTTTGCCAGGGTGGAGGAGTCCAATGGCAGGAAGGTGATTCAAGCCCAATTTATCAAAGTCTTCCCCAGAGACTTCCACAAGGCAGCTCAGCTCAGAGCCGCTGACATCCACGTTTCCAACCATGTGGAGAAAAGCAGGGAGAGGAAACAAAGCACACATGCAACGAAAACTGAGATATGATGTAAGCCAGATGGTATTCATGATTTTTAGTCCCCAACTCTGTGTGTGGGAGGTCCTGCCCCGCACTTGGCCTCCATGATTTGTACATAACTTTTAGTAAATTCTCAGTTTTCTTTGTTTTACTATGTTAAATTTAATTATTTTATTATTGCAAGGAGAAGGGTCTTGTGTAATACAAAATCCAATTCAATCCAAAAAATATTTGTTAAGTACTTTCTGGCTTCATGCTTAAGATCTAAATTAGCTATGTCACTTCCCAGGACGGAGACAGTGGCAAGAATGTAAATGAACCACAGTAAGATGACAAATGAACTCTAATAACAATGAAGTCTATAAAAAGGTAGGTGATCCCACATAAGCAGGAATTCTGTTGTGGGCACAAGAAGGCAGAATAACTATTTGTCAGGTAGATTATGGTGGGCTGGAAATTTTGGACAAAAATCAGTTTGGCAGAGTTTGAGACTCTCAAAATTGCCTGAAATTCGGACAGAAGAATGAACACTCAGATATAACTACAACCCAAGGACAGGCCTATAGGGGGTAATGGACACAGGACCGAATCTGGCTGGGATTCAAAAGAGTAAGTTTCTTTTTTTTTTTTTTTTTTAAAGATTGACAGAGAGAGATCAGAAGTAGGCAGAGAGAGGGGGAAGCAGGCTCCCTGCTGAGCAGAAAGCCCGATTCGGGGCTCCATCCCAGGACCCTGAGATCATGACCTGAGCCAAAGGCAGAGGCTTAACCCACTGAGCCACCCAGGTGCCCCCAAAAGATTAAGTTTCTATATGTTGTCTTCAGAAATTAAGACTTTATTTTGTGGAAAAATGAAAACCACTGGTGATTAATATTTGGAAGTGACAGGTGTCACCACTCCAGCCCTTAGCCCTCATCAGATAGTGAGCCACAGACTAAACCAGCCCACCTTGAGCACAAAGGCCACATCCTATTCACTTTGATTCCCTAAACTGATATTAACAACTGGCATAGAGCAGTAATGAGTCAGGATTGAATAAAAGATATTCCTTTTCCCCAGCTGTTGAGTGTCCTTTAAACGGTTGTAGGCTCATAAGAAATTCTCTCTGCCTCTGGCTAGGTTAGATGTCCCCACCCAGATCACCCCAGGTTCCCTCCTACACAGCAATTACCCCTCAATTGTCATGATGAGATCCTTGTCTTTCCCTATAGTGTCTGCATCTCCTTGAGGACAAGGACCATGTCACCTTGACTACATTCTGGGCAATGACAGAGAGAGCGTGGGTCCTTAGGTGTTTCATGAGTGCTCTCCAGGTAAATGGAAAAACAAGTGAATGACAGGATGAATGGATGATTGGGTGGCAGAATGAATGACATCTGGTTAGAGGGCAGCCCTGTTCTTTCTAGAGCCAACCTGTGTCTTATTCCCCTGCTCAGCCCTGACTTTTCCCTCAACAGCCTACAACACTCAGAAGTACTTTGCTGTCTGGGTGTGAGGGCTATCCACTTGCCCTGGTTGTGTTTTTCATCATAACGTCTTCACCTCTTACTGTGACAGAAGGGCAATGCATATGCCTACATGCCTGGTGACTCAAAATAACACCAAGAAAGGATAACTCACCTTCTCCCCTTGCCAGATTTCCAGGGTGGTAACTGGCTCTCTTAGAAACAAAAAGTAGATTAGAGCCTGAAAATTTGAAAGGGAGAACTTCTTTTCTGCCAAAATACTGAAGCTGTGTGTGTGTGTGTGTGTGTGTGTGTGTGTGTGTGTGTGTGTGTAAAATCACAGACATCAGTGTGTCTTGGAAAATTTTACCCAGATGGAGCAGATATCTTTTAAAAGGGTGTTTTAAGATTGACATCCCTAAGAACAAAGATATGAAAAATCAAAAATAATCAATGAACCTGCTTTGTGGGGAGAATTTGTTATAAAGAGCTAAAACTTATTATTTTTAATACATATAGGGCTTTGAAACAGTCCTATGGAGAACAACAACACCACCAAAAAAACAAAACAAAACCTGGTGCTATTGGTTTGATTCATTTTAAAATGCTGATATTCTATCATTTTGGACTTACTAAAAACAGCAATTTCATATGATTTAATTTAATACACAAAATATGAATTACTTTTTAGATGGATTCAGAATAAGAATCAAGCATTGAACATGGTTTCTAACAAAATGATTTCAATATATGGGGCATGAAACAGGGCAATCTTATTAAAATTAATAAACTTAATAACTTTCAATTTGCATTCACAGTGAATACTGTACCATCAACAATTCACCATTTTTCATTTTTCTAAAGCACAAGTTTAGTACTATGCATCATCTGATTTGCTGAACAGGAATTCTGAAATCTCATGACTAATGAGCACTTTAAACTTGGAATGCCAATACTGTTCGGTAGGTCCAAGATAAATGCTTTTTGCCAGACTAATAAGATTTTAGCTGAAGTTTATTTAGCCAATTTCCTCATTTCCTGACAATGAATGCACTTTTAATGCACATGATTTGACCCCAAATATTAATATCACTTTGATACAGCAACTAAACATTTTCTACACCTGTTCATGAGGTCCCCTTTATAGGAGGGGCTGGTTTTGACGAAATTTGGTCTCATATTTTGCACAGTTAAGGTTTTCCTCCGAATAAAATCGCATTCACTATTGAATTTCTGATGACTGCAGCCACAGGTGTCAGCCCCCTAAGTCAAGGAACCATATTGTGGTAACAAACACATGAGAGTTAAATCAGGTTTTTGAATTTAAAGTCACCAACCAGTGACCAGACTGCATGAGACTTGCATTCACCATCAACCTTAACCTATAGGCAGTCACCAGTTATGTTAAGACTTTCTATGGAACCCCTAGTGGAAACCTGACATCAAACTCTCTCTCTTCACAGATGACATGATTCTTTATATGGAAAACCAAAAGACTCCACCCCCAAACTACTAGAACTCATACAGCAATTCAGTAACGTGGCAGGATACAAAGTCAGTGTACAGAAATCAGTGGCTTTCTTATACACTAACAATGAAAATACAGAAAGGGAAATTAGAGAATCGATTCCATTTACTATAGCACCCAGAACCATAAGATACCTGGGAATAAACCTAACCGAAGAGGTAAAGGATCTGTACTCGAGGAACTACAGAACACTCATGAAAGAAATTGAAGAAGACACAAAAAGATGGAAGACCATTCCATGCTCTTGGATCAGAAGAATAAACATTGTTAAAATGTCTATACTGCCTAGAGCAATCTATACTTTTAATGCCATTCCAATCAAAATTCTACCGGTATTCTTCAAAGAGCTGGAGCAAACAATCCAAAAATTTGTATGGAACCAGAAGAGACCCCAAATTGCTAAGGAAATGTTGAAAAACAAAAATAAAACTGGGGGCATCACGTTACCTGATTTCAAGCTTTACTACAAAGCTGTGATCACCAAGACAGCATGGTACTGGCATAAAAACAGACACATAGACCAGTGGAACAGAGTAGAGAGCCCAGATATGGACCCTCAACTCTATGGTCAGTTAATCTTCAACAAAACAGGAAATAATACACAGTGGAAAAAAGACAGTCTTTTCAATAAATGGTGCTGAGAAAACTGGGCAGCTATATGTAGAAGAATGAAACTCGACCATTCTCTTACACTGTACACAAAAATAAACTCAAAATGGATAAAAGACCTCAACGTGAGACAGGAATCCATCAGAATCCTAGAGGAGAACATAGGCAGTAATCTCTTCGATATCAGCCACAGCAACTTCTTTCAAGATATGTCTCCAAAGGCAAAGGAAACAAAAGCCAAAATAAACTTTTGGGACTTCATCAAAATCAAAAGCTTCTGCACAGCAAAGGAAACAGTCAAGAAAACAAAGAGGCAACCCATGGAATGGGAGAAGATATATGCAAATGACAGTACAGACAAAAGATTGATATCCAGGATCTACAAAGAACTCCTCAAACTCAACACACACAACACAGACAATCATATAAAAAAAATGGGCAGAAGATATGAACAGACACTTCTCCAATGAAGACATACAAATGGCTATCAGACACATGAAAAATGTTCATCATCACTAGCCATCAGGGAGATTCAAATTAAAACCACATTGAGATATCAACTTACACCAGTTAGAATGGCCAAAATTAGCAAGACAGGAAACAACATGTGTTGGAGGGGATGTGGAGAAAGGGGAACCCTCTTACACTGTTGGTGGGAATGCAAGTTGGTGCAGCCTCTTTGGAGAACAGTGTGGAGATTCCTCAAGAAATTAAAAATAGAACTTCCCATCATTTAAATCTGATGGATGAAAAGAAGAATGACTAACACCAGTCTAATCATGAGAAAAACACCAGGCAATCTCCAAAAAAGACACCTTCTTAGAACACCTGCCCAGTCCTCCTGATAACTCTCAAGGTCATGAAAAAGAAAGAACAATTGGGAAATTGTCACAATTAATCTTGGATTAGATTCTGGACAGAAAAGACTATTAGGAGTTAAACACATCCACACCAAAACCTGCACACTGATGTTTATGGTAGCTTTATTCATAATTGCCAAAATGTGGGAGCATCTGAAATATCTTTCCAGAGGTGAATGGGTAGATAAACTGTGATACATCCAGACTACTCCATTGTAAAAAGAAATGAGCTATCAGGTCATAAATAGACTTGGAGGAACGTCAAAATTAAAAGTGGCAGTGAAAGGCGATTCACAGACCTGTACCCTTGGGGATAAAAATATATTATATGTTTATAAAAAATGAAAATAAAAAATAAATTTTAAAAAAGTGGCAGTGAAAGAAGCTGATCTGAAAAACTGAATTCTGGATGATTCTAACTATATGACCTTTGGGAAGGCAAAACAAAAGAGGCAGTAAAAAGATTTGGAATACCCAGAATTTGGGGAGAAGAAGGAGGAATAGGTGGAGCCCAGAGGAAATTTAGAACAGTGAAACTATTTTGTATGATGCCTTAATGGTGGATTCATGTCATTATATATTTTTCCAAAATTCATGATTGCACAATACCAAGAATAAACTATAATGGAAACTATTGATTTAGGATGATAATGAGGCATCAGTGTAAATACAACAATGGTACCAAACCTACCACTCTGGTAGGTAGGGGTGTTGTCAAGTGGGTGATGTGCCCGTGTGCATAAACAGTGTATGGAAACTCTATACTTGCTGATCAGTTTTGATGTTAACCTAAAATTGCTCCAAAAAATAAAATCTATTGATAACTAAAAAAAAGAACAGTAGGTGAAATTTAAGGAAGTCTGAATAAAGTACAGACTTTAATAATAGTATATCAATATTGGTTCAGTAGTTCTATAAATGTAACATAGATATATAAGGAGATAATGATAGGGCAACCTAGGTGAGATGTGGGGCAATGGACTTTGTGATTTTTCTGTAAATCTGAAATAATTCTAAGACTGAAAAAATATTTTAATAGACTGTGAGAAATAACAAATAGAGAAAGAAAGACAGGAATTTTTTAGTGTATAGGTACATTACTTCATTTCAAATAGAAATGACAAAAGTGGCCCTTAAGTAATTCTGCTCTAATTGTGTAAGGTCTCATTAAGCACTTTTGTCATAATCTCATTAAAGAATGACACACACCTATGAGGTAGTTACAAATCTCCCTCACTTGCAGATGAGATAATCTGATAATCTAGGTTTAAGTAACTTGTCTAGAATGTTTCTTATCTTGATCATGCTTTTGTTTCTGTATTTGTAGAAATGAAGTCACAATAGAGTTGTCATGATTTGAAGTGAGGCCACTTTGGACTGATATTTGGAATGCAGAAGCATTCTCTCATGATGCTATTATCAGTATCATCTTTATCAGCTAGATATCTTGAGGGGTATTAATATCTTTAAAATCATTTTCCTCAATTATAAAATGGGGTTAATATCACACCAGTTTGATGAAAGGATAAAATGGTTTCAGTTATATATATATATGATATATAAATATTTATATATCATATATATATATATATATATATATATATATATATGAATATTTCTAAACTTCAAATCCCAACAGAGACAGTCTTGATGACGTTGAAGCAGTGTTCACATTTCTGGTTCTTAGAACTCTTTTGCCTGGTTTCTTCTCGATACCATGGCTTCTATTTCCCATCACCATTGGGAGGTTAGTTGACCAAAGACACATCCTTTTTCAGATCAATGAAAGGCACATGACCCTGGGCTACACATGCTACTCGCTTTTCTTTTTCTCAAAGGGCTATTTAGTCTGAATCAAAATGTGAAGGAAAGGGAAATCTTCAATGTAAGTCCCACTCCTGATACAGGTTCATTTTCTTGTGTGAGGCTTGTGGATTCTCTAAAGTGTGAGCTTGCTCATATTTCTGTGTAAAAAACACTGGAAATATTTAAAAGCCCCATTGATGGCAGGATGGCAGGTAGGTTTTATCCTTCATGCCAACACGGGTAGATGACTAGAGGCTTTCTGGAGGAATGGGTTGCAATGACTTCTGAGGCTGCTTCCAG
>NW_019154105.1:57578704-57581079 GCF_002288905.1 Enhydra lutris kenyoni
TTTTTTTTTTTTTTTTTTTTTTTAGGATATCACCTTAATTTCTTATCTTCTTGTGGAGCAAGGCAGCTTCATCTTGCCTACATCCAAATAATCCTTAAAATAGCACATTGTGAGTGCCCTTTTTTGGAGGTGAGGTCTTCAATGGGGGTGGTAGTCAGAACAATAGAGATGTTGCTTAAGTGAGCAATTTTACAGAGGCCTAGAGTTTGGGGAAATAGCCACCTCCTAAGGAATTCATGCAAAGACCCTTTGAAACACTGAGTGAACAAGTCAACATCCATATCTCTGTGACCTTGGAATTCTCAAAAAGGCAAATCGTGAATGGAATTCAATCACAGTTATGACTTTTGGTCCGTATATTTTTGGTCAAGATATTGTTTTTAAAAATTTGAATCAGATGCCAACCCAATTTCATATATACACATCTTGAATTTGGGGCATTCCTTAAGTGTTCAGAAAATCTGACAATACTGAGAACTGTACCCACTTGTTCTCCATCAGAGCTGCTGTCAGTCTTCAGAGAGGCCATAATTCTCTACTTTCTACAGCCTCCACCACTTCCTACAGTCCTGTCCTTGCACCAAACGTAACCTGTCATTTATTGTCACATTTGTGCTATTGTAATCCTTGTAGCTGAGTTGAAAAGAACATGAACAATTTCTTGAATGGATTAAACAAGGTGACAATCAAATAGTGGTTGAGGACAAAGCACATAGCAGGTGTCAAATAGAAGTGTTATCTCTTCTTTCAAGTATTTTTTTTATCATCCACCTAATAAAATCCATATAGTTTAGTATAGCATTTAAGGTCACCCTATTTATGTGATGATTTATTTTTAAAAGCATTGGTTGAGGGTTTTATACATGCCCAGCACTGTGCCACAATAGGATGATATCTAAAAATCAGTTAGGTATCATCCTTCCCTTCAACTTCCCAGTCTAAATGCTGGAGTAGGAATTCACCCCACTCATTCTGGTTAATTTTGCCCAGTCAAATAGAATGACCTCCCCTCCTTCATGCCTTTCCTTAAGCTCTTACTGTACTCCAAATGCCCCCTCACAAACCTATCTGTGTCAGAGTGTCCAGACCCCAAACATGTTGAAACTTGGATCAAACATCACCTTTCGGGGCGCCTGGGTGGCTCAGTGGGTTAAGCCACTGCCTTCGGCTCAGGTCATGATCTCAGAGTCCTGGGATCGAGCCCCGCATCGGGCTCTCTGCTCAGCAGGGAGCCTGCTTCCTCCTCTCTCTCTGCCTGCCTCTCTGCCTGCTTGTGATCTCTCTGTCAAATAAATAAATAAAATCTTAAAAAAAAAAATCACCTTTCATGTCACTTGCCATGTCCTTTTGCATTGTGTGGCCATCTGACTCCATGTAGAACTGGGTTAGAAATCCAGCACATGGAGCTGGAGGAGACTTTGGTAATTATCATAACTAACACCTCATTATCCAGATGAACTGAGACCAGAAGGGAGAGTGAGTTGGCCAAAACAAAGTTGGTGACAGAACTCATGGTTAATGCTATTTGAATTTCCCCAAAGAGTTGCTTCTTAGTTTTTAATATGAGTGAGAATTTCTTATTCACCTCAGTTAATTCCACATCTAATCTAGTGCACGTCATACAGCAGGTTATGCTTGTTTAATGAGTGAATGAAGGAGTGAATGAGGGAGGAATGTGAATTAATTTGGCTAAGAGAATGGTGAAAGACGATTTGACATTCAAGACTTAAACCAAGGAGAAATGTGATTAGATAGGCTGCTGGTCTAATAATTCCAGGAACCAGAAGGATTCTTGATCTCACACCTTTTTTTTATTTTAATTTTTTAATTTAAATTCAATTAATGAACATAAAATGTGTTAGTTTCAGAAGTAGAGGTCAATGATTCATCAGTCTTGTATAATAGTCAGTGTTTTTTACATCACATGCCCTTCTTAATGTCCATTAGCCTTGATCTCACTCCTAAGCAGGGAGGCATGAGTCAGGGTAGAGGGTCATTCTACAGCCCTGCATTGCTGAACTACTGTTGAGCACTGACTCCCCTGCTCTTGTCAAACAGGTTCCCACCAAGCTGAAGTCTTGGGGATCCATAGCCTCACCCTGCTCTCCTCCCTCCTTCTGGCTGCTCAGGTGTTCTTGCTGGAGGGCAAACAGGAATTTTAGAAAGGGGAATGAGCATAACTACCAAAGATCAATGAGTCCCTCTGGGCAAGCTCTAATATGTGCAGGGAAGCTGGCAACAAAAGTACATGGTCTTTGGCATGATTGTCACCCCAGTCCAGGCTACACATCATTTGATTGTGTTGTAGCATGAAGAGAACATTGCCATGAATACTGTGTCCCCAGTTGGACCACAAGTTTTCCTGTGTCTCTGCT